>NC_049229.1:41277208-41588319 GCF_011100685.1 Canis lupus familiaris | reverse complement strand
AGTTTAACAATGCTGTAATATCAGTACAATGTATCTGATCAAAACAGTGTTTGGTTTCTAAACAAAATCTTCCATCTAAATTTCAAATTATAGGATTATAGGATTGTTTAAATACAATTATGTTCCAGCCTCACATTTTTCTCTTTGCCTTTTTTTTTTTTTTTTTAGTACCTGTAAGCTCATAAGCTTGAAGCCCTACCAAAGGGGATACGGTAAAGAGATAATGATTCATCAATTTATTTACATCTTTCCTAAGGGACTCAATGCTCCAAAATAATTTTTCTTTGCAATTTTTATTTCTGTATTTATTACAGATTTATTTTGAAGTTTTAAAATTAGTGGTGGAAAAGAAAATGAAAGTATATCATCTTTTAGCTTGGCTTAAACTTTACCCCTCACTCACACTGTAGAATTAAGGCCAGCATCAAGAAAAGCTTTTCTAGGGTCAAGCAACAGTTTTCAAAATCCTCCCCCAACCCACTCAAGAAGAATTATCTTTATTGTTTGCTTCCATTTTTTACAGGAGAAGTTTAAGGTATCTGTGGGACATCCAAAAGATACTTTAATAGAAGACAGACAGAAATACAAACCTTAAGGTAAGAGCAAACTTAATACAGTAACTGCCCTAACTTGAAAAGGGATGCCCATCTAATATACACTGAAATTTTCTATATTTTTTGTATCTCTGATAAAATATGTATTCATAAAAATCTTACTGCATTATAAAATTCCAGATCCTCTTCCAAATGAGAAAAAAATTAAGATGTAAATTAGATAATACATTTTATACCCCTACTGGAAAAGTAAATACATTTGACAGCAGTAATTCTCAACTTTTCCTTCCAATCCAGTTATCTTTATCTACTGTGAACATCCTTAAACAATTGTTTTTAAATTTTGCAAACACATGTTTAAACAGGCTGGTCCTCTGACCTTCTCTCACCATAGTAAATACAACTATAGCCCAGATCTCTCCTTAGAATTCCAGACTGATACATTCTTTTTTTTAAAAAAGGATTTATTTATTGGCGGGGGGGGGGGGGGGTGGCGGGGGGGCAGAGGGAGAGAGAGAATCTCAAGCGGACTCCTCACAAGCACAGGGCCCTACTTGGGGCTCAATCTCATGACCCTGAGATCATGACCTGAACCAAAACTATGAGGCGGATGCCCAAATGACTGAGCCACCCAGGCACCCTGATATATTCAATTCTATGTACTCAGTATATCCACCTGAATGCCTCTCAAACCTAGAAAATGGACCTCTTCATTTTTCTCCCCCAATCTGTTTTTCCTCCAGAGTTCCTTCTAGTAATAATCAGCACCACTATCCGCCTAGTTCCTCAAACATTCTTAACTTCCTCTTTCCTTTACCCTCCATGTTCATTACAAGATCCTGCCATCTCTACTTCTAGCATATAGCCTGAACCATTTTCTCCACTGTCACTGCTATCATCCTAGTTTAGGCCATCAACATACTTTATGATGACTTCAGTTTCCTAAATCTCCTTGCTTCCATTACTGGCTCTACTAATCTAATTTCTACACAGCATCCAAAAGTGTTTTTTTTAAAATACAAACCAGATCATTATTCTATACTAAATATCCAAACTCTTGTTCACAGGAGAGACATGGGAAAAGGCACAGAGAATGAGGCTGCTGGAATTCAGAGACAAACTATTTCCTCATTTTTCTTCTTATAAAGAACTTTACACAGAAGGAAGGTTGTGGATGCAACATCAACTTCAAAATGTCTCATAAAGAATAAAAGGAAAATGTGAAATGATAGACAAAATATAAAGCATAATTGTGATAAAATATTGAGAAAAAAATGAAACTGTGTCTTCTTTCAAAGTGTTATGATTTTATAAAATAACAGATGCAATACATCAGCCTTCCATGTTAACTTGGCATTTTGAAATCTGTAATTTTTAACAGCTTTACTGAGAAATAATTCGTTATAAAAGTCACTACTGTATAAAATCATATGGTTTTTAGTAAATTCAGAGTTGTGCAATCATAAGCAATTTTACAACATTTTTATCATCCCAAAAGGAAATCCCATACTCATTAGGAATCACTCCCATACTCTCCTAACTCCCCTTCCCTACACCTAAGGAACTATTGATCTACTGTCACTCTCTATGGGTTTACTTCTTCTGGACATTTCACATAAATTATCCAATACATGGCCTTTTGTGACTGCCTTCTTTCACTTAGCCTAATTTTTTCAAGGTTCATCTATGTTGTAGCATATAGCAGCAGTACTTTATTCTTTTTTATGGTCAAATAATATTCCTCCTATGGATATATCATATTTCACTTTCCACTCATCAACCAGCCAACATCTGGGCTGTTTCTACTCTCTGGTTAATAAAATAATGCTGCTATGCGCATTCATATACAAGTTTTTGTGAGGATGTATGTTTTCAGTTCTCTTGGATATACACCTAGGAGTAGGACTGTTAAGTCATATAGTAATTAAGTGTGTTAGCTAGCTAGCTGAATGTTTAACATAAGAAGCAAAACATACTCTAAAATTAAAGTTGTGCATACTTTGTAAAAGCACTTCCCCCTATGCTAAGTATGTTTAAGCTAAATAAACGACCTATAATGACAGAAAAAGACAAAAGCTAGAAGTCAAAAATTCTGGAAGAAAAGTATGCTCTATATTTTACTTTGTAAAGTTTTAATAAATTTGAAACATTAAGACTTATAACTCTTTAAATAAAAACTGCTGAATTTACCTTTTACTTGAGTGCAAGAAATAATTAAAATGACATTTCTAGGGGCACCTGGGTGGCTTAGTAGGTTAAGTATCTGCCTTCAGCTCAGGTCATGATCCCAGAGTACTGGGATCAAGACCCACATCAGGCTGCCTGCTCAGTGGGGAGTCTGCTTTCCCCTGTCCCCATCCCCCTGCTTGTGCTTTCTCTCTAATAAATAAAAAATCTAAAAATATAAAGTGACATTTCTAATACTTAAAAGTAAACATTCATGTGCAAGTTTTTGTGTGGATATAAGTTTTTGATTCCTTGGTATTTACTCAAATGAGATGAAAACATGTCCACACACAAAAAAACCTGCACAGGGATGTTTATAGGAGCTTAACTGGTAACTACCAAAACTTGGAAGCAACCAAGATATTCTTCAGTAGGTAATAAGATGAACTATTATATACCCAGACAACAGAATGTTATTTGGTGCTTAAAAAAATGTGCGACCAAGAGCTAAGAAAAGTCATGGAGGAAACTTAAATGCTTATCACTCATGGAAAAAAAAGCCAATTTGAAAAGGCTATATACTGTTATCATTCCAGCTATATTGATATAATGTAAAAGGCAAAACTACAGAGATCAGTGGTTGTCATGGGTTGGGGGAGGGGAGGAATTAAAGAATAGGTAGAGCACATAGGATTTTTAGGGCAAACTATTCTCTATGGTAGAATGGTGGATACATATTATAAATTATACATTTGTCAAAACCCATAGGATGTATACCACCAAAAGTTATTGATGTAACAAATGGTACAAGGATGCTGACAGTGGAAGCAATTATGGGCATAATTATCAGGACAGGAGATATGTGAGAACCTTCTGTTCAGTTTTGCTGTGAACCTAAAACTACTCTAAAAAAAAATGTTTATTAATTAAATAAAAAAGTAAACAGTAGACAACAGACAATAAATAAGGAACATAAAAAAATCACTTACTACTGTTTCCTTGGCAGGAGGAGGCTTGATCTGTTGACTGGGAATCAGAACAAATGTCAGCGTACCATGCATATCAGACTGTAAAAGAAAGATTAGGTTATGAAAATCATTCTATGATGTTATGGTGAATATTCCCTAAACTGGACTATTCTGGATCCCCTACAAGACTTTTTAAAAAGTTGGTAAAGATGAATGACTTTCATCAGGAATCATAAATTAGACCTTTCATGGATTCCGTTATAGTAGAGCTATCCAGGAACATGGCATTCTGTAATTCTGTTCCACTTGAGAAAGCCACTTAGCCCATAAGTCTTTGGTTTTTGTCTCCCATTCATTGTAAGCTTAGGAAGATTCCACAGTGAAGGGTTGGAAGATACCACAGCTAGAACAGTTCTGGGTTATCTACTCTGGCAAACACAGTTTTAATATAGTAGAATTTGAAATAGTAATTGTGACCAGGATTAGAGAAGTGATGCAAAGAAATATATTTTCACTTCCCAGATATCTTGTCTCTGTTACTCATTCTATTTTTAACTGTATAGTGTTATTGTAGCTAACTATTACTTCCCATTACACCACTGACTGCCTTGTTCAGAGACCTTCACCTTAAACAGTAATCAAAACTTCTAGTCTTGACATAGCAGGGAGCAGTGCTCAACAAACACAACAGCCAATAAAACATAGTCTAAAAATGACAACCACTGACTCTGCTCTACCAAAGCAATGAATGATATTAGGTGAAAATAAGTATGTTTTCTAGATTCTTCAACAAACATCAGCAGATAGAGGAGATTCTATTGTAACAACTGAAGCTACGTAAATAATACAAATCTGGCTTGTGGATATATACAAAGTGATCATAAACTGCTCTCAAAGAGTAACTATAAACTAGTTTCCTGATTATAATGGCACTGTCCAATAGAATTTTCTATGATGATGGAAATACTCTATATCTACATCTTAATATGGAAACCATTAGCTATATACTGCTCTTGAACACCTGAAATGCAGCCAGTATGAATGGGGAACATAATTTTAAATTTTATTTAATTTAAATCTAAATAACTAGCACATGTAGCTAGTGGCTATTATGTTGGACAGTGTACTGAAATCAGCTGAAGAGAATAAAAAAAAAAGTGAACTTAAAAAATGATGAGGTGACTTTGTTTTGTCACCATTTTCCTAGTGGCTAGTACATAGTAGGCACTCAATTAATACATGTTGAAGAATTAGTTATACTAGTGATTTCAGAGGCAAATAAAACATACCGAGTAGTAATAAAGCTTAAAATAAAAAAATATCAGTGGTAACAACCCCAAAATAAAACGCTACTAATAAATATTGTGAAAATAATTATATCATGTGAAAATTAGGCTAGAAATTGTCTAGTGTACTTAATATTTTTAAAATACTGTACTTTTAGGTCTAATAACTAAGAAAATAGCTTTTAAGAACCTATCAGTTATTCTTCTGTATCAACTTACCAATAAGTCAAAAACCTCATTGACATCTTTCCCTCGAATTTCAATACCATTAATTTCCAGAACCTCATCTCCTTCATGTAACAGACCACTTTTCTCTGCAGCACCTCCTTTTACTATCCGACTAATGATGACAGAATCCATTTCATTACGAACTGTAGCACCCTAAAAAAAGGCAGTATCTAATTATAAAACAAAAATGTACTTTTTTGTTAAACATTTCTTCATTAAATTTTTTTTCCCCTGTTCAACAATACAAGTCTTCAGTTATCTTGGGCAAAAAACTAACTTACAGAACTAGAGTAGGTGTGGTAATTAGCTTTGAAAGTTGACCATTTTCCTTACAACATTTTCTGTTTCAGACATGTTGTATTCATTTGAATTCTAAAACCAAGCAGACTTTTGAACAACAGATAAATGCACTTACTTAAAAACAATGTGAAGACCTATAATCAAATTTATTCTCTATATGCTGGATGCTATTAAAATGGTTTTATACTATTTAGATATAATTAGTGAACAGAACTTATAACTATAAAAAGTCCTTTCTTAAAATTCAAAATATGATTAAAGGATGAGTAATAATCTGGTTTATTATTCAAATATTAAATATTATAGCTGTAACCATTTCACATTAAAATGTATTAAGCATTTAGATTTATTACATAAATTGGAAGCACAACTGAAAAATATACATTCAAAAAATGGAAATATGAAATAGCGAATAAAGCTTAAAAGTAGACAAGAGTATGTAACATTTTTTCTCCTAAACTTTTATTTTAAAATTTTGTTGTAACTTTCCCAACTTGTTTTTTCTGGGGGGGGCGGGGGGGTGAGGGGTATGGGATGGGACCTAGTTACATAAACTGCCCATAAAATACAGTCCCTATTTTATGTACCATAGTATTCAAGACATTTTTGAGACATGAAGATTAAAGACTAGTTCTCTGGGCAGCCCTAGTGGCTCAGCAATTTAGCGCCGCCTGCAGCCCAGGGTGTGATCCTGGAGACCAAGGATCAAGTCCCACATCAGGCTCCCTGCATGGAGCCTGCTTCTCCTTCTGCCTGTGTCTCTGCCTCTCTCTCTCTCTCTCTCTCTCTCTGTCGCTCATGAATAAATAATTAAAATCTTAAAAAAAAAAAAAAAAGACTAGTTCTCTGAAAATAAAAGAAAATTAAGGCAAGTACAGGAAACTTAGAAAAGAGATTGAAAAAAGTTTTACATATAAAAATATTAAATGACAAAAAATTTAAAAATATTAACATTAAGGCATACATACTTCTAAGTACATGTGAACTATATAAATAATTGTATTTCAACAGTATTAATGGAATGAAAAGATCAGAATTTCTTTCTTTTTTTTTTTAGATCAGAATTTCTAATTACTGTTGTTTTCTTTTTAAAGCTGGGAGAATAATGAAGCAGATAACTCGCCCCTTCTTTGTTCCTCAACAATTATTTTACAAGCTATTATTTTCATCAAATTATAGGTAAGAAAAGAACAAACTTTTCTCAACTGAATAAGGAATATTAGCAAGAACATAAAAGAACTCCAGCAAATCAACCTCAAAAAGGAAAAACTACTAGAAATATAAAGAGGTCTTCAACTATTTGCCATACACAAAAGCCCTGTGTAGAAAGGATTTCAGATCAGAGATGTGGAGCACTTACCAGTGGAATATCTCGAGCCTTTTCAATACGAACTATTTTTACAGTTTCTCCTCCATACTGGCCAATGCTTTCATAAACTCTCTCATCTGTAAAGGGTTCTAGCTGCATTTCCTGCTCAGCAACCTTATCATGGGCCAGTAAAAGTGCCTGTTTCAAAGAAATCCACAGCATTTAAAGTAGCAGCATGATTTATTTCTGTAAGAGAGATTTTTAACCTAATCATGTAGATTAATATTCTAGTCATTAAACTTATACAGGAAGTTCTATAATTATTTATATATTCAGATCTGTTTCCAAATTTTCTAATTGAAGTTTAGCTGCAACTCTGTATCTTCTATAACTAATAAAAAAGATGTGTAAAGTACAACAGGCTAACAACTCTGAGATGGTTATGAAAATCTAAAATGTTTATTAATCTTCATAAAAGCAAAATCAATTTAATGGCTCAACATCAGAGATAATTAAAATTTACAGAGAATATACCAAAAAAGGGAAGAATTTTTGTACAGAATACAAAGTTGTTTCAAAACTACTAATGAGGTTAATTTTAAATATAAAAAGATATAATCCAAAATTTAAATAATATATATTCCAACATAGTAATTATTTTACAGTGCAAGTTAGAAGTCAAACAAGCTACACAGATAATGTATGAGGTCTCTTCTAGCCCTCAGAGACTTATCAGAGACTTT
The DNA here is from genome assembly GCF_011100685.1 of Canis lupus familiaris. NCBI lineage: Eukaryota > Metazoa > Chordata > Mammalia > Carnivora > Canidae > Canis > Canis lupus. The sequence goes on along the minus strand of NC_049229.1, from coordinate 41,580,765 downwards.
GAATGCTATATAAATCACTTATAGATCATTCTGTTCATTTTCTACCTGAACATGTGGGGCACTCAGCAAAGCAGTTAGTTCTTGTCCTTCCTTATGGTGGACTGGCTTCAAAACAGTTTGTACCTAAGAAACATTAAGATTATTTTTCCTAGGTTACAGGAAATATCACCAACATCTATACAAGTATTTTTTTAAAAGATACAATTTAAAATTTTTATATTAAAAAATACACTAGATAAGATTTTGCTATTTACGACTATGAATGATCTATTTGCTTCTTCAAAGTTTCTCCCAATATACTATAAAATAGACTAGTAATGATTACATAAAGGAAGAAAAACTATTCTAACAGTAACTAGTTACAGTTTTAAAATCATGTTTATGTAACTGCATTTTAAATCAGGTTACAGACTAAGAAGAAAAACTTATATGAGAGTAATGAACACCTACCGTTATCACAGGCAAAGGTAATTACATTAAAAAAATCTCCTGAGGTTGAGCAATCCTTGTATTCCTAGGATAAACTCCACTTGATTATGATGAATTTTTTAGGTTTTATTTCCTTATCTGTAGAATGGCACCTACCATTTGAGGTTCTTAAAAGACTGAGATAATTCATATAAATTGCTTAGCACACCACTGAGGCACATAATAAATTCCTACTTTAAGACTTCTACATTAATGTTCCTAAATTGGACTGGCCTCTACTTGTTTAAAGTGCAGTCATGTATACCAGTTTACAAAACTACTGTCTGGTTTTAGTATCTAGGTTATACTATCCTAGTACACGGAGGTGGGACACAGTCTATATTTATGTGTTAAAACAGTTTATTTAACACAAGAATTCTATGTTCCTTAATGTTTTGATAGAGCTTGTACATAAAATAATCTGGGCATGGTAGATTTTTTTGTAAAGGTGGATTGCCTAATGTTATTGGTATTTTCTTCCTTTATGTAACTTGTCAAAGATTTCTCTATTTCCTTATACTTTTCAAAAACCTAGCTTCTAAGTTTAAATTATTCTTGCCATTTAAATAATCCAATTCCTTTCTTCTGCTTTAGTTAATTTTAATTCCCCTTTGCAATTTCTAAAACCCAATTTCATTTGGGTTAATTTAAAAAAATCTTTTATTTATTTATTCATGAGAGACACAGAGAGGCCGAGACATAGGCAGAGAGAGAAGCAGGCTCCCTGTGGGGAGCCCAATGTGGGACTCGATCCTAGGACCCCAAGATCACACCCTGAGTGAAGGCAGATGCTCAACCACTGAGCCACCCAGGCGTCCCTCTTTCTAAAAAAAACCCAAAAAACAAAAAACAAAAAATTTACTTATTTAGAAATACTGTTGGTGGGGGGAGGGGCAGAAGGAGAGGGAGAGAGAGAATCTCAAGCAGACACCTCACTGAGCTTGGAGCCCAATACAAAACTCCATCCCATCACCTTGACATCATGACCTGAGCTGAAATCAAGAATTGGATGCTTAACTGACTGAGCCACCCAGGGGCCCCCAGTTCATTATATTCAATCTTCTTTCTTCTACCACAAGTTTTTAAAGGTACAAATTTTGCTTTGTGGACTGTTTTTCCCCCAAAGATGATTCTATGTATGTTCTCAGTGCCAATATCTCTGATTTTCTTCCCTTTTCTTATTTTCAAACTCAATTACCCACCAAAAAGACTGTTTTTGCAATAATGCAGATAAAACCAAAATTAGCACCCTTAACAAAAACATAAATTCATACATAGAATTTTTTATAAAAATAACTCATGATTAAAACAGTAATTCTCTAATACTTCTTATGGCTATTTTAAATCATTTTATTAGTAATTCCCCTATCAAACCTAAGAGATGATTATTTGGGGGTTAATTAATTTGACCACAACAAGTGGATCAAAGCAATGATAGTTCCCAAATCAGCCTGTTCTCTTGTTTTGGTACCTAGACAAACATGTTTCTAATTGTAGAGTTAGTTGTATATATATATATACAGGATAGCATAGCAATTATTATCTACTTTAAGAATTCTATTAAAGTCTTACTAATGGGAAAATGCAGTTACCCAGTTAAATGTTAAATGTTAAAATGTTAAAAGTTAAATGTTAACTTTTAAAATAAGGTTTTTTTGTTTTTAAAATGTATCAAATCTAGGCTTATTTATTTTTTAAATCTAGGCTAATTTTAAAATGAAATGTAGTCCCTGATCCTGACCTTTTGATAGCTGGAGAAAGTAATTCTGAGGAGAAAAGAAAATTTTGGATTAAAAATGTACTAAAAGTATACAGTGTGTACCAAATCAACTCATTAATAATTTTGTGTATTTTTTTAAATATTTTATTTATTTATTCATGAGAGACACAGAAAGGGAGTAGATAGGCAGAGACACATACAGAGGGAGAAGCAGGCTCCACGCAGGGAGCCCGATGTGGGACTTGATCCCGGGTCTCCAGGATTACACCCAGGCTGAAGACGGTGCTAAACCACTAAGCCACTGGGACTGCCCCTATTTTTACTTTTAAATCAGTTCCTAAACATCTCTGAGATCTTTCAACCTACAGAAATGTAGAGCTCCTCTTAAGGTTTATTTCCTTTCCTTATTAGTCCAGATGTTGTTACCTATTTAGTGTACCCACACATCAATAGCTATTTCTACCAAGAACCAAGGAATTAAAAGGCTATTCTTACACTGTACTGTTTCCTTTCCACTGGCCTATAAAAATGCTCTAATCTCTTATCTTTAAAAAGAACTACTCTCTTCTGATCTAGGACTCTTTTCTAGCTACACTGTTTTTCTCTATTTCAGAGCTAAAATCCTTTTTCTTTCTTTTAAAATTTAATTTTATTTAAATTTAATTAATTAACATACAGTGTATTATTATAGTTTCAGGGGTAGAGTTCATTGATTCATCAGTTGTACATAACACCCAATGCTCATTACATCACATATCCTCCTTAATGTCCATCACCCAATTGCACAAACCCCCCAATCCTCCTTTTTCATTTTTAAACTAGTGTTTTAAATTATAGAATAGTTTTAAATCATCCTGATGTTCCCTTTCTCATTTAACATAGAGAAAGATTGGAAAACAGTTAACCAAAAAGAAGGAAATAAATGTCATTATAACCCTCAGACCTAGGGATACTCATTTAGTACATATCCTCCTGTATTCTTATCTTTGTTTTTACCAAAATTCACCATGAGATATATATCTGAGAAAAGGACCTGAGAAAAGGAGAAAAGGATTTTTTTTTTAAGATTTTATTTATTCATGAGAGACGCAGAGAGAGAGAGAGAGAGAGAGAGAGAGAGGCAGAGACACAAGCAGAGGGAGAAGTAGGCTCCATGCAGAGAGCCTGATGTGGAACTTGATTGCGGGACTCCAGGATAACGCCCTGGGCCGAAGGCAGGTGCTAAACCACTGAGCCACCCAAGGATCTCTGTAACTAGAATATACTAAGAACTCTCAACTCAGTAAGACCAACAATCTGATTTTTAAAGTGGGGAAAAAAATTCTGACAAGCTATTTTACAAAAGAACATAGGGAAATAGCCCATGAAAAATGCTCAATATATATAAATACAAACTCAAATGAGATACCATTACACATCTACTAGAATAATAAATAGGAAACAACTCGAATATCAATCAATAGGTGAGTGGTGAAACAAATTGTGGGATATTTCTACAATGGAATGCCACTTACTCAGCAAGAAGTTACAAATACAGATACATGCAACACATGGATGAATTTGAAAAAGACAACACAAAAGACTACATATTATCTTATTCTGTTTATATGAAATGCCCAGAAAAAGCAAATTTATAAAAGCACAAAACAGATCAGCGAAGGCCTAGGGCCTGGGGAGTGGGAAAGAGGTGGTTATTGTCTGCAAAAGGCCATGAGGGAGCTTAGTGGATACTTCTATAACCTGACTGTGGTGGTAGATTACACAGGTGTATAATTGTGTATACTGAACTATACAATAAATGTACCCATTGTAAGCACATGTAAATTATATCTCAAAAAAGTTTGCTACCAAAAAAAAATATGCCCATAACCCGAAAACTATGGGAAAATCTGTGTTTATCCATTATATTTATTTTTCTCGAAATGAGATCATGCTATTTATACAATTCTGTAACTGCTTTGATTTGACAATTTAAAAAATATTTTAATAACCTTTTAAATTCTAGAACAGAAATATAAACATTTTAGTTCTTGTTGACTGTCACTTACAGGATCAAGTCCAAGCTTCTTAGCATAATCTGACTTCTGCTTCTTTTCCAACCCTATCACTTAACATTCCTCCTGTCTTAACCTTTTTGGTCCAGCCCTAAACTGCTTGTTCTCTGCATGCTGTCTCCCTATGATGACTATGAATACTCCTATGATGCTCACTCCCCCAGCTACCTGAACTGTCTTATTCTATTTGCTTAGATAACATGTACTCATAAGTCTGAACACATTTGATTTAAAATTGTTGATGGACTTGATTGAGCTCACTGAAGATGGAACTTATCTTGTTCAGCTTTGTTATTTGGCTGAATGCCTGGCAAAGGGCAATGCAATGTTTGACAAATTCAATCAGAGAGGGCAGGAAATCATCCTGATGTTCCCTTTACCTCTGTTCTCCATTTAGGGGCAATATGTCCTATTAATTTTCTATTTAAATATTTCCTCACTTCATGTTCAATTGCTATTAAAATCTTACAATTACAACAGCCTCCATACTTTATGCCTTCATTCTTGACCTCATACAACTTATAAATATCTTACTTTAAGCTTTTCTTTACAGTGACTTTTTCATATTAAATTTGGGAAACACATAAACATCAAAATAAGAAAATTACCTATCTACCCACCACCTAGAGATAGGCTTCTCAATGATTTATTTCTTCCAATATTTCTCACATGCATGTTTGGATATGTTTGTGTGTATACAAATTATATCCATATTTCAACAGGCACCATGTTGAATAACAAACCAAGGTTTTTGTTCCTCAGAGTAATTCAACCTATTCAAATTAGAAATAATTTCATAGTTTTGCTGTTCTCTCACAATTTTATATTTCATCACTTCTTCCTATTTCATTTCACTAGCTAGTACCTCCAGAAAAATACTGAATACTAGAGGTGAGAGTCTACAAATTGTCCTATTCCAGGCTTAAAAAGCAATGTGTTGGGTATTTCACCATTACACAGGATGCTCCTTATTGATATTTGATATTTTTTTTATTAAGTTAACAAAATGTGCCAGGTTTTCTAAGAATTTTCATCAAGGGAAAGGTATTAAATTTTTTTCAGGTTATCTTTTCTGCATCAAGTTGATCATATGGTTTTCTCCTTTCATCTATTCAGGTGAGTTAATTATTTTAAAATATTTACCAACAAATCCATCGTAAGTTAAATTTAAACTTACTAATATGGCTTATCTGGCCTTTGGAATCTGGACTCTAACTTTTAAGATTATATCCTACCCTTTACTCATTGTTGAAGAAATATGCCAGACTTCCTTAAGTCACTATAGTCTGTACTCTTTCCCAGTGGAATGGCTTTTCCTCTTTCTTGGACTTCCTGGCAAAATCCCAATCATCCCTCAAGGCTCAGCAAATTAAATTTTCTTCTATTTCTTCCTTTCTCCTATCACCTCCCCTTGAATCAGGCACATCTAAGTTGTGCTTTTGGTATCTTACTCATACTGCCATCAGAGTACTTCTCATCACACCATAATTGTTTATTCATGGTACTTCCTCAGTGGTAGGCTAACTCAACTTTCACTGGTCACTGGACACCTGTGTTGAGTCCAGTTATTATCTAAATGCTATAAACAGTATTTGTACTTACACCCTTGTATGGATATGTTTTCATTTCTCTCAGGCATACACCCAGAAGTGGAACTGCTAGGTCATCTAAATAGGTACATCAAGCTTTAGTTTGCCAAACATTTCCCAAAGTGGTAGTACCAATTTATACTCCACCAGTTATGTATGTGAGTTTCAATTGCTCCATAAGTTCACCAACATTTTATATTGTCTTTTTTTTTTTTTTCTTAATTTTAGTCATTCTGTTGCCTATGTAGTGGTATGCCATTTTGTTTTAATTTGCATTTCTCGGGCAGCCTTCAGCCCAGGGTGTGATCTTGGAGACCCGGGATCAAGTCCCACGACAGGCTCCCTGCAAGGAGCCTGCTTCTCCCTCGGCCTATGTCTCTGCCCCTCTCTTGTGTCTCTCATGAATAAATAAATAAAATCTTAAAATAAATAAACAAATAAATAACATTTCTGTTAGCTAATGATCTGAATATTTTGCCAAACTTATTGGCCATTTGGATTTTCTTTTTGTGAGTGTCTCTTCAAGTTCTTTGTCTATTCTAAAAAAAACCTGAATTGTCTTTTTCTTATTAATATGTGAGAGTTCTTTGGGATTCCAGTTTTTATATGCACATGTATATATCTCTCAATATCTCAAAAATCAAATAATAAAATAAAATATATTTCCTAGTCTGCTGGCTTGCATTTTTTCTGGATAAGCAAAAGTTCATTAAATGAAACCCAGGTGGTTCAAACTTTTCTTGACAAAAGCACTTTAATGACAAAAAAATTTGATTTGTGGTTATTAATAAATACCCTAGATTGTCAAAGATGTAATCTGGATCTCAATATATGAAGTTTTCATAGGCTTTATTATCTATTATATAATACCTAATTGTTTAACAAAAAAACTATAAAAGTACTATTTTAAAAAGCTATGAAAACAAAGAACACTTCCTAATTAATGTTTTAAGACATCTTTGGCTAAATTCCTTGGGGTTTTTAACTTAAATTTTCATTTAAAAATGATACAATTGAAGCATGAGGTGATTTCTTCTTTTAAATACTCCATATTTAAAAAGCTGGAATTTTGAATACTAAAAAGCAAAACAGCAGGCACTGGGCAGATGAGCAGCCTAATTAGTCCTATAAGCTATTCACAAAACCTCACCTGACCTCACTATCAATATTCAGAAATATAAAACAGAAGACTTGAATTAGGTGATTACTAACATTTTTCCAGCATTTCAACTTTTAAAATTTTGTCATCAAACACTTTGCTATGATGAGGTCTAAATATATACTTTCCTTAAGTGTTATGCATTGTAAGTTAGGGCTGCTACATACTTGTGTAGACACAGCTACAGGGGAAGTTAACTCACACAGCAGCACAACCACACACACTATGGCCCTGACTAGGTCCATCACTTTGTACTCATTTAAGACCAGTCTTGGGATCCCTGGGTGGCGCAGCGGTTTAGCGCCTGCCTTTGGCCCAGGGCGCGATCCTGGAGACCCAGGATCGAATCCCACGTCGGGCTACCGGTGCATGGAGCCTGCTTCTCCCTCTGCCTGTGTCTCTGCCTCTCTCTCTCTCTCTCTGTGTGACTATCATAAATAAATAAAAATTAAAAAAAAAAAAGACCAGTCTCAGTCAAGGAGACTATCAGTCATATATCATACCCACCACCAAAACAACATAATTCTTGAGTATTATTGAAGATATTGTAAGGATGTAAAAGCAAATGTTCACAGAGTCTCTTTGCTATGGTACTTTTAAAATTAGACAGTGAAAAAAAAATAAAATAAAATAAAATAAAATTAGACAGTGAGTATCAACATCAACAAGCAGCAGAAACCAGAACTTCAAAGTTGGCATGTTAATGAGACAAACTCACTGTATATTAAAGAAGATATAGGGCAGCCCCGGTGGCGCAGTGGTTTAGCGCCGCCTGCAGCCTGGCCCGGGGTGTGATCCTGGAGACCCAGGATCGAGTCCCACATCAGGCTCCCTGCATGGAGCCTGCTTCTCCCTCTGCCTGTGTCTCTGCCTCTCTCTTCGCTCTCTCTGAATGAATAAATAAATAAATCTTTAAAAAAAAAATAAATAAATAAAGAAGATATATATTTATGATACCTGATTATCAGATACAATTTTATCTCATCTGTACCCATTTCAGTTTATAACATATAATGCTTAAAATAAAACTATACATTTATAAAAGCACTAAAAATCTTCCCTTTAGTAAGTTAGACAAATGTTTCTCTCACTGTGCAAGTATATAATTTTATATATAAAATAAATAATTCTTTTCATGAAACAGCTGATTCTGGAGTATATATTTTTCAGGATAAAATGCACGCAGCAAATTTTTCCTAACACAATAAATTATTAACGTGTGATCAATAGTAACAAACCTTATATTCACATCGGCATTTTCCAACAATACTGCCTTACTAGCACTACCAATTAGCTTATATACATCAAGCAGATGTTTAGAATACATACCTCTTGTGCAAGGTCTTGTGCATTGGAGATAAGAGGAAAAGGAGGACTGGCCTTGTTCATATGTACTGTGACAGCATTGTGTATCTTAAATGCATTCTGGAAATCTTTATTTTGTACAAGTTGTAAAAGCAGTGAGATATCCTCCTGGCTCTGAGAATCTACCAAAGTATGTTGGATATGTTTAAGTGAAGAAAACAAGTCTTCCACTTCTAGTAGGAGAAGGAAAAGGTATCCAAAAATTAATTGTTTGTTGTAATTCAACATATGTTTTAAGATAAACTTTCTTACACCAATAACAAGTTTTCCAATATATTTGAGAGTTAAATCACTATTTTACCCATTTTCAAGTAAAATTCTAAAAAATATACAATAAAATAGAGTAACATTCTTTTCAAGCATTTGAAGTATAAAACACAGGGATCCCCAGGTGGATTAGCAGTTTAGTGCCTGCCTTCGGCCCGGGGTGTAATCCTGGAGTCCCGGGATCGAGTCCCACATTAGGCTCCCTAAATGGAGCCTGCATCTCCCTCTGACTGTGTCTCTGCCTCTCTCTCTGTCTCTCATGAATAAGTAAATAAAATCTTTAAAAAAAGTATAAAACACATACTCACTATAAAAATAAATGAATACATTTACACAAAAAAATGAATAAATTTAAATAGTCCCATCACCTAGACATAACTTTTTTAATATCTTAGAGCATTTGTTTTCATTTAACAGTACATTTTAATTATTTTCCCACATCACCAAATAGTCTTTTATTTTATTATTTTATTTTTTTCCAAATAGTCTTTTAAAAACATTATATATAATGGCTCTATGATACTGTTACTTAGCTAAACCATAATTTAAATTACCATTAAAGTTGAGCATTGAGGTTGAGCTCTATGATACTGTTACTTGGCTAAACCATAATTTAAATTACCATTGAAGTTGAAGTTGAGGTTGCTTCCCTCCAATTTTTTGCTACTATACGTAATAAGCATTTCAATACATAATGATCATTGCTGAATAAAAATTTGTCAGAAAGTGATGTTTTCTTAAAATAACTCTTAGAAATAGAATTTTTAAGTAAAACTCTGACACTGAAAAAACCAAACAGCTTTTCAGGGAAGTTTTACTAATTTAATTTACATCAATAGTTTCACCAATATTCAACATTACAGTTTTATAAAATCAATTTACTTAATGGCAAGGGTGAGGTTTAGTCATATTTACCAGGCACTTCTTTGTGGTCTATAAAACTCTTGTGAACACGTGAGTCTCCTAAAATTATACTGAAAGTTGTGGGCATGTGGATTTGTGTGTACATGCCTGTTGATGTGCATACGAGGCATATGCATTTTTCTGGGAAAAGGTTATATCCCAAAATGGTTTAAAGTCACAGGTTGTCTCTTCCTTGCCCCTCAACAACTAGATGTGTGCGTGTGTGTACACTTTGTTACATTTGTTGGAAACTGTGTCAATTTCTTCATTTGTCTGTTAACTGTGTTTATCACAGCTTTTATTATAGAAGTTTTCAATTCTATGTTAAGAATTATCTACTTTTCTCTATGTGATTTCCATGCTTATAAACTCCTTCTGCTAGGTCATTATATATTTACCTACATTTCTTTTGGTTTCTTACAGCTTCTACTTCATAAATAACTTTAATTCACCTAAAATTTACTTTGATATAGATTTGAGGGGAAATTTTAACTTCACTTCTTTTCTTCCAAGTGGTCAACAATTATTCTAACACCATTTATTAAATAATCCTTACTGTTACACTGATTTATGCTACTACCAAATTCTTACATAGAACATTATCTTTTTCTAGTCCAGTGGCCTATCAGAACCACAATGTCTTATTATATAGTAGCATTACAGTCTTTCCTCATATTGATATGACAAGTACTTGTTCATTACTTTTTCAAAAACATCTTGACCATTCTAAATGAGTTAGAATTTTTTCAAGGTACTACCCACTCTCTCCCATTCCTCCAAAAATAAGTCTATTGAGATACTGACTAAAATTAAACCTGTACAAGTTTGGGAAAAACTTTTTTTTTTTTTTTAAGTTTGGGAAAAACTTATAGTGGATACTTCTTATACAAATCACATGGAAAAAAAAAACCTCTCAGCTTAAGTCCTTTTGTTAGTTTTCTTCATATACGGTCTGCAGAAAAGCTGATTCTTATACATGTATCTTATAACCTACTACTTTACAGCAGTTAAATTCTTTCATAGACTCGAATAGTTCTTCAGTAGATCCTTGAGGTTTTTTATCTCCTCCTCACAAATCAAAACAGATTTACTCCGTATAAAATACACAAATATACTGCTCTTCAGTAATTTAAAATGAATATTAACTAGGAGCAAAAACTGGAAAGTCAAAACTGTCAATTGAATGACCTAAGAAACTGTGACGCAGAGCTATTAAAACTTTAGATATATACAATTTTACTTGTCAAATATACTTTAGTAGAGCTGGGGGCAGGGAGAATATGGAATGTCAGATTCGATCAAATTCAAAGAGGTTACCACAGAATTACTGAGTGTAAAGAATTCAATAGGCTTAAAGTATCTTTAGAGCAAAACAGGAAAACATTTAAATATCTTAAAAGGAAAAAGAATTATAAAAGTAACAAAGTATTTTGTCTACAATCTTAGGACTGTCTTTGACTTCACTGGGTGGATAATGAGATTACTGTTTAAAATTTTAGTAATTATTTAAAAGAGTTCAGACTGGGGTATCAGGGCAATTAGAAAAATCAAGGGCTTCAGATCTTACTACTGACTGAAATCAGTAAGCAATTTTCGTCAGCCCAAAAGATACACATTTCTCTAATGTCTCTTCAACCCTAAGGATATCTCTCTGGTATACCAAAGCCACCCATAAGGATGCTGCAATACTGACATTAAAAAAAAAAAAAAAATTGTTGTTACCTTCCAGCTATAATTACTAGTATTAATTTGGTATACTATACAGGCCTTTCACACTTTAAAAAAAAATGCTGATTTAACCATATAGGTCACATTGTAAATGTTGCTTTGCAATCTGATTTTTTACTTTGGAATAAATACCTAAAACTACTGATTAGATAATAAAAACATTTAAAACTTTGATATATATATTGACAAAGTAACTCATACTCCTACCAGTAATTAACGTGAGTGCCTATTTCTACAAACAGGCCGAAATAAGGATTATTAATTTTTCCATTGTTGGTGATCTGGTTAGGAAAAAATATATTTCTTTGCCTAGTAGTGAGGTTGAATCTATTTCCACAAAGTTAACAGTCATTTGTATTTCTCCTTTCATTTATTTTCTACTTATCTTTGCCTGTTTTTCTATTAGTTTTCTTTTTTTCCTTAATGACTAGTATTGATTATATAAATACCTCTGAAGTTTTATGCAAAACATACTGAATGTAATTACCTTTTCTTGCTTTATCAGAACAATGATTTTTATTTTTATTTATTTTTTTTTAGAACAATGATTTTTAATCGAAGATATTTATGAGAATTACTTTTTTTTAAAAGATTTTATTCATTTATTCATGAGACAGAGACAGAGACAGAGAGAGAGAAAGAGGCAGAGACACAGGCAGAGGGAGAAGCAGGCTCCATGTAGGGAGCCTGACGTGGGACTTGATCCTTGGTCTCCAGGATCACGCCCTTGGCTGAAGGCGGCGCTAAACCGCTGAGCCACCGGGGCTGCCCTATGAGTACTACTAAGGGAACTTGCAAAGGTATGAGCTGAGTTCTACCTCAAACAATCAGAATCTCCTGTGTTGTCTTACTTATGTCATTAAATATAAACATAAATACATATACATTGATTTTAAGTTTATGATAATGTACCCTTCTGGTTAAGAACCACTGACTTAAAGGCTTTATTAACACAGTCACTACAATATTTTAAGACATGATATACTTGAGACTAAGGTAGTCAAACCTATTTCTTTCTATACTAAATAACCTTGACTGCTATACTGAGTTTTGTGTCTGTTTTTTTAGTTACTCTATTTCCTTGTTGGTAAATAATTTTTGTTGCCCTCTTTCTGCTTTTGTGGTAAGCACAGCAATACTTCTCATATTTAGAATATTGTAAGTATAAATTAAGATAATGTAGTCCTATGTCATAGAGAAGAATTAGGGAAAGTAAGGTAGAGTATCTCAAACTAGGAATGGCTTAGTGAGACAAGTTGAAATCAATGATCTTATTTCAGGAGATCAGTTCATAGCTGAGATACTTCTCAGATAGGAAATTTTGTGCTTAATCCAAAATGGATAGCGTAAGGAATGCAGATTCCAGAGAGAGATGAAATCTGGCCAATTTGTACATATTGAGTTCTAAAATCACAAAGACCATCTAGGACAGTTTAAAATCCAAGAGGAAAAAAAAGCTTTCTGGACAAACTGGAAATGTTTTTCATTCAGATCTACAGGAATAGGAAAAATGTAAAGTATAATAATACAACAGAGTCCCAAAGAGGCTAATGACCTAGTACCTCCTACAAAAATAATGGGTTGTGGGAGAACCTAAGAACCTCGTCAATGCTAGAAAGAGAAGAACATTTAACTGGGCTTAAGGTTCAAGATTGTTAGGTTAGCATCGAGACCAACTTAAACTTGTTCATTATCATTCTTTACTTCACTCACCTCTTTGAAATTCTAGTCACGTTTTTGTTTAGTTAGTAAAAACTGTTTTCAATGAAATTATCTTACTACATTAATCCATATTGTCAGACTGAATTGAGATGACTTAAATTAAGCTCAGCTTTTAAAATTAAACATTGTCAACTATTTTTGAAAAACTACAAGTATGTATTTGGCACAAATTATATATTAGTCATTCCCATCACTGAATAGTAAGATACGGAATATCCTATTATGTGCATATATACAGGATTTTATTGACTCCTCCTAAAAACCCTAAGAAACATTTCCCAATTTAAAAAACAACCCCAGGGCAGCCCTGGTGGCTCAGCGGTTTAGCGCCGCCTTCAGCCCAGCGCGTGATTCTGGAGACCTGAGATAGAGTCCAGTGTTGGGCTCCCTGCAAGGAGCCTGCTTCTCCCTCTGCCTGTGTCTCTGCCTCTCTCTCTCTCTGTGTGTGTGTGTGTGTCTCATGAATAAATAAATAAATATAAATAAATAAAACCCCAAACCCTCCAAACTAGAGAAACCCATAACTCAGATCAAATCTCAAGAAAATAAAGCCATACACAAAAAACAGCACCCAGATGAAGAATTCATTTCTTCAAACTTCTAAGACAGTGCTTTTCTGCCAACCACGGGAATAAAAAAAGATAAAATTTTCTTTCTTTTCTTTTCTTTCTTATTCTAGGGCTTGATTATGCTGTTTATTTGTTCTGGAAAAGCTGTCCCTGAGAAGTCTTTCTGCCTAATACAGCAGCATGTAATATACACAGGCCAGTATTTAGAGGAGCTTATACATTCTTACCATGTATCCTTAAAAGGAATTTTCTCTAGTTAACTGTTTGCACCTTCATACATATAATGCATGTGTTTTATTCACCCTCCAAATGCTACTTTCATAATATCATGCAGGAAAGCTTCTCAAAATACTCTCATCCTTCACATCTACATGTTTCCATTAAGAATGTTTAGTGAATTAGAAAAGATTAAATTAGCAGATATTCAGTGAATTTTTACAACTTCATTAAATATATGTAGACTGTCTAGAAGACATGGACTAAACTATATGTAGTTGAAACAAATGAGTATTTAAAAGAGAATACAAAATACTGATACAAACCCTATGATGAAATTAGTGTTTTTTAATAGGCTTATCAACTTAAAAGACATTAAAAATGATGCTGCCTCTGTCCAGTAAGTTTTAAAATCACATAGAAAGCAATAGACACCTACAGCATTAGTCTTAAGATTCTGATCATAATAAATGAAATTAATTCAGTGTTTACTCAGTTCTTTACTAGAAAATTCTCAATGTAATTTTGACAAAGGGTGTTTTCTTTGATATTAAGATTGATGTCTAATTAAAAATTATTGTGGGTAACATCAGCTTAGCGACTCTCACTGTGACACGCACTCTCACTCACATTTTAGTTTCATATAAAAATTCTTAATTTCAAAGGTCAGAATATTTAGTTGTAAGTTAAAAAACCCTTTGATCACTTATTATACATCTTTTTAATTTTTTTAAGGATTTTATTTATTTATTCATGACACACACACACACACACACACACACACACACACACACACAGGTAGAAACAGGTAGGAGAAGCAGGCTCCATGCAGGGAGCCTGACATGGGACTCGATCCTGGGTCTCCAAGATCACGCCCTGGACTGAAGGTGGCACTGAACCACTGAGCCACCCGGGCTACCCTCTTTTTAAATTTTTTAGAGATTTTATTTATTTATTTGAGAGACAGAGAGCACCAATGGGGGAGGGGCAGAGGGAGAGGAGCAAGCAGCTTCTCCATGGAGTGGGGAGCCTGATGCAGGGCTCAATCCCAGAACCCTGAGATCATGACCTGAGTCGAAGTCAGATCTTTAACCGACTGAGCCACCCAGGCACCCCTGTACTGTACATCTTTAAAACACTTTAACAAATACTTCTTATCCAAGAACAATTAATTTTGTGTAACTTAAAGCTACTTAAGTTCTTCTGTACAATTCCAGAAGGAATTTTAAAAATCCAGTCAGATGCAACTAAATCAGTCCTGTCAAATATGAACCCTCTTCTGTAGTTATCAATGAAGATACACAATAAAGAGAGGATAGAATTCAGAGAATAGAAATTCCCTTCCTCTCTCATAAAAAGACACAACAGAAAACACAAGGAGAAAGAACCACATGGACAGAAAAATAGATATATGGAGAATCACAGGACTAGAAAGAAAACATGAACACAGTGCAGACAGGGGAGTGGACAAAGAGAGTACTGCAGCAGAGATGTAAACACAATAAGGCAGGACAAAGGGAGGGCAGAAAAGGGACACTGTAGAGAAGGCAAAGGCAAACATAGCAAATCTGATAAATTCCAGTCTGCTATAGCTTTCCTACAAGAAAGTCTTTATATCCAGTTTTTTTTTTTTTTTTTTGTCGCAGTTGGATCTATTTTTCTTGCTTGATATTCAGTAGAAATTGTTTTAAGTTCCCATCATTTTCCCTAACATTTCTTATAACATATATTATTTATGGTTAAGAGGACACATTATCTAAAAGAAAAATTACTTACATTTGGCATTAGAATACAATTATAATCAGATAAATACAAATAAATACAAATACACATAAATCCACAAATCTACCCTTTGAACCCTCTTCTTTCCCCTTGGCCCCCTCCTGGTAGCCTAAAATGTAAAAGAATGAAGATTTAAATTAGGCAACAGAAAGCAATAACCAAGAGTTGCTCTATCTGAAATTCTATCTTCAAATACCCAAGACACTAGACAGCCATATGGGAGAATTTTTTTGGCTTTAAGGGTAAACAATAAGATTACTCAAGGAAGCTAAGGAATCTCCATCTCTGGAGAGCTTTCAAAGTAATGGTGATAATCATCTACCCAGGATTAGCTTTGCTTATTTTACTTGTGCTATCATTTACCCTACATAAAGAGATATGTAGCATTAAAATTTTTCTAGCATTAAAGATTTTCCATTTCATTGCTTAAATAATACATATTTCTTTAATCTATCCTCAGAAATTTCTAGATTTCAACCAACTTTATGACTTTTTCTTCTTTTCTCCTAAACTGGACAAACTGAATGTTCAGATAAGGACCTTAATTAATATTTCTGAGTATGTGGAAATTATATCAGTTTCCAGTATACCTATCTGCTGAATCAAAATGAGAACACTCATTCAGGAAATCTTTGCTTAAACAGAGGTAGACTTTTTCTTTTTTTCTTCCAAATTTAAGAACATAAAATTCAGACCTTTGAATTTTGGTTGGCAGCGGACAAAATCAAAATAAAACTTTTAAAAAAGACTTAATTTATTTATTCATGACAGAGGCAGAGACACAGGCAGAGGGAGAAGCAGGTTCCCTGTGGGGAATCCAATGTGGGACTTGATCCCAGGACCCCGGGATCACAACCTGAGCCAAAGGTAAAGTTTATCACAATCTAGTAAAATTCCAGGATATCCCACAGTCAGTTGGAAGTCAAATAATAACAGAAATGTAGAAGATATATTTTACTTTGTAACATTGTTGACTTTATAGCTGAATATTCAGAGACGTAGCAAAAATATGTAGACATTAATCAAGGCTGAAACATGCTAATCTAATGAATTATTTTATTCATCCTAGTTTTATGCCCCTTGGCATACCTTTTATCTTCACACTAACAGCAGCTGGTGTGAATCAGAAAGTCCCTAATCACAAATTTCCAAGCGTCTCCTTATTATCCACAGAACAAAGAGCTCACCCTGGGTAGGTGGGTGTGCCTTTCCTAAGGTCTCTTCATATATGATGACAGTGTTTCCTACTTTATTCCCTTTGAATATTCTACTATATTTACTTGTCTGGCCCAAAATTACTTCTATATGAATACAAAATAAAAACCAGTGGCACCTGTAATCTAGAGGTATCTGAACATGATTCCATTCTACCTTCACTGTACTTTTATCTGCTACCTTATTTTCTCAGAATTTCTCTCACAAAGTAGTTTGGTTTGCTTATGAAAGAGAACAAGACAATGAGATTTTATTGAAGCAAAGCAAGTTTTAATAACTCATGCCAATTTTAAGGAATGCTTCTCTAATATATCAAAATTCTTATAATTTATAATACTACTATTATTTATTTGAAATTAAATTCCCACATCACTATTTTCTAATTTTTCATAAGATTCTGACTGCTTTAAACAAGGAAGTTCAGTTCTTCCTTTCAGAATATTTTCTATCATTCCATCCCTGAACTTCTATTATTAAATAGTGCGTAATTTATAAACCCTTTATTAAAAACCACTACTCAAAATATCCAACCTTCCCATCATATTTTCAATTCTTAAAATAGATTTTCTCTACTCACAGATAAATGATGATGTATCATTGGAAACTGATGGTTCCCTCTCAAAGAAATAAATTAGTTGTTGCATCCTTCCCTCATTTAAAATAAGGTGGCTGTTTCTGGCTGTGAAAAAGGCTGAGAAGTTGCCTCTGGCATGATTTTATTAATCAAAATACTGGCAGGGAGACACAACTTTAAGGGAGTACTTCTGTTGTAATTTGATGTGTTAGCAAATTATGTGCAGGAAAAAAAAATGTTTGGTACAAAGCTATTACACTTCATTTTAAAATGAAAACTTAAAACTCAGTGTATCCAAAAATGAAGCTTTGACTGGCAATAACAACTTTATGACTTACGCTAACTTTTCATGTTTCCTATAATTAAACATATTTGAGGTTGAGTCTATCAACATTAAATCATTACTTGTTTCTCAAAATACTAAATATTCTCCTATTCAAAAATTGAATTAGATACGTTATATTTTTTTTTTTAAGATTTATTTGAGAGAGAGAAAGAGCACGCAAGTGGGAGGGGCAGAGTAAAAGGGAGAGAGAATCTCAAGCAGACTCTGTGCTAAGTGTGGAGTTGGATGCAGGGCTCTATCTCAAGACTCTGGGATTACAACCCGAGCCAAAACTGAGAGTTGGACCCGTAACCAACTGTGCCACGGGGGTGCTCCTGGTACTATATTTTGAATTACTTTAAAACAAAATATGTAAAACACCCTTAAATTCAAGGATTGCACAAGGGTATTTTTGAAAACCACAGTGGATTGCAAGCTGGAAGAAAATATAGCTGTCCTTTAACCTACATTTGTAGAAAAGTTAGGCAAGCAACACATAAACAGAAATAGGAAAGAGCAAAAATTTGAGAGAAATGGTCTCCAACCTTCCATACTTAGGCAAAAAAAAAAAAAAAAAAAAAAAATATATATATATATATATATATATATATGTTTCACTAAAGTGAATCTGGCTTAAGCTGTATTTATTTATTTACTGAGATTACATGAATATTATCTATTAGATGGGCATTTATGCCTGATCTAAGTAAAGCAAATGGGAAAATACACTCATTTTAAAGAAATTTAATTTAAAAAAATAAATAAATAAAAGGAAAAATCAATCCAGGCTTGGGCTGGATATATTACAATGTAATCATTCTCCAAGTCAGAGAGAATGTTTACAAGAATATTTTAATAAAAAACAATGGAGTGGTGGGAGATGAGGGCCAGTAAGAGGCAAATGGGAATTAAATATTTTTACTCTAACAAAACTGTTTGGGGGGCCTCTGCTGGTTAAGCATATGCCTTTGGCTCAGGTCATGATCCCAGGGTCCTGGGATTGAGCCCATATTGGGCTCTCTGCTCAACTGGAGTCTGTTTTTCCTCTCCTTCTGCCATTCCCCCTGCTTGTGCTCTCTCATTCTCTCTTTCTAATAAATAAATAAAACCCTAAAAAAAAAAAAAAAAAAAAAAAAAAACCCTCTTTGGAAAAAAGATTAAAAAAAAGAAGAACTAGAGCTGTTCATATGACATCATATACATAAAACATGGTCAAAATTTCCAAATTCTATTCTGTGAAAAAAAAAAAAAAAACTAGCGCCATGAGAGGTTTTTTTTAAGATTTTATTTATTTATTCATGACAGAGAGAGACAGAGAGACAGAGAGAGAGAGAGAGAGAGGCAGAGACACAGGCAGAGGTAGGAGCAGGCTCCCAGCAAGGAGCCAGACGTGGGACTCAATATAGGGACTCCAGGACCATGCCCTGAGCTGAAGGCAGACACTCAACCGCTGAGGCACCCAGGTGTCCCGGCTCTAGTTCTTCATATTGACAGTCATTAATGAAAGAAAATCAAATAGATTACCAAAGCTACAGATATTAATTTCATTATAATTTTATAAACTTCAAGGAAATCGGAAATTCAAATCTGAAAACTGCTTTTCAGTAATTTTGGTATAAGAGTTTGAAATAAAAGGTGAATTTCAAGGCAATAAATGTTATCATACATGTAGAAATTTTTAATTCAAAGATTGTATCTAAAAATCATGTTGTAAAGGAAAAAAAAAATAATAAAATAAAAATCATGTTGTAGTGACTGAATAAACTATATGCTTTAGCTCTACGTGACTAAAAGTAAACAATGATGGTTGGTTATGTGGCCTTTGCAAGAAAAGAACTTATCTTGGTCTGAAATCAAACTGCTATTACTTACATTCTCTTATACTCCTCTTCCTTCCTGTATACATTTATGTTAAGGCAAGAGAAACAAAAGTATTTTCTATTATACTGCTGTATATACTTACCTAATATTTTCACAGCATAATGAGGACTTTCTAAGACAATTCCTTCCTCTGTATCAAATATAGGGTTATCTATTCCAGTCTTTGGAGGAATTTGGGCTAGTTTCTTAAGTCTCATGGAAGAATTAAGGTCAAGTTCTTGTTTTTTCCCTTCTTCCTCTCGCCTACGCCTCATGTCTTCCTGTTGTTGCCGAATACGCTCCAACTGTGCACTTCGACGTACTGGCATCATCCTGGTGCCCAAATCTCCGGGGCAGTCAACAGCCATCTCTCGATGCTTCTGATGTTCCTCTGGTGATGCAAGATCAACATTTTTTACTTCGTTGTCTGATTCCTCAGTAACATGCCCATTCATATGGGATGTTGTCATGGTTATCTATAAAAACCTGTACCACTTTTTATAAATCAATTTCTCCTATAAAGCCAATATCTTGATTCTGTAGTATAAAATCCATGTTACTTCAAAAAACAAAAACAAAAAACTTCTCACATCACATAATAATGCTATGAAATGTATCCATGAAGGAAATCTAAGGGGGAAAGATGGGGAAAAAAAATATAAGAATTACAATATAAAAGTAGATTTTACACAGCCCACTTCTAATCTACACACAATATACCATCTCTTAAGTGTACAACATTATTTGGCTACATAGATTAAGTACTTTTGTTTTATTTTACAAATAATGCTGAGGAAATCAAGTTATTAAAAAAAATCCCCTCCCAAGAATTTGAAGCATACTGTTTAATCCTATAGCTGAGAAAAACCATGTATTGGAAAGTTTAGCAAAGAGGGAAAGTAAGAAAATTTTAGGTACCACTCTAGTAGAGAATAGGTTGCTTAAGGTATAAAGATGTTTTGATAATCTTTGTATAGTTGTGTCAACACAGTACTTTACACTCAATACATGAAATTGAAATAGCTTCCTAGTTAACTGCTAAAGAAACTGGCATATAGCAAGCCATGTTGGTGGCTCACCTGAGATTAAGGTAGTATTGTGGGGGATAATTAACTTTTAGGAGTTTATGAGATGCAGGAGATACCTAATGAAAAAGAAATTTTAGGGATCCCTGGGTGGCGTAGCGGTTTGGCGCCTGCCTTTGGCCCAGGGCGCGATCCTGGAGACCCGGGATCGAATCCCACATCAGGCTCCCGGTGCATGGAGCCTGCTTCTCCCTCTGCCTGTGTCTCTGCCTCTCTCTCTTTCTCTCTCTCTCTCTCTCTCTCTGTGACTATCATAAATAAATAAATAAAAAAAAAAAAGAAAAAGAAATTTTAATTAGCAGCTAAGGCATCTATAGGATAAAACCACATTAAGTGAGAAAAAGACTGTGGGTTATTAGTCTTTATAACCAGTCACCTTAAAAAAAGAATTAAGGGTGCCTAGGTGGCTCAAATGGTTCAGTGTCTGCCTTAGGCTAAGGTCATGACCTTGGGATCCTGGGATATTGAGTCCAGCATCTTCAGACTCCCTGCTGAGTAGGGAGTTGACATCTCCTTCTGGTCCTCCCTGCTGCTCGTGCTCTTTCAAACAAATAAAATCTTTAAAAAATTTTTTAAAAAGAATTAAGATTAATTCCTAATGAGATTCATTCAGAAAATAGTAGTATCTGTTACCACTCAAAAAAATCTTTATTAAAGTTACACTCCACAGCAAATAATATATTGGACTTAGAGACCAGAAACTGAATTTTAATTCTGGTTCTGCGACTTCTTCTGGTTTTATGATTTAAGACTAGTCAGGTTCTCTCTCTGAATGTCAGATTCCTTTGGAAAATTTATTCATAGGCTTGTTCTGAGTTTTTTGTTGTTGTTGTTGTTGTTCTGAGTTTTAACCGAGATGCTGTATGCAAGTTTTAAAACTAAAAAATACATGTATGTATATTAGTTGTTAGTATTAATTTGATTCTATTTTAAAAATTCAGTATTAACCTGATTCTCCTATTTTAAAAATCCTTCAAAATATTTTTATGTCATTTTTATTTTTTTATTTTTTTTTAATTTTTTATTTATTTATGATAGTCACAGAGAGAGAGAGAGAGAGAGAGAGAGAGGCAGAGACATAGGCAGAGGGAGAAGCAGGCTCCATGCACCGGGAGCCCGATGTGGGATTCGATCCTGGATCTCCAGGATCGCGCCCTGGGCCAAAGGCAGGCGCCAAACCGCTGTGCCACCCAGGGATCCCTATGTCATTTTTAAAAAAGATTTATTTATTTTATTTATTTATTTTTAAATTTTTAAAATTTATTTATGATAGTCACACAGAGAGAGAGAGAGAGAGAGAGGCAGAGGGAGAAGCAGGCTCCATGCAGGGAGCCTGACGTGGGACTCGATCCTGGGTCTCCAGGATCGCGCCCTGGGCCAAAGGCAGGCGCCAAACCGCTGCGCCACCCAGGGATCCCAGATTTATTTATTTTAGAGAGAAAGTAGCATCCGTTGAGGGGAGGATCAGAGGGAAAGAAGTGGACTTCAGGCTGAGTGCACAGCCCCACTCAGAGCCAATCCCACGACCACAAGACCATGACCCAAGCCAAAATGAGGAGTGGGGCACCCAACTGACTGAGCCACCTAGGTTCCCCACATCAACATATTTTAGATAAGAAAAATATTTTACTGGATGACAAAGGCTTTTCATCAAGCCATTTCTTAGGTGTAAGTAAGCAGATTGTTTATTTATGTGTAAACCCACACAGTAAATCTAATTAGTCTTCTCTGTTCAAGACTTTAAAAATATTTACAATAATAAACCCACTATCTCCTTGAGTTGAGCATCACTTCAGTAAATTGGCTAGAGCATATGCCAACTCAGCAAAAGCTGAGTTTTCAGATAATATTCCTAAATGCCAACCAATCTTCACGCAAACAAATATCTTGTCACATACTTCTTTAACCCACCTAGATTGAGAGGAAAACCATTAGACCAACAGGCAGGAAGACAGGTGCCAGCTACATAAGCCACTAACATTACATTCTCACAAGAATTTTGGTAGATTTTTCTGTCTTGTATCCAAATTTTAACTTCTCTATTTATAACTATGTGAGCTACATGTAAATAACTTATTTATAATTGGATTGCTTTATTTTTCAGTAAACTGAGAACTATCAGTATTATATTAGGCTGTTAAGTTTTATATATTGATTATACATAATGCAAATTCAGCTTATTTAATGTTCTCACTATAAGTAAGCAGAAATGTATGTGGAAATTACTGTAGTGCTATGCTTAATTTTGATTTGAAAAATCTAGGAGTATATATTCCCAGAAAATTGAAACTCTCACCTTTCTCCAATTATAATATTTACTGGGTATTAAAAATCATATTTAATGAATAGTAATGTACTTTTTACCTTATATGCTAGTCTACAAAATTATGATCTGAAATTAAAACTCCCAGCTTAAAAACTAAGGCTATGTCCATAGTCACTATAATAGATCATGGGAGGGGGAAATTACAGCTCGTGCAAAAGAGACCGAGCCAGCTGATCTGGGTCAGAATTTTTATGCTTGGACTATTATCATGCTTGTCTTTCTGGATCTAGTCTTTTACTCTCAGAAAAATTTCTGCAACCTGATATTAATCCGCTTAAAATTCCATTTTGGTCATTTTCCTTGGAGTGTTCACAGTGTACTGGGAAAGACAGCAAAGAAAATGAATGATTATTCTTCCCCAGCTGGTTTCTTCTCATTAGATTCTAAACTCATGCCCAGTGAGTATTTGTTCAACTAAGAATGTCAGAATTTCATAGAAGATTGCACATATCGTAGACTCTGAAACTTAGTATGCAGTAAGGAGTCACAGCAAACACTCAAAACATGAGGATACATTTCTTTGAGCAATATTTCAAAGAACTAAAAATTAGTCAGATAGAAAAGTCTATTCCAGGCAGAGGGATCACATGATCAGTAAGAATGAAGAGTATGAAAATATAGCATTTTCAGAAAACAGAACAGAATGCAATAAGGCTGGACAGGACAATGGGAGTATTTCATACATAAATAATAATGAAACTGAAAAGGCAAATGGGGGGCCAGACTGAGTTAGTTTAAGAACTAAGGACTTAGCCTGAAAGTAGTAATAATTATTGTAGGATTTAAAGCAGAATTGACCTGATCACATTAACTTTAAGAGGACTATCACTCTGGCAGAAGTGTATATGATTGACTTAAGGGTGGAATGAGACCAGTTTGAAGGCAACTGTAAGAAATAGGGTCTTGATCTAAGACAGTGAAGATGAAAAAAAAGTTATACTAAAAAATATATATGTTATAGAAGTACTAGAACTTGGTGTCTGCCTTTCATATAGCAAAAAAAGAAGAGCTGAGAAAGAGGAAGAGGAGAAGGAAGTAGTAGTAGCAGTACTTAGAACTTTAACAATTACTGAGCACTTACGTGTTGGAGAATATTACAAACACTTTACACAGTATTCACTCATTTAATCCTCATTACTACTCTAAAAGTAGTTCCAAATATGCCTGTTTGGTAGATGAGGCATAAGGGCTGAAGTAGACTTTGAAGACAGAATGGTAAAACAAGCAAGAGGCCATATATGAACAAAAGGGAGGAAGATAAAAGGTATGGGAAAAGAACAAATAAGGCTAGTTGAACTAAAGCAGTCAGCTTGTACAAGAGAATAGTGGCTAAAAAGTTTGTTTGGGTCCAACTTACAAAAGGTCTTAAATTAAGTTCTTAATTCTCAAGACAGTAAGAAAGTCATCAAAGATTTAGAAAAGAAGAGTGATCTGTACATAAATATAACTGAGCATTTACTCTTGACTAGGTACTAGGGTTATAGAGACAGGATCCCTGCCCATTAGGCTATCTACCAAAATGTCCTAGGGATCTAGAAATTAATGTGTCCAGAGCTAAACTCATTATTTCCCTTTAATCCCCTCATATTCTCCTTAATCCTCTTCCTCCACTCTCAGTTCTAATTAATGCCATTATACCTCCCCAGTTACCCAAGACAGCATAATGTTTAAGAGAACAAGGCTCCAGAATCAGACTGCCTAGGATCTAATCCTTGCCTACTCTCCTTTTAAAAGTCTCAGTTGAAATACATCCTACTCCAGATTGCCATGACTCCTCAAACTGGTTATGTGCTTGCTCTGGAACTCCCAATCCCTGTCACATCTCTGATCAAACTAGACTACAGCTATTTGTATCTTTGTCTGTCTGCCCCATCAGACTAGATGCCTTTATAGATCAGGAACCATACTGACTCATATCTGGATCCATGAAATTACCCAGCACAGGGGCCAAGCAAACAGGGAAGCTTCAGAATAGGAACCACAGCAGTGTGACTCCAGGACCACTAACTTTGAGTTACTGGGTGGATGGCAAATATTAATGTGGAGAATACAGGAGAAGAAGAATTAGAAAAGGACAGAAATTGAAGGGCAATAGTTTTGGACACATTAATTGCAAGGTGACTGCAGGTCATATGTGTAAATGATCTACCTATTAAGCATCTATCTTATTCATCTATATAGTCCTGATACATATATAGTAAGGGACAAATGCTTAATTAAGTATATGACTAACTAAATCACTTCTATGTTCAAGATCTCTAATGGCTTTCATACTGCCTAGAGAACAGTGTCCCAACTCACAAGGTAAATCCAAACTTTCTAACTGTATCTTTAATACTTTCCTATACAAACTTTCTAAGTTTGCTTCCTCATTTGTGCCTATCCTGTATCTTTTTTCTTCCTAAGTGCCTAATAAGGTTAAGAAATATGAACTGCTTCTCCTTTCATCTTTTGTCTACTACAGCCCCCATTTCCTTCAAGAAATTTTTTCAGATCACCTTGGTTAAATAATGATCTCACCAAACAACACTCCAAGACACATTATAATGATCACAAATTAATTCAGGAGGGCCCTAAAAGATTCAAAAGTTCTTCCAGAATCAGAGAAACATTATGCTACGTCCTATAGGTCTGGCATCAAGATAATTGTAATTCTTAAACACACAAACCATGAATACTCTAGCTCATATATGTAGTCAACACATATCATTAAAATGTAGCAGTCCAAAGGAATTGTACTCTCCCTTTCCAAAACACATACACAAACAAGCAAAAGAAAAAGAGAAAAAGAAAGGGAAAAAAGTCTTTTGTCTGACAATTCAGAAGCTGATAAATAACTAAACTAGAGAATTATCTCCTTATATGTAAATAAAAGGTTGTCTTACGCAAATAATAAAGCTACAGGTTCCTGGCCCTAAGAGTACTCTATTCCTCTCTTCTCAACCTTCTAATTATAAATTGTTTTTAAAATGCCTCAAAAGCCCACATTTCACATCCTCATCAGAGTCCCAGCTTGCACCCCCACCCAAAGATTAAAAAAAAGAAAAAAGAAGTCAAAACTCTTTACATAGTCCAAAAGACAAGAAAACAAATTTTCAGGTTGGCATCCCAAAGCTGTTTCAATGCTAACTTCAAACCAACTGGGGAGAAAGAGCTTGCTTATCTGAATTGGCTATAAGAGAAGGAGGTACAAGAAAGCTAATAAGCTTCAAATAATTAAAAATGATTGAGATTGGGGGACCTGAAATAGTCTGAAGTATATAGGCCCACTAAAACTCTACACCAAGAAATAGAATCGTTTATGTGACAGCTGGGGAATGAAGATGGTCGTCTACACTACAGCCCAGAACTCTAGATTTTTTTTTTTTTCAATTCATCCTTTTTCCCCTTCTTCTCCCACAAGCAATGCCTTTTGACTAGCAGCTGGGAAGTCTCATTTTCAGTGATCAGCATTCCTCTGACATTCTAAGAAGTTGGACTATTTGTTTCCATAGAAACAGCTTTGTCAGCTAACAGAAAATTCAGGCCAAGAATAGTGAAAAGAACTTACGTTATGCAAATTGGAAAGAACTTGTCTACTATCCTCTTAGTTTTTCTTCTCTGGTCTTTCACAGAACTCAGGCTAACTTTCTTACTCTGTAAAATAGAGGAGAGACAATCAAGTGTAAAGGTCTGCAGTATTTTTTAGGGGGAAAGAGTGAGACAGAAAGGTTAATTCAATACGATATCTAATTCTGTTTGTAGATGGGCTAGGATTTCTTGGTATGAAGCAGTAAAGCTGTAAATCCTCCCCAATATTTAATGAACATCAATTAAAATCATTGTAAATTACCTGAAATTATTGAGGAGAAAGAGGCAAGCATAACTGGTAAGACCTTTTGCAGATTATTTTTAATGATCCCTTTTGACCTCCAATTTAAGGCTCAAACAAAAATGCAGTTCATATTTTTTCTTTGTTTTAACTACAACTTCTGGACCAATTTTAAATATTTTTACTAGCTTACAATGCTGAGAAAATGAGAAGTTAAGGATCCAAAAAGATCCACAAGAATTTGACAGGAGCTGTAGTTAATTCAGAGAGGGAGATTTTGATGCTACACCAGACCAAGAGGAGAGGATCTTGCTGTCCCAATGATGCTTACATTCTGGCAGAGTAACAGATAATAAAGAGCAAACATGTAAGATACTTCAGATAAAGAACTAGAGAGAAAGTGTAACTAATATAATAAATAGTGATGTTTAGAAATGGATAACATTAGATAAGAAGGCCAGGGAAGGACTATTTTAGGAGGTGATATTTGCACTGAGACCTAAATGACAAAAAAAAAATGAGTCAGCTGTGGGATGATCCAGAAATAAAGGGTTCTAGGTTGAGGAAACAAAAAGTACATTTCTATATGGATATTACCAGGATCTCAATTTTAATATATCTCAAACTGACCTCAACTTCTTCCCTACTTTTGTTAATAATACCACTATCTCCAAGATTTGATCTTTTTCAAACTCTATTATCTAGTCTGTTGCTAAGATCTGTGGATTGTACAGTTTTTAGAATCCACTGAAGGGTGGCAAAATACTCCAAAATACCCCACTAGAAGATCATGTTCACAAAATGAAAAGGCATGCTAAAAAAAGGGAGAAATGTGTCTGCAAAATATTTATATTCACTATAAACACTCCTACATCTCATTAAGTCAAAAATCCCAATTTAAAAAAATTGGGCAAGTGATTTGACCACTTCACCAAAGAAGATACACAAGAGGCAAAAATGAACATTTGGAAAGATACTCAAAATCATTTTTTAAAAAAAGACTTTATTTACTTTGAGAGAGAGGGAGAACACAAAGGGGGGGGGGGTTACAGACTCCCCACTGAGCAGGAAACTTGACAAAGGGCTAGATCCCAGGACCCGGGGATCATGACCTGATGCTAAGGCAGATGCTTAACCGACTGAGCTACATACACCATCGCCCCTCAAAATAATTAAGTTTTGAAAAAGACTAATGTATATTTATATACACTGTGTATTCAAAACAATTCATATATTCATATCATATTTAAAAAAAACCTGTGAAATGAATGAATGGCCCATATACCATCTTTACAAAAAAGAAACTTTATGTATATCTAAAATTAAGTAAATACGAGTTAAAACTCAAATATATTTGGGCTAGTCATGCAAAGTATTTAACTCAGAAATTCTTACTGACAACTTAAAAAATTCAGTGAGAAAGTGCTCCATTTGCTTATATCAAATACAAAGTTGAAGGTCTTTGGAGATACTCAGGACCACAAATTCACAGGAGGAACTGGTTAAAAGCCAAACAGTATCAAAGATATCAAATGGTTGGTTACTTGAACTCCCCATTATCACCTTCAACAACTTGGTAATAAAAGATTAAATGAGTCCAAAAGGTTAGTCAAGTTTTTGAAAAGGTATAGGACAAAAGGTAATTTATAACATTTTCAAACTGACCAGAAATGGATTTTTAAACATGTGGGATAAAGTTACTTTTAATATGGCTTTCTAGTATATTGCTACCAATCAAGAATATATATGGCCTAGTTAGAGAACAAGAACAGTCTTGATAAGGAATAGAGCCAGAGTAAAAGATAGAAGATAACGGCAGAGTTGACTCTGAATGCTAAGCTAAATTGTTTGAATTTTCTCCTGTAAGCAAGGAGAAAAGGAAAACTATGGGTTTCTGAGTTAAAAAAACAAAAACAAAAACAAAAAAACAACAGAAAATTGGCTTTTTACAAAGTTAAATCTATACTGTAACCGGAGTTGGCCAAGGGAAATGTAAGTAGAGCAACCAATTGAGATAATGTTTTAATACTTTATGCATGGGAGGATAAAGGAAGTAGCAGAAGGAATGAAAAAGGGATAACTTCAAACAATGGTTATTACAAATGATGACTTGACAGGATTTAGAGACCAGGAGCCAAATATAATTCCAAAATACTGAGCATGACAATTGAACCTGGGAGAAATTATGGGACATTAAAACAGAAGAATTCAGAGAATAAGATTTTTCTCCTTGGGAAGGAGAGGAGGAGGATGTGGAGAATTGGAAAGAGGATAAATTCCATTTTAAAGGGTAACTTTGGCAGGCTGTTAACTGCTAGACAGGGAAACCTAAGAGGACAGGCTAGAAATGAAAATTTGTAAGTAATTTACACATTTATACCTTACATTTGTAAAGCTTTTCAGTTTCCCTAATAAATTCAAGCACATTATCTCATCTGATCTCCAGTTTCCCTGAAAGGTAAGCAGGCTAGATATCTCCATTTTCCAGAAGATATGTAGACATTGCAAGTTAAGTCACAGAGCTACAAATAACAGAACAGGAACTAAAATCCAGATCAGTGAACCCTTATGTGGATCCACAGTGGAATGTTAGTTATACCTCTGTAAGATGATACTACCCTGACTACATACTTCTTTCAAAAATCACATAATTACATCATTCTTTTACTTTTAAAATATGATTAGAGAGAATTCATCTTTCAACTGCTTCATAAAATGACACAATAATTAATTTCACTTATATGTTAACAGACTACAAGTTTACTGTAACACCAAGCTATGATAGCATGCCATCTATTGCTCAGAGTTTCTAAATATTCAGCAAAGAAGAGGTAGTCAAGTGGAGAAATGGCAGAAATGCATATAAACTTCTCCTCATTTGAAGACTAACACTAAGCTACAAATATTTCAGTTTCCTAGTGACATTTTTAAAATGTTATACTCTATTCTATATTGCTCCAATATCAGTATGTGCTGCCAAACTAAGCCACATGTCCTACCTTGACAAACTGTTAACAATAAAATGCTACTTTATACCATGAAAAATGAATACCGTAAAAATTTAGACAGACTAATCCTGTCAGATAAATTAGTTGTCCCTCAGGGTCATATTAAGTATTGCAAATCATAATTGTAATATCCCTAAATATGTTAATAATTAATTACACTAACTCCCATCAACTCTCCCTCCATAATATCTCACATATAACCCTAGCTTCTCATACCACTACCTTAAATCATATTTATATTATCCCTCTCACAGGTTTTTCTATGAACTTCAAGAGTCACCCCAATCTTGGTTGGTCTTTCTAGTTGCCACATACTTTGCACAGATGACCCTTGCATAACATTGGAGTTAAGAGTTACTAACTACTCACAGTCTACTGTTGACAGGAGCCTTACTGATAATATAAACAGTTGATTAACACATATTTTGTATATGTATCATATACTCTATCCTTACAATAAAGCTAGAGAAAAGAAAATGTTACTAAGATAATCATAAGAAGAAAATACATTTATAGGACTGTACTGTATTTATCGAAAACAAAAACAAAAACAAAAACAACTGGCACACAAGTGGACCCAGGCAGTTCTAAACTGTGTTGTCCAAGGGTCAACTCTACTGCTGAATAAATTTTCCTGAAGCATGCCTATTATCATGGGTGTCCCTTTTCAAAAGTTTTTGTTGCCTTTCCCTTTTCTTAAGCTACTGTTTACCACAGTTTACTATATACCATTCATTCACTGTGCTAAGTACCTAGTTTGCATTATTATCTCATTTAACCCTCACAACCATCTCTTGGCTGAATTTTCTAACTTAGTAAAGACAGTTAACTTGTCCAATGTCAAAAGCTAAATGGTGCAGCTGGGCCTCAAACTGAATTCTTTTTGACTCCAGGTACTTTAACAATTTCTGGAGAACCCATTTCAAATTCTTTAGCCTGTCATTCAAATGGCTCCTCTTGAATTAGTCCTAGAATACTTTGCCCCCACTGTTTCTCCCTTTCTTATCTTCCAAATGGAACTACTTGCTATTTCCAGTACAAGCCCTACAATTTTCCACCTCCACAGCTTTGACATATTGTTTCTTATACTCAGGGAAAAAAAATCCTTCCTGTTCATTTCTTTATCTGTTAAAATTTCCCTCTACCATTAAGTCTTATGAAATCTTCCTTATTCCTGCCCGCTCCCACCCACAACCTACACTTCTAGGATACTTAATCTATGTCCCTGCTGTAGCATTTATTTACACATTTCCTTCTCCTCATTAAGTTATATTTCCCTTTTTTGTTAAATCACTAATGTATCCCCCTACATTCTGATAGAAGAATCAAAATACTCTTTAATGTACATATTCAAATCAGGTAACCTACCAGTTTCTGTTTTTTTAAGTTATATCCTTATATCCTTTCTGGAGTCCACCATTCTCTAGCTCTAAGCTGGATATTTTCTGTGTCCAGATTCACTTGTCCTCTCCATTGGCTCCAGGTGTGAGAAGGCTGACCTCCACAGACTGTATTATTCATGTTTTCTTATCTTCTGGCTTCCAGTAGGGCTTAGCTATAGAGAAATACCCACTGGGAGGGAGGAGAGAAGGTTGGGTTCTTTATCCCCCTAGCTTCCTCCTGTGATTTGGCAGAGGTCATATTCCTCTAAGGCCACAGTTCCCACTAGGTGGCTCCTCTCCTAAGGTAGTAACTCTGGTAAATTCCAGTAACTACTCCCTCCCTTGCCCATTCAAGCCTAGGCTTAGTAATAAGCATCCTGCTGTTGCTCACATTGAGATGCTTCTTAGTTCCCTAACCTCAACCTACATCTCTGTAAACAGTCCCTTCATTAAACTCTCTTCCATTACACAGGTTGATTTTGCCATCTGTTTTCTACATGGGATCTGACAAAAACATACTCCAGTCTAAATTTATTCTCTAAGTCATCTTCATTCATTCATCTTTATCCTAACAAATTCTCCTCACCTCTTTCCTCTTCATCTATTCCCTTCTCCTTGAGAAACCTCCAAAAGTTTCCTAAGAAAGGGTACATGAGGGTAAATTTCTTAAGACCTTGATTTACATGGTACCAGAGCAGATTACACCTTCTTTGAGTTACTTTCATTTTGAATCCTTGTCCCCAACCTTAATTCTTCACAGCTTCTCTTGACTTCTGGGTCTGCCTTTTTGTTGTTCTCTCCATGGAAATATTTATAGTGAGAGTGACCCTTTTCTTCCAATTTAGAGCAGGAAGAAAAACAGGTAGCATAAATATGTAAAAATATTTATCTTGGTATAAGGTTTCTGTGTGTCTGTGTGAGTGATGAATCATGTCCACGTTGGAAACAACAAAAAAGAAAATAGACATTATGTACTGTTGACTCTATAAACCAGTACCATGTTATGAAGAACAATTCTGCAAAGTCTACTAAAAACTTTAAATAAACCTTTGATCAGTTCTTTCTCTAGAAATGTGTCCTCTAAAGTATGTTTAGAACAATGTAGATATGTTAATCATGTTTTTAACTATAAATTTAATAAAATCTAAACACAGATCAAGTATTTTCAATGAAAACTTATCATTGTAACTGAGATGTGCCATCAGTATAAAATACACACTGGATTTCAAAGACTCTGTGTGGAAAAAAAATACGCAAAATATCTCATTAATTATTTTTAATATATGTGGAAATGGTAATATTTTATACATTATGTTAAAATAAAATATACTATTAAAATAAATTTCAACTGTTTCTTTTAAAATTTCTTAATGTGGCTGCTAGTGTTGAAGCTCTATGAGCTGACATGGAACAAAATCAAGTGAATAAAGACAGCTTCAGAATGGTGTTTATGTATCATATCACTTTTACAAATGCATATAAAAGATGTTTATAAAGTCATTAACAAAATATCTAGGGACGCCTGGGTGGCTCAGTGGTTGAGCGTCTGCCTTCAGCTTAGGGCATGATCCTGGAGTCCTGGGATCCAGTGCCGCATCGGGCTCCCTATTTGGAGCCTGCTTCTCCCTCTGCCTATGTCTCTGCCTCTCTCTCAGTCTCTCATGGATAAATAACAAAAATTTTTTTAATCTAGAAAAATAAGCATAATACCATTTTCACTTAATATCTATGAAAAGCAAAGATAACAGACCTCTCAGGTTTTACTTTTTTATTTGCAGTTATGTACTGAGTATCTTACAAAATGTTGACCAAAATAATAAATGTGTTACTTTTATAATTTGGAGGAAAACCACAGATAATACCTTTTTGAAAGGAAAAAAAAAACCATAGAAACTTTAAATTACAACTCCCTTCTTAAAGTCTATAAAAATTAGCAGCAGTAACAAAGCCCTTTCAAGAGTTCTGGTTTCAGGCAGCCCGAGTGGCTCAGCGGTTTAGTGCCGCCTTTGGCCCAGGGCGTGATCCTGGAGACCTGGGAGTCTGCTTCTCTCTCTGCCTGTGTCTTTGCCTCTCTCTCTCTCTGTCTCTCATGAATAAATAAATAAAATCTTAAAAAAAAAAGAGTTCTGGTATCTTTTCACAAAAATAAGTAATCAAAATATTATGCCTACAGGCATAAACATTAATTTCATAAACAGTACAAAAATAAAATAATTCCTAAGAAAAGAAAAAAAAAGAATTCTTTTTTTTTTTAATTTTTATTTATTTATGATAGTCACAGAGAGAGAGAGAGAGGCAGAGACACAGGCAGAGGGAGAAGCAGGCTCCCTGCACCGGGAGCCCGACGTGGGATTCGATCCCGGGTCTCCAGGATCGCGCCGTGGGCCAAAGGCAGGCGCCAAACCGCTGCGCCACCCAGGGATCCCGAAAAAAAAGAATTCTTAAAGCACTTAAACAATCATTAAGAGCATGACTCTTTCATACTCAGGGCTTCCTCTAACACACAATAATGAATATGCTACATCTTTAAAAATGAGAGGCAATCAGTTTACCATAAGAATAAGAGCAATAATTATAAGAATAAAGAGCAAAGGGGACCACCTATACTTTAAAATATAAAAGTCAGGTTCATAATTTTGATAGTATTGATCGTTTCATCATGTTAATAATGCACAGTGACAAACTCTCAAAAATTCCCAACTAACCAAACTCCTATGACTATTGGTTTGCTTTCTTGATACCTATTTCTATACCTATTCCATATAGATTTTCTCCATCCCCTTTAATCTTGGGTATCAATCCTTCAGATAATTACTTTCCCTCAAACACATATACCATGGGTTTCAGGTCTGTAAAAACACACTGTAAGAGATTCCAACTTTTGACCTCAAGTGATTTACAGCTTACTAGAGAAAAAATATGCTCTAAAGGTCAGCATTTCAGTAGATGATTACCTCTACCTAGATGGCTTATGAGTATGCAATTCAACAAGTGGCCGTAAAAATGAGAGAAGTTTGCCTTGCCATTAAGAAAGTACCTAATAACCATTTCTGATATCAGAACAAGAATATTAAGCAAAATT
Source organism: Canis lupus familiaris (assembly GCF_011100685.1). Lineage (NCBI taxonomy): Eukaryota > Metazoa > Chordata > Mammalia > Carnivora > Canidae > Canis > Canis lupus. Next base: position 41,546,555 of record NC_049229.1, on the reverse strand, counting down.
AATAGTAAATATTCATATCTATTGCTATATACAAATTAGACTAAAGAAGGAACAATGGAGAGTACTTTCAGGGCCAGAATTAGGATTGTAATCATCAGAACAGGAATGAAGAATCTAAGAAAGAAGACTGACAATACAAACATGACTAAGTTTAGAATCCACTGAACTTTCAGTACTGTTGTACTGCTGATGGAGGGCATGAATAATGTTCTGATTTTGACCAGATAGTATTAGAAGGAAAGAAAACATAAGGGGAATATTATGCAACAAGAGAAATAAGAACAAAAGGTCAATTTTAAAGGTTACTGTACTGCAAATCCTATAGAGCTAAAAAGGATTACTAAAGCATACTTTCATTCAATAATACAAGTACTCACTTGGTACAAAATCGTGGATAGTTGCCGACAAGAAAAAGATTGCTAAGGCAGTCTTCATCCTTAAGAAACTTAAAATTAGTATGAAAATCAGATAAGCAAATAAACAAAACCCCTATATAATTGCAATGCTATTCGATAAGTGCTATACTAACAATGCAGAAAATGCTACAAAAATTACGTGCAGTACTAGTAAGAGCATCCTAATATAAATGAGAAAGAATGTAGAAGATACAAAACCCATTCATCACACAAAAGGGGAAAAAAGTAAAATATTAAGACAAACACATTGATATTTGAAAAATTAGACAAATGCTTTATTTAAATGTAAGACTTTAAATTATGGTAATGAAACTCAATTCTGTGAATGCCTATTTTAAAATGTGTAGTAAAAATTACCTAGTGAAAAACACTCTAATGATTGAGTCAATACAAGAAACTGATAAAACCAAGTAACAAAGTAACACTTGATCTCACAATGCATGTAAGCTGTTTATAAATAAGGCAACAAATTATTTCCCCCACTGACTTTCACTGTTATTTCAAAGATGAACTTTATTTCAACACACAATACAATTCTTCATCACTGAATCAGTTTATGACACCTGATTCACACAATTCCTATAAAACTGCTTAATCAGGGGATCCCTGGGTGGCGCAGCGGTTTCGCGCCTGCCTTTGGTCCAGGGCGCGATCCTGGAGACCCGGGATCGAATCCCACGTCGGGCTCCCAGTGCATGGAGCCTGCTTCTCCCTCTGCCTGTGTCTCTGTGACTCTCTCTCTCTCTCTCTGTGACTATCATAAATTAAAAAAATAAAAATAAAAAAAACTGCTTAATCAAGTTATTGATAATCACACAATCTACTCAAAATATATTTATTAAAATTTATGAAAATGCAGTTCAGGGATCCCTGGGTGGCTCAGCGGTTTAGCGCCTGCCTTCAGCCCAGGGTGTGATCCTGGAGTCCCGGGATCAAGTCCTGCATGGACTCCCTACATGGAGCCTGCTTCTCCCTCTGCCTATGTCTCTGCCTCTCTCTCTCTCTCTGTGTGTCTCTCATGAATGAATAAATAAAATTTTTTTTAATAAAATTTTTTAAAAAGACATTCTTTAAAAATAAATAAAAATAAAATAAAATGCAGTTCACTGCTTATCGCATGTGAATGTCACAAACTAGGTTTGTATTCTACCTTCCCCTTATCTAATATTTACGGAGTGCTTAATACACACCAAGGCACTACGCTTTTTTTTTTTTTTAAAGTAGGCTCCATACTCAGCATGGAGCCCAATGCAGGGCTTGAACTCAAGACCCTGGGATCAAGAGTCATATGCTTAACAGTCATCCAAGTGCCCCTATGCTAACCCTTCTTTTTTTTTTTTTAATTTTTATTTATTTATGATAGTCACACACACAGAGAGAGAGAGAGGCAGAGACATAGGCAGAGGGAGAAGCAGGCTCCACGCACCGGGAGCCCGATGTGGGATTCGATCCCGGGTCTCCAGGATCGCGCCCTAAGCCAAAGGCAGGCGCGAAACTGCTGTGCCACCCAGGGATCCCTAACCCTTCTTGATATAGCATCTCAGTTAATCCTCAAATTAAGGCTCCGAAGGGGATGAAAATATGCCACCCCCAAATGTGATGCCTTGACATAAGGATTTTTTTAAGCTAAAGGCAATTAAGGAAAAAAAAAAAAAAACTCTTCGGCTCTCCCTTTATCTGGCTAAAAAAAAGCAGGGCATAAATTTCCTTTTGTAATGGTACCAGGAAAAGCTTAATCCTGGGAGAGAATTATCAATGGAGAAAGCTCCAAGTTAAATCTGTATATCAAACCTTACTAAAATAAACTTTATCTTCCTTTATTGCCCCCACAGATTTACCTTTCCACATTTTTTTAGCCCTTAAAGGCCTAAACCTGTTTTCCTTTGTCTTGCTACTTCTCCACAACTTATTGGTTAGCCTCACTGCTTTTTTGGGTCTTCATTCTTTTCTATTAAGGTCTCCATATCCACAGTCAGTAATAAGTCCTTTTTCCTGTTATTCTGCCTTTCATCACAGTGAACCTAGAAGGTTTTTCCTCCCCTACATCCCTCTGAATCAGGCACTAATATAATCCCTATTCTGCAAATAAGGAGTCAGACTTTGATAAGCTAATGTGCCCAGAGTCACACACAAGACAAGAAGGTATTACAGCATAAATCTGACTCTACAGCCTGGGTACTTAATCCATGCAAGGACTGTAACCACACCATTATGCCTGTCAGTAAAGACCCTAGGAAAAGCAAGAACAAGCCACTACAAATTTATCTGTTTGCATGTATATCTTTGTAGAGAAAGTTAATCAAGAATACGTGAAAGTTAGACATCCCCGTTACACACATTTATGGCCAACACAGGATAAATGGAATTGTGTTTTGAATCTCAAATTCTATCACATTATAGGGGGTGACTAGGTTAGAACAGTCTCTGGTATTAAGCTCACAAGCAAAGCTAAAGTTTAAACAAGTAAATGATAAACGTGCAAACTGGGAACAAGCATCTATTCTGTGCCATATTAAGCAGTGAGATACTAAGATAATGACAATAGCTCCTACCCCTTCAGGAGCATGCAATTTACAGGTTCAAGACTCTTCATTTTAATTCAAGTACATCTTAAACACTAAATCATAAATGGCCCTCCCCAAAAAGATTTTCATTTTACCAAAAAGACACTATTAAAATAAATCTCAAAATAGTCTAAAATATAGGCAAAGTAGAAAAATCCAAGGACTTTGAAGTCAAACTGAATTCAAATCCTTGCTATCACTTGCAATAAGACTTTGGATAAAACAGTTAATCTCTTGGAGCCTCTGTTTCCTCATTTGTAACAGGGAGACTAGGGATCCCTGGGTGGCGCAGCGGTTTGGCGCCTGCCTTTGGCCCAGGGCGTGATCCTGGAGACCCGGGATCAAGTCCCACGTCGGGCTCCCGGTGCATGGAGCCTGCTTCTCCCTCTGCCTGTGTCTCTGCCTCTCTCTCTCTCTGTGACTATCATGAATGAATAAATAAAATCTTTAAAAAAAAAAAAAAAAAAACAGGGAGACTACTGATAAAACATTACAATGTAGCAGTTAATATTTAAAATATATACAAAAGATATACATACTGCATAACACATTAAGAGGGGCAAGGGATACTGTTCTAGTAAGAGAGAAAAGCAAAAAGTACCGTGATTTAGCCAAATGATTTACTACTCTTACTATAAAGTGTAAAAAGATAAGTTATAATGTATAAATGGGTAAGGTATACAAGGAACACTGTCCCTTCAAGATGCCTACAAAGAATTATCAAATTTCCTTTCATAAACTCTTATGTATCTATTGATTACTTTTAAAGTGAATCATTATTTTGAAAACATCTGCAGGTCACTCATATAGCCCTTAGATGAATCACCTGGATTAGAGGTTTAAATCTAATTTCCATGAATCCCGATACTATATATACAACATTTATGTGTTTCAGGAGAAGGGTCCAAAGAACCATCTGATTCGCAAAACATTAGCAGTAGTTATGTGCATGATCAGTATTAATAAAATGTAATTTATATAATTTTCAGAGAGTGTACTCATAGGAGGCAATTATTTTAAATGAATGCAGTCTTAAATGAACTTCTGGAGCATACAAGCAAAATATAGAAAGCCTACTTCTTAGGTCAAATCAAAGTAATGCATTTTAAAAATGATTTTGGTTATTTAAAGAGAGAGTGTATGTATGTGCATGTTGAGAGTAGGGGGAGGTGCAGAGGGGGAGGAAGAGGGACAAGCAGACCTGCTGCTGGGCATGGAGCCCCACTCAGGCTGGATCCTACCACCCCTGAGATCATGACCTGAGCCAAAATCAAGAGTCTGACACTAACCCACTGACCCATCCATGTAGGCGTCCTCAAAGTCATGATTTTAAAGTGATATTATCATTTCCTGTGACAGTGTAAAACCTTCAAAATATGAAATTATATTTCAACACAAATTCTAATTTTTTTAAAAGATTTTATTTATTTATTCATGAGACACACAGAGAGAGAGAGGGAGAGGCAGAGACACAGGCAGAGGGAGAAGCAGGCTCCATGCTGGGAGCCCGAAATGGGACTTGATCCCAGGTCTCCCGGCCGAAGGCAGCCCTAAACCGCTGGGCTACCCGGGCTGGCCCAAATTCTAATTTTTTTGATGTGAAGCCAAGCAATTATAACTTATATCAAAAAAAGCTCTAATTTAGGGGCAGCCCCGGTGGTGCAGCGGTTTGGCGCCGCCTGCAGCCCGGGGTTTGATCCTGGGGACCCTGGATCGAGTCCCACATCGGGCTCCCTGCGTGGAGCCTGCTTCTCCGTCTGCCTGTGCCTCTGCCCCTCTCTCTCTCTGTGTCTCTATGAATAAATAAAATCTTAAAAAACAAAACATTAAAAAAGCTCTAATTTAAAATAATTTGGCTATAAATATAAACACAATTATTTCTAATTCTTTTAAAATATATATATGTTTAAAGGTTTTATTTATTTGAGTGAGAGGGAGAGAAACCATGAGCTGGGGAGTGAGCTGAGGGAGAGGGAAAAGCAGACTCTCCACTGAGCAGGGAGCTCCACATGGGGCTCGAATGCAGGACCCTGGGATCATGACCTGAGTGGAAGGCAGACACTTAATTAAATGAGCCACTCAGGTGACCCTCTGTTATTCTAATAATTTCTAATATCTGGAATAACTATTTAGACATACTACAGACTTATAAAACCTGAATTTCCTTAATTATTTCATATCTGTCGATTTGTTACAAAGCACCGTGCAGCAATAAAACTCAGGGAGAAGTACATACTTATTAAGTATCTACTATGTGCCAGAAAATTTTGCTCTGTGCCTTGTATACCTTATTTTAACCTTTTCAATCATCTTCTGAGGTGGCAACATGTTACAGATGAGGAAACTGAGAGCTTGGGAATTACAGCATGTACTAACTTCCCAACTCAGTACATGACTACAATTATTTTCATTTCTTCTGCTTTTTGTCTAAAACAAAAATAGGCAAACTAAGCCCATGGGTCAAATCAGGCACACCCTGTTTTTATAAAGTTTTATTGAAATAATCATTCACTTCTTTGGTTGCCTTTGCACTGTCACAGCAGAGTTGGATAATTGCAATAGAAATTATATGGCCCCCGGGACGCCTGGGGTGGCTTGGTGGTTGAGCGTCTGCATTTAGCTCAGGGCATGATCTCGGAGTTCCGGGATCGAGTCCCACATCGGGCTCCCTGCATGGAGTCTGCTTCTCCCTCTGCCTCTTTCTCTGTGTCTCTCATGAATAAATAAAGAAAATCTTAAAAAAGAAAGGAAAGGGGAGAGGGGAGAGGGGAGAAGGAAAGAAAGGAAAGAAAGGGAAGGAAGGGAAGGAAGGGAAGGAAGGGAAGGAAGGAAGAAAGGAAGAAAGGAAGAAAGAAATTATATGGCCCCCAAAGCATAAATATTTAGTATCTGGCCCTTTACAGAAAGTTGTTAACCCCTGCCTAAAAGGATCAAAAAATGCCAAGAACCTCAGAGGACTCAAAACTTCAATGTTTAGGGTTTTGGGAACAACTATTAACCTAATAAAGGAACTTTAAAATTATATGAGACAAAAAGCCAAACTGCTTGAATTTAATAATGATTCAATCACACAATGAGCACAAATTTACAAAAATGATAAAATTAAACAGCTTGATTATGAGATTTCTGAAAACTTATTTTCATAATTAAACTGTCTTCTGTAGTTTGAATTGATGGAGGAAAACTTCACAATTCAAAATGTTAAAATATATCTAATGAGCATGCATCTTTTTTTACCACATACCTAAATTTTTCATGAACATCTTCAGTATAGCAAAAGAGAGACTTTTTCTAACAATTTAAATTTCACTTCATACTTTTTGATTTAATACATTTATTAAATTCATTCTACTCTAAGACAAACATATATATAATTTCTCAAGTCTACAGGTGATTTTCTCGTGTGAGAAAGGAGCCTGGATTTTTGCTATTGTTGTTGTTGTTGTTTTTTTTTTTTTTTTAATTACCATTGCTTTTATTCCAAGTAAAAATCCAATTAAATAATTTTATCTTCATTCAAAATATACTTCAGTATTCAAATACTAATGTATTGTTTAAATAAATAACTTTCCTAAATTAACTCAGCATGAGGAATGCTTGACTACAATGATACAAATAACATTTTCTTTCTTCATTTAGTAATTTTAAACAGGAATCCTTCAGTGGTAAACTACAGTCTACAAACTCCAGTATAGATCAAGAAAATTTAAAGTGTGCCCCACATTGGGCTCCCTGCTCCATGGGGCACCTGCTTCTCCCTCTGCCCCTCCTCCTTCTTGTGCTTTCTCTCCCTCACCCTCTCTCAAATAAATAAATAAAATTAAATTAAAAAAAAAGAAAACTTGGGATCCCTGGGTGGCACAGCGGTTTCGCACCTGCCTTTGGCCCAGGGCGCGATCCTGGAGACCCGGGATCAAATCCCACATTGGGCTCCCGGTGCATGGAGCCTGCTTCTCCCTCTGCCTGTGTCTCTGCCTCTCTCTCTGTGACTATCATAAAAAAATAAAAAATAAAGGATTTAAAAATAAATAAATAAATAAATAAGAAAACTTAAGTCTTATCAATATGTAAAATTTACATAACTGTTAAGGAACATATTGACCCCTTTGACTTCATAAACACTTTAGTTCATAAAATCTCCTTCATTTTTAAGAATAAATGTTAATGTATATAAATCAAAGAAGAATAATCCAAAATTATTTTGTTTGAAACTACAGAGCTTTCCTAGAAACATGTAAGGCTAGTTCAATATTTGAAAATTAATCAGCATGAGTCACCATATTAACAGATTAAACATAAGAAATCCATATGATTACCTCAAGAGATGTAGAAAACACATTTCACAAAATTCAACATCTAGTCATGATAAAAATCCTAGGCAACATCTTGAAGAAAACTTCCTTAACCTAATCTAGAAAATCTACAAAATTACCTCCAGCTAACATCGTATTTATAATTTCTAAAAAAGATTTATTAATTTTAGAGAAAGGGAGGAAGTGAGCACAGGGGTGGGAGAGAGGGAGATAGAGAATTTCAAGCAGACTTCCCACTCAGCAGGGAGCCCTGATGCAGGGGCTCACTCTCAGGATGCTGAGATCATGACCCAAGCCAAAATCAAGAGTTGGATGCTTAACTGACTGAGCCACCCAGCTAACATCATATTTAAAGGTGAAAGACTGAATGTTTTTCCCTTTAAGATTGCAATGAAGGCAAAGATATTCCCTTTCATCACTCCTATTCAAACATTTCACTAGAATGTAAGATGTGCAGTAAGTGCAATAAATGAAGAAAAGGCATATAGATTAGAAAGAAAGTTCTTTATTCACAAAGGACACAACTATCTGCTTAGAAAAACCCTAAGAAATCTATCCTCAAAAAACCCTAGAACTAATGAATGAGTTTGGTAAAAACTGAGGATACAAAGTCAATATAAAAGAAATCAACTGTATTTCTATATACTAGCAATGATCAATTAGAAACCCATGTTGGGGTTTTTTTTTTTTTTTTTAAGATTCTATTTATTTATTTGCTAGAGAGCAAGCACGTACGCACAAGCAGGGAGAACAGCAGACAGAGGGGAAGGGAGAAGGAGGCTCCCTGCTCTGCAGAGAACCAGATGTGGGCTTGATCCCAGGACCCTGGGATCATGACCTGAACGGAAGGCAGATGCGTAACCACCTGAGCCACCCAGGTATGCCCCCTGCAACAAATTTGCTTTTGTTTTACAATTTTATTTATGGGGGGGGGAGGGAAGGAGAGAGAGGGAAAGGGAGAAGCAGGTTCCCCACAAAACAGGGAGCTTGACGCAGGGCTCAATCCCAGGACCCCAGGATCATGGGGCAGGCAGACACTTAACTGACTGAACCACCCAGGTGCCCTAAAACTTACCTTTCTTTTTTTAAAAGACCATTTATAATAGGACCAAAAAACTGAAATACTTAGGTATAGACTTAAATAAAATATTAGCAGGACCCATATGCTGAAAACTAAAAAACATTCATGAAAGGAAGCAAAGATCTGAGTAAACGGGAGAAAAATACTATGCTCATAGATTGGAAAACTCAATTTTGTTAAAACGTCATTATCCTAAAGTCGATCTGTAGATTAAACACAACCCCAAAAGCCCAGCCGATTTTTTTTTTTTTTTGTGGATATCAACAAGCTAATCCTAAAATTTATATGGAAAGGTGAAAGAACTAAAATAGCTAAAACTATTTTTTAAAAATAATAAAGTTGGGGAATTCACATTATCTGATTTCAAGACTTATTTTAAAACTACAGTAATCAAGACACTGTTACTGGCAAAGGATAAACATATCAATAAAACACAAGGGTCTAGAAATAGACCCACAAAAATGTAGTCAAATGGTTTTTGAACAGGAGACAAATGCACTTCCATGGAGAAAGGACAGTCTTTTCAACAAATGGTCTGAAACAGACCTGAACAAATAAATGAAACTCAACCTAAAATTCTCTTTATATAAAAACTAACTCAAAATGGAACACAGATTTAAATGTAAAATATAAAACTATAGTACTTATAGAAGAAAACAGAAGAGAAACCTTTGTGACCTTGTTTTAGACAGTGTGCTTATATATAATGTCAAAAGATCCATAAAAAAAAAAATGATACTTTGGACTTCATCAAATATAAAACCTTGGGATGCCTGGGTGACTCAGCAGTTGAGCGCCTGCCTTCAGCATAGGGTGTAATCCTGGAGTCCCAGGATCAAATCCCACATCGGGCTTCCTGCATGGAGCCTGTTTCCTCCTCTGCCTATGTCTCTGCCTCTCTGTGTCTCTCATGAATAAATAAATAAAATAAAATAAAATAAAATAAAATAAAATAAAATAAAATAAAATAAAATAAAATAAAATAAAATAAAATAAATAAAATAAAACCTCTGTACTTCAAAAACCACTGTCAAGAGGATGGAAAAGGCAAGCAACAGACTGGGAGAAAATCTCTGTAAATCACCTGGACTATAAAAAACTCTCAAAACTCAACACTTAGAAAATCCAATATTATTAAAATGGGCAAAAGATTTCACTTAACCAAAGAAGATACACAGATCAGTATATGAAACAATATTCAACATCATTAGTCAAAACAAAATGCAAATTTAAAAAAAGTGAGAAACTGCTACAAACCTATCAGAATGTAAAACTAAATAAACTGACCATACAAAGCTATGAGGACGTAAAGTAACTGGAATGAACATTCTTTATACATTGCTGGTAGGAATACCAGGCAGTTCAGCCAATTTGGAAAAGGCCTGCTATTTTAACAAATTACCACAAACTTAATGTTTTAAAATAACACAAATTTATTATTTTACAGTTCTGTGCTTTAAAAACTCTGACCTAGGTCTCCCTGCTCTAAAATCAGGACATTGGCAGAGCTGTGTTCTTTTCTGGAGGCTCCAAATGTTAATCCATTTCCTAGCCTTTTTGAGCTTCTAGAGACCACCACATTCCTTAGCTTATGGCTCTTCCCATGCTCAAAACAAAGAACTCTTCATCTCTCTGAAGCTGCCTCTGTTGTTAGATCTCTTTTTCTTATTCTACTGCTTCTTTCCCTTTTAAGAGCATTTGTGATACACTGGACCCACCTGGGTAAACTAGCATAATCTCCCTATTTTAAAGTCAACTGATTAGCAACCTTAATTCCACAGCAACTTTAATTTGCCTTTGCTATGTAACCTAATTTATTAACAGGTTCCAGGGATTTGGATAGCTTTGTGGGCCCTTATTCTGCCTACCACAGACCGGTTTTAAAGTAAAGTTAAACATATATTTACTATATAACCCAGAAATGAAGACTTATGTTCACACAAAAACCTGTTCCCAGAGACTTATAGCAACTTTTTCAGAGTTAATTTTTCTTTTTAATTTAAAAACTAACTCAAAAGTTCTCCAACTACTGGATAAACTGGTGCATCCCACAAACGAATACTATAATCAGCACTCAATCAGAAGGAAATGCTGATACACTCACAACATGGATGCCTACTCAACTGTAATATGTTAAATGAAAAAAAACCAGACTCAAAAGGCTAAATTCCAAATGATTCTGTTTATATAATAGTCTAGAAAAGAGACTATAGGGAAAGGCAGTAGATCATTAATTGCCAAGGGCTACAGGCAAGGGGCAGGTTGATTATAGAGGTGTAACTTAAGGGAATTTTATAAGTGCTGGACCTATACCTGATTTTGGTAGTTACACAACTCCATGCATTTGTCAAAACAACTGTACAACAAAAAGCATTAATTTCATTTCCTGCAAATTAGAAATAAAGTTAAAATCCTTTTTTTTTTTTTAAGATTTTATTTATTTTTTTTGAGAGGGAGCACACAGAGGGAGAGGGAGTAGACTCCCTGCTGAGCAGGGAGCTCAACGTGGGGCTTGATCCCAGAACCCTGGGATCATGACCTGAGCCAAAGGCAGAAACTTTAACCAACTGAGTCACCCAGGCACCCCAGTTAATATCTTTTTAAAACAAAGAAAACGAAACATCATTTACCAGGCAGGCAGAAATTTTAAAACATGACCATGCTAATCTGACAATTCCAAGCATGGGCAAGGATGATTTATATACTGTTAGCAGGGATGTAAAATGTTAAATTTTAGAGGAAAATTTGGCTGCAGTTAGTAAAGCTGAAAATGCACATCAACCTATGGCCCAACAACTCCACTTACAGGTAGGTATACATTCTGGGGAAACCCTCACACCTGTGCTGGAGGAGACATGTACAAAGATATTCACTAAACATTGTTTGAAAAACTGAAAACAACACTTTAGTAGGGGAATAAATTAATAATGGTGGTCAGTGGTTATTAAGAAAAAGAAAGAAATGCATAAGGAAAAGGATCAACCCTGCTAGCTAACATTTTATGATTTTGAGAATAATTTATTGGTTTGTTAATCTAACAACAGTATATAGTGAAAAGAGCGCTGTACTTGGAATCTGGAGACAAGTATTTTAGCATTTAGTTCCAACTCTGCCACTAACAAGCAAACTGTGGACTACTTAACTATATAAACCTCACTTCCCTTTCCTGGAAAAGAAAGAGGTTAAGCTATACAACACTAAGAACTATTTCCAATTCAAGAATTCTATGTTTCAGTAAATATAGAGAAAAAATTATATTCCAAAGAATCTATGTTGAGAAACTATTTTTTCCCAGGCACCCTGAAATCAGAAACTATCAGAGAAATAGAACATCTTCGTATACTGATACATAAAATGGATCAAATTTCTTGGTATTTTTGTGATGAACTTTTTAACCAAGGTCATAAGTCAGAGAAAGAGCATATAAAGAGTTAAGCCCACCATACTGACTCAGGTCACTGTCATGTAAAACTCTCCGTTGTAATATTCTAAAGCAAGTTAATATAATTAATGAGTTCATTTTTACTTGCCAAGTTCAGGTCTGTCCAGCCAAAAGTCATTTAGATACATAGTAAAATTGACTTGGTTCTCTTTAGCTAAGATAAAATAATGAATTCCTTTTCCGATTTTTGCCTGTTTCATCTATGAAGAGCTGACGTTATAATTTAATAGCTTCAGCCTACTACCATAGTTTAAAGAGCCTTTTAAAACTTCATATGCCATGTCCACAGGGAACTAGTAAAAACAAAACAAAACAAAAAAAACCCCCAGTAGTTCATAATCCAAAAAAGCTTACTTAACAATTTCATTACCACCAATACTTAAACTTCAAAGACACCAATAACCACATGTCATTTGTTCCTATTGCAGAATTTAATAGGTTATTAAGTTCTGGTATAATCCAAAGGCATAATTAGGAGACTGTCATTAAAGCATGAAATTGCTTTTTTAAAAATCAGAAATATTAACACCTTTTACCTTGTGGGGAAAATCAAAATTTCTCAGGTCCTGTTCTACGGGATTTCCAAATCCTCACAATCCTAAAGGAGTACGGAGACAAAGCGCACACGCTAAGCTACTTCCAAAGACCTCTTAGCTATCAGATTTTAATTTTAGCGCCAAGTGCCAAGAAAAACCTTCCGACCGAAAACCTAAATTCCGTACACATTACTGTAAGCCAACCAACTGAACAGAAGGTGAGTTATTACTCTTAGCAAGTTACATAATTTGCGTCAAAGAGTGTCTAAAGCGTCTCTCATTAAACGAAGGTCACAATAATTTACAGGTTTCAAAGTTCACCTTGCAAACTTCGGGTGAATTATCGGAGACCATTAACGAGGTGAGACTTTAAAAGTGGACACAAGGAAGCAGGAACTGTTTGTTTCAAGAACGCAATAAGCAGCCGAATACCAGGGGCTGAGTCAGGCAGAGGAAAGCTGACTGCGTTCCGCCTCCTAAAGGAAAGTGGTCGCTCCGCCGGTTTCCCCCGCCCGGCCGCGGTCTCGGGGGCCGCGAACCCCAGGCGGGGGGCGCAGAGGGCAAGGGAACTCCCGGCCGGGCCCCCTGCAGCGCGGGCGGGGAGGGCCGCGGCCCCCGGCAAGGTGGTCCCACGCCGAGGCAGAGCGAGCGGGCAGGGCCGGCGGCGTCCTCCTGAGGGACAAAGGTTGGGCTCACGCCCTCCGCGGCCGGCCGCGGCTCCCGCCGCCTGGGGCAGCCAGCCCTGCAGCCCCGGGTGCCGCCCGGGCCCGGGGGAGCGGCGTGTGGGGGAGGGGACGAGCCCCGCCGCCCCTCCCCCGCCGCGCTCCCCGGGACCTGTTGATTAAGATCTCCACAGAGTGCCGCGGCTGCTCCGCCTCTTACCTCTGCGCCACCGCGGCCGCCGATCCTCCCGCCCCGGCCGCTCCCACACACTGCACAAACGACAGCTCCCCGGCGGCACTTAAAACACCGGATAAAGAATCCAGAAACTCCCGATTCTCCACCTCACAAGCCTTAGACCCCGCCTCCGCCCCGCCGCCAGTCGCCGCCGTCCCCGCCGCCGCCGCCGCCGCCAGCGACTCCGCGTCGAGACCGCGCGAGACCAGCCCCCGCGGCCGCCGCGGGACCGCGCACGCGCCCCCGGGACGCTGGCGCAGCGGGCGCGCCTATCCCAGTTCCTCCTCGGCGCGCCCCGCCCCGCCCGCCGCTGGGCCGGGAGGCTGGCGCGGTTCGCCCAACCCCGCGCCGGCGTGGAGAGCGGGCCCGCTCATTGGCCCTCCGCAGTCCCGAGCGGCGGGGCGCGCGCCCTCGCGCGCCTCTAAGGTACCGAGGGCTTCGTGCTCGCCCGCGGGAGGGCTGTTGCGGGGACGGGAGGTTTTCCTTCAGCCGTGGTCGGCCGCGGGCTGTTGTCCGGACAGCCCCTGACCTTCCTCTCCGCGGAGGTCCGTCAGTTCCTGAAGAAAATCTGATTCCCTTGAGGCGACCCCTGTGTCCTGTGAGGCACGTCACGCAATCTAACTTTTTTTTTTTTTTTTTTTTTTTGCAATTTAACATTTGTTTAAAGAAAGAACCACGACGTAAACACCTGGATGTGTGACGTCTCCACAGAATTCTCCGCTACCGCAAAAGACCCGAAAGCTAGCAGTTAGGACCGAGTTCTGAAAACCAGAAAGGAAGGATGCCGAGGGCCACAGCTGTTGGCACAAAACTCCAGTGAATGCACTTAGTTAGCTGGGCCAACCCATATGCAGTGCAAGGAAATCCAGATAATCCTAGACACTGTTATCCACATCCAAAAAGAAAAAAAAAAATGTGTGTATGTGACATTTTCTCGTAAATGTGTAAAATAAGTAACAATTCCAGAAGCTTCCTCTAGTTCCACCACAGAGGTTTTCTTCCTTCAGCACAGTTTCTCAAGTCAGGGCTGTTGACATCTGGGCCGGTTAATAAGTTGTGGCGACTGTTCTCTGCCTTGTAGGACGTTTAGCAGCATCCCTGGTCTCTGCTTGCCGAGTGCCAGTGGCACCACTACTTTCATTGGTGACCATCAATATGTCTCTAGATGATGGCAAAGGTTCCCCGGGTGGCAAAATCACCTCCAGTTAAGAACTACTAGCCTACCTGTTCAAAGAAACAGCCTCTATAGAGAGACAGTCACTCTTTACCCATATCTCCCAACTGCCTGGCCTGGCCCCAAGCAGTTTTGCAAAAACACCTTCACCCAAATGAACCCTCTAGCTACCTAGACTTGCTTCTCCAGCTACTTGGACTCTTGTCACAGGACTCCACCCTAATAAAATGATGATAACTATGTATATGAGATACCAGCTGCTGATCTCAAAATATGTGGAAATGCCTTTGTAAAGTGCTATAAAATATCATTTTTAATTCCTAAAGGTATTTTCATTTTAAAAGAGGTTAGACCCAATGACAGATTAAAATTTTACTCTCTGCTAAATAGAGACATTCCCAGAATCCCCAAATCATTCAAATTATTGGCCTTGTGTGAAAAAAAAAAAAAAAAAAAAGGATAGCTGGAAGAGTGGAAGGTATGGAAACTGGAGGCAAGGTGATAAGAGTTATAGTTTTGATGATTACTAGTTCTGTGATTGATGACAACTACTTGGATGCGTGACAGGTTTCCTGGGCCTAAATTTTCTCATCTGCAATATAATGAGTTAACTACTGTTTTGTTTTGTTTTTCTTGTTTATTTTCTAATTTTAAGACTCTGGTAGCCTCTGCATATGGAATCTAACATGAGTAGCTTAGAGGGCTAAGAAAATGTAATATTCATCCTCAAGTAGAATGAAATGGTAATCTGTGGTTTAAAACTTCTGAAGTGGGCAGCCCGGGTGGCTCAGTGGTTTAGTACTGCCTTCAGCCCAGGGCATGATCCTGGAGACCCAGGATCGAGTCCCATGTTGGGCTCCCTGCATGGAGCCTGCTTCTCCCTCTGCCTGTGTCTCTTCCTCTATTTCTCTCTGTGTGTCTCTTGTGAATAAATAAATATTTTTTTAAAATCAGAAATAAAACCTCTGAAGAATTATTCAATCTTGGCACAAGGCAGTTCACCACTGAGTCACTTTGGCAAATTTGTAACAGTATTTTGGGTGAGTAGTAAAAGCCAAACTGTAAGTCAAGTGTACAGTGGAGAGTAACCATAGTAAACACCCTTCTGCTTAACCCATCATCTGCCAACGGCCTCTATTATATGTTTATATAATGTTATACTATTTTATCTCATTCAAGGCTTGGGGAAATAGATTAACATTTCATTTCAGCCGTTTGCAACAGGTCTGACTGAAATCTCAGTTTTCAAGATTCTACCACTCACTATTATATGTGAAATCCTTAACGGAAGCCATTGATTATATCCCTTTGGTTTTATCACTTCTATATACTAGTGAAGGCCGAGTTTCCATAACTGAATAAGCAGCCTAATCTCCTACAATTGTGTGAACCAGATGATCAGAAATAATGTAAATTAGAAAAGCCTGGCTGGCTCAGTCAGAAGACCATGTGACTCTTGATCTCAGGATTCTGAGCCCCAAATGGAGTATAGAGATTACTTAAAAATAAAATTAAAAAATCTAAAAAAAGAAAAGAAAGAACGTAAATTAAAAGAATACTCACTGATTCATATATAAGAGAAATTATGAAATACGCCATTAGGTACATTATTAACTACATATCTAAAAAAGTGTTAAATATATTTTTAAAAAGCAAACAAACCATGACCTTTTTGAATTTCGTTTGGTTTAGTTATTATTTTGATATGTTATAGTATTTCTTAGCCTTTCCTAAATCTAGCTTTAAAAATTATGTCTTTAGATTAAGGACGTTATGCAGCTGTTACTGTGTAGAATGGAAGGTCCCACTGTCTAAGGTTAGCAGCAGTATCATTTAGTACAGGTCAGTATCATTCAACTCAAATAACTTTAATATTCACCCATTAATTAAAAAATATATATTGAGTACTTCTTATGTGCTAAGCACTGTGTTGTAAGGAATTAAAACATGTGACAGTTCCCATCTTGGAGGAATTTAGAGTAATCCGGAGAAAGGGACAAGTCCATGTAGGTAAAATACCAGGAAAAGTATGGTAAATGAAAATAAGGTGACTGGTGGGCTCAAAGGCAAAGTCTTATACTAGAAGAAGCTTTTCCCTTTAATGATGGGGGACAGAGAAAGGGACAGAATAAATTATTATGAAAATACCCACAATAATAGGAAAACCAAGATCTTGTACATGGCTTTAAAAAGATGGGCATAAAACTTTTCCTCAATTTGAATAACTGAGTGAAGTACGCAAGGAAAAGCATGGGTTTATTATGGGAACAACAAGTAGTCAACAATAACTTCAGGGTAGGATAGTCAACATTTAGGATGTTAAGCATTTATCACACTTTCTTTGGTACATTTTCTGGTCAGTCCTGTGCTAGGCTGGGGGTGAGTAGACAAATAAAACATGGTCCTGGAGAAATTTTATTTTAAAGAGAGGAGATAGGAAAATTTGGAGATTAGAAATTTTTAATGAAGGAAAGACCAAGACTAGATGCCAACAGAAAGGATATCAAGTTTGTTCTCCTTGAAAATGGCTATAAAATTACCCGTAGCTTTTCCTCACCAAGCTCCCAATCAAATGTTTTGTTTGTACAACAAATCTCAGCTGCTGCTTTAATTCACACCAATATGTGAATACCTGTGACTGGGTGTAGGGTGGTATCTCTGATGAACTCCAGAGCTGAAACTTAAATGCCTCTTTTATCCTCTCTTGGACTGATTCTGAGTTTTAACTCCACTACTGCTTCAGAACAGCCTTTGTCAAGGTCACTGATTAGAGCCACTTTATTAAATGCAAAGGTCATTTAATAGAGTTCTCATCTTCCTTATCTCTGGCAGCATTTGATGGCATTGTGCATTTTCTCCATTTTGTCCTCTAGGCTCTGGAAACATTACTCTAGCTTCTCTTCCTACCCATTAGAACCTCCTTCTTATCTCCTTGCTGATTCTTTATCTCCCTGAATGCTAAAAGTTGGAGTGTCCCAGGATTCTAACAGTCAATATTTTACTCCACCTGGCTTTGAATCCCAGCTCTACCATTTGCTGGCCATTTATCAGAAGGAAATCACTTAATTTCTCTGAGATTCAGTTTCCTCGTTTATAAATTGAGGATAATAAAAGTTGCTACATCCCATGGTGGTTGTGAAGACTAAATGAATTATATGTATAAAGTGTTTAAAACAGTGCACTGAACTGTATGCATTAACAACTTATTGCATATTCTTATCATGTCCTTATTCTTATCATGTTCTTTATCATTCGCTCCCTACATGACTTCATTTGATCTCATGGCTTTAAATTCCATCTATACACGTCAACTTTAAACTGATCTCTAGCCTGAACTTCTGCCTCAAACTCCAGAATCGTATATTTAACTGCTGACCCAACATCTCCATTAGGATTTCTAATGAGCATTACAAATTTAACATGTCAGAACTTTGTATTTGTGTCCAGTTTTCTTCATTTCAGTATATGGTAATGCTACCTATTTCAGTTGTTCAGGCTTTCTTTCACACACAACACATCCAATCCATCAGGAAATCCTTTTATTTCCTACCTTTTAAACATATCTAGAATCTAACCATTTCTCACCACCTCCACTGCTATCATCTTCCTCAAAGACATTATCATCTTTTGCCTTGATTACTGCAATAGACTCTTCCCACCCATATTTTCTTTTAATACTGGAGCCTAGTGATCCTATTAAAATAAAAGTGAAATCAAATCACTGTTCTGCTTAATAGCGTATAGTCCAATGTGATCTCCCTCATCTCAACTCTTACTACCCTTTCCCTTTCTCATTTCATACCAGCTATACTGGCACTTTTGCTGCTCTTTACATGTTCTGCAGCTTCTGCCTCGAAGCCTCTGCATTCACTATTTCTTATACCTGAAATATCCAATATCCACATGCCTACTCTCCCTCACTTCCTTTGGGTCTAATTTCAAATGTTACCTTATCAGTGAGCCCCATTTTAGATAAAAGAGTAACATCTTCATGCCCTACTTCCCAGCACTCCGTATTCCCTTTCCCCAACTTTATTTTTCATTGTTTTTATTCACCATCTGACATATTGTATATTTATTATCTATCTCCCCAAAGTAGAATGTAAGCTCCATGAGGCAAGGACTTTGTCTATTTTACTCATCACTACTTATTTTTATGATTTCCCAGCATCTGTAACAGTACCTGACATACAGATGGTACTCAATAAATATTTGTTGAATGAATGACTTAATGAAAGAAATAGACATGACTAAGTGGAATAGGGATGATGAAAAAGTCACAGAAAAACTTCAGCTTTGTCAAATGTTTGGCCTATGACTAGCCTATCTTAGGAATAACTTCTGCCGGGTGGTTCAGTGGTTGGCCCAGGGTGTGATCCTGGAGACCTGGGATCAAGTCCCGTGTCGGGCTCCGTGCGTGGAGCCTGCTTCTCCCTCTGCTTCTCTCTCTCTCTCTCCCTGTCTCTCATGAATAAATAAGTAAAATTAAAAATATATATATAAAGAAAAAAAGGAATAACTTCTGCCAAAAATTGATTGTTTTTGTTCTTAAATGGTGATCTGTATGGTGAAGGAGGAAGAAAGCATAGCAAATGCAAAGAGAAAAAGGAAAAGAAAACTATTTGCTTTTTACCACCTTCTTCCTATGCTTCATGGTTCATTGCAGCTACTATAATAATCCCTCATTTAATTAATACAGCTGAGAATTAGAAAACAGAAAGCTTCTTCAAAAGTCAAAATCAGGGAAGCCCCAGTGGCACAGCGGTTTAGCTCTGCCTGCAGCCCAGGGTGTGATCCTGGAGACCTGGGATCAAGTCCCACGTCAGGCTCCCTGCTTGGAGCCTGCTTCTCCCTCTGCCTGTGTCTTTGCCTCTCTCTCTCTCTCTTTGTGTCTCTCATAAATAAATAAAATCTTAAAAAAAAAAAAATCAAAATCAGTTGCACTTAAATTTTATTTCTGAACTTCCATGAATCTCTGACAAGCTTAGATATTTTGTTTCTAACATCTAACAGATTACAAGGGCCTATTATATGTGTGACCCTTTAATGGATGTGTCAATTCAAAGCATATATATTCCTGCCATGAGACAGGGTCAGGGAAGTCAATCAGGAACAGAGTTTCCGATGGAAATTACAGATCAGATAAAGGAGGCAATTCTAATGAGGAATTTGCAAAAAGCTCAGTAGAAACAGATATCTGGGACTTACACACTTTTTTCTTGTGGAAAAGTCCTAATCTTTAAAAGGTAAAATCAGGGATCCCTGGGTGGCTCAGCAGTTGAGCATCTACCTTCGACTCAGGGTATGATCCTGCTGGATCAAGTCCCATACTGGGCTCTCTGCATGGAGCCTGCTTTCCCTCCCCTTCCTGTGTCTCTGCCTCTCTCAGTGTGTCTCTCATGAATAAATAAATAAAATCTTTTTAAACAATAAATAAATAAATAAATAAATAAATAAATAAATAAATAGTAAAATCAATTTATAAAGACAAATCAGATCAATGGTTGTATGGGGGTGAGGGTGGGCTGGAGGGAATTAATTGCAAAGTAGT
Organism: Canis lupus familiaris; assembly: GCF_011100685.1. Lineage (NCBI taxonomy): Eukaryota > Metazoa > Chordata > Mammalia > Carnivora > Canidae > Canis > Canis lupus. Next base: position 41,526,581 of record NC_049229.1, on the reverse strand, counting down.
ACAAGGAAAGTGAGTTGTGTAAATGAAATCATGTAGGATGTATTTACATCCTGTGTAGGGCTTGAACTCATGACCCAGAGATCAAGAGTCACATGCTCTACTGACTGAGCCACCCAGGCAACCCTGTATGGTTTCTTTTTATATCAGACTTCTTTCATTCAACATTATTTTCTTTTTTTTTTTTTTCAACATTATTTTCTAAGATTCACTCATGTTGCTGCACTATTTGTTTTTTGTTGTTAAGTAGTATGAATATACTGTATATATACGAATATACCACATTTTGTTGAAATATTCACCTGTTGGTGGGCATTGAGGACATTTCCAGATTTTGGCTATTATGAACAAAACTCCTATGACCATTTGTGTACAAGTCTTGTTTTGAACATATGTCTTATGAACATGTTTTAATTTTTCTTGAGTAAATACCTAGAGTAGAATTGTTTGGTCAGGGATCCCTGGGTGGCGCAGCGGTTTGGCGCCTGCCTTTGGCCCAGGGCGCGATCCTGGAGACCTGGGATCGAATCCCACGTCAGGCTCCCGGTGCATGGAGCCTGCTTCTCCCTCTGCCTGTGTCTCTGCCTCTCTCTCTCTCACTGTTGCCTATCATAAATAAATAAAAAACTTAAAAAAAAAATAAATAAAAAGAATTGTTTGGTCAAATGATACGATGTCTTAACTTTATAGAAACTTCCTGTTTGCCAAAATAGTTGTACAGGGACCATGATGTATAAAAAATCTAGTTGTTCCACATAATTACCTACAGTTGCTGTGGTCTGGTACTGCCTTTCAAAAGACTCTATTACGAGGTAATAATAGTCTTAGTTGTGACTTTCTTCATTACAGAATCTATTAGTTCCAGATAATCTCTCTCAAGGAAATATTTTCCGTTCTGGGACAGCCATCTCCAAATTAGAAACTGTTGGTTTCTAATACAATCTAATATAATCATAACTTGAAAATGGCCCTAATGGTGATCCCATCGTGGTTGCACGGAAAATTTCTATTTCCCTCTTGACTGTGGAAATGAGAAAGAAATAAATCCTTTTCATCTTTGGAGCAAAGAAAGGAGGAGGAGGAATTCCCTGGGACTGTGGGCCAATGAGAATGGGTAGACGATTTTCCTGTCTAATAGAAATATAATGTGAGTTACATATGTAATTTTGTGAGATATTATTTTGTGCTAATTAAGAAAGTAAAAGGAAACAGATGAAGTTAATCTGTACATTTTAACCTGATACATCCCAAATATTGTAATTTAGACATGGAATTCATATAATTATTGAGATATTTTGTTATTTTTTTCATACCAACTTTTCAAAATCTGGTGTGTATTTTATGCTGAAAGTATATCTCAATTAGATGCTAAATTTTCAACATTGAAGTGAAAAAATATAGCCTTACCAAAACAATACATTTATGTTTAATGCAAAAAAAAGCCTACAGTTTTTACATTTAAATATTTAAAGTAATTAAGATTAAAATAAATTTAAAATTCAGTTTCTCAGTTGCACTAGCCACATTTCACGTGCTCAGTGGCTACATGTACCCAGTTGCTACTGTATTGGACTATATAGTTCTAGAGCTTTGTGGGACAGGAAGGAGAAGATGGAGATGAGACGCATTCCTTGTTGCAACTAAGGTCACAGCAGAAATACTAGTACCATTTGCTATTTGTGTGAAATTTAAGATATATATATATCTTATTTCCAAGCTGCATGATTTTGACAAGTAATTTAACCTCTGTAAGCTCCACTTTCACCATCTGTCTGTCAAACAGGAAAGTAATAATACCCCTCAGATTGTTGTGAAGATTGAGAAAGCATGCAAAGCACACTGTAGAATGACTGGCAGCTTTTTGAAACGGAGTAAGTGGTGACTTTTAAAAATACAAATTATTCTTTGAATGGGGACCGGCTATAGTTCTTTTTCTATATTTAAAAGTATAGAAGTTTTTAAAAACTCGTTTGGAAACAGCATTCATTGATTCAGCAAATACTATTCTCTGGCCAGGTGCTCAACATTTAAAACACAAAGACAGAAAGAACATGGTCCCTGCTTTCAAGGACCTCACAGTGCTTAATGTTAGAAAAAACACAGTATTGGGCTACTGTCCAAGTGAAAAGTGAAACCAAAGAGAATAACAAATTTATACAACAACCCCAAAGAAAAGAAGCTCTACAGATAAAAATTGAATGTATGAATTGTGAACCTTAATAGCTCTATTTTGCTACCTTCCTTTAAAACTGATACCCACAATTATAATAATCAAAGTTTAAGAAGTTAAATTGGCATGAATTTAAATGCTCAGATATTGATTAGTAGTAACCTTTATTACTGCCACATGGAAGACGCTGCTTTGTTTTTCCCTTGTGTTGGTTGTTATTTCTTGAGCCATGCTTGTGTTTTAGTTTAGTAGTTTGTATTTATCTGACAAAAAAAAAAAAAAAAAGATGGAAAAGTCAGTTCAATTCAAAGATCTAAAATACAGAATATTTTAAAAGTTATTACTGTCAAGTAGAAAACATTAAAAAATACTAAATATGAGTAAAATAAGTGAGCAAAGTAAGTAAAATTGAATTTTAATATAGCTTCTCTTCTTAATCTAACAATAAAGATCCTCTGGACAGATATGGTCTCATTTTTTTTTTAAATCTAGAGGTTGAAGTGATATTAAAGGGACCTCTTTAATTTAAAAAAATTTTTGTTTTTAAAAGCTATTTCTGGGGTTCCTGGGTGGCTCAGTCAGTTGGGCATCTGCCGGGTTCTGGTCATAGTCCTGTAGTCTATGGGTTCTGGGATCTGGCCCTGCATCAGGCTCTGCACTCAGCAGGGAGCCTGATTTTCCCTCTCCCTCTGCTCCTCCCCCTGCTCATGCTCTCTCTCTCTCTCAAATTAATAAATAAAATCTTAAAAAATAATAAATTTAAATAAATAAATAAATAAATAAATAAATAAATAAAAATAATTCTACCCATATAAGAATCTAATAAATCAAGATGCCAAGATTAAAATTATGGGCTTTTTTGTCTTTAAACTTATAGATGTGTCACTCAATTATTTTCAAGTCTTTGATCTCTCCTAAACTGTGTCCTAAAATAAGCCATATGTATATATTTACATACACATAATATATGCTCATTGTAAATAAAGGGCCAAGTGATTTTCACATTTCAGTCCTGATAATATGAAGTCTTTATTAGTAACAAAACTTTTTCACCATTAAAAAAAAAAATCACCTACTTTTTCTTATATATTGGCAATTCACAGTTTAAATATTTAGGAGCCACTTTTTAATTTTTAATTTTTAAAGATTTTACTTATTTATTCATGAATTCATGAGAGACACAGAGAGAGAGAGGCAGAGACATAGGCAGAGGGAGAAGCAGGCTCCATGCAGGGAGCCTGATGTGGGACTTGATCCCAGGTCTCCAGGATTGTAGCCTGGGCTGAAGGTGGCGCTAAGGCACTGAACCACCAGGGCAGCCCTAGGAGCCACTTTTTAAACTTTAGAAGCCAAGATTTAAATATGGTGTGTATATTGTTATTTCTGCTCTTCTTTGCATTTGCAGATCTCTCTTAATAAGACCCTGATATTTGAAATTTCATTGTTATAGGATATATCCATCAAAGGATGAAATCATTGTAGAATTCTGAGTCAACTTTCAATGAATTTCTCTTTCTAAATTCTGGAGAGAAATGACAGGGCTTGGGACTCTCCCTAAGTGGATGGAGGTGCCAGCATGCATTACTCTGAGTGCAACACCTTCACAGTCTATCGCCACCATAGGACAATATTAAGAACATACTTATGGGGGGAAAAGAAATGACAAAAGGGCAGGCACAGACTAAGGAGTGTGTGGAGAGACCAGGGGATTATTGTGCATGGACTTTTGTTATCTTTTGGCCCACTGTTTTCCTCTAGTGCATTATGTCTGGCCCATGTTGTGCATCTGGGTGAGTTCTGTTAATAAAATTAGTGCCCAAGTGCTAAGCTGACTTTGTTGGCAGAGTAGCACAGAAGGGTGGGCACCTCAATTCCAACAAGGAGAGCCCTGCTGAGATATGCTATGTGGTTCCTGCCAAGGTTGGAAAAGAGTATGAGGAGAGAGCAAAGAGGGAGAGTAGGAATGAGAATGATGGAATCACTTGTAAAAGCAGCAGCAAGTAATTCACTTCCAGTGCTTCACCTGAGGCTCCCTCTAATCCCTGTGCTAACATTATATTTTGACCCTTGAAGGATTCTAGGGCAGAAACCACAACAAACCCTCAATATCCCATTCCACCTTTATTGTTACTACAATAGAAGTAATAAGATTCAATATCAAAAGATTCAATTTATTGACAACTTTTTGTGAAAGTGTCACATCTGTCCTTTATAGCTACTTATAATCATAAAAAAATTACCTTTAGGTTGTCTTATATGTTTTTTCCATTGGCCTCTTCTTTTTCTGTTTACTTTGCTTTCCTCACAGCCATTCCCCTGAGAAAAGGGGAGAACAGATGAGGCAGGAGTTTGAGGGAAGTAGATTTGACAAGAGGGGAGGGAGCCAGAGGGCAAAAGAAAAATAGTGGGGAAAGTGGAAGAGATCATGGGCAGGGGGGGGAGGTGAGGAAGAAAGAAAAAAGCCAGAAGCAGGAGAGAAAAAAGGCACAGAAGGAGAGAGAACTTAATTTGGTCTAAAGTTTTTTAAAATGTCTTTATTCTTTCCAATGGAGCCCATTGTTAAATTTCACGAACAGGTTCCCTTTTGGGGTCCCCCCACCCTTTCTCTTTTTAGTCCGGGTTCCATAAACAGAGACTGAACCTGGCTGCTTAGGATTGCAAGGAATTTAATTTGCAATAGTTAAGAGGAAAGAGGAAAGGAAAGATGGGTTTAGATGGAGAGGACACTCCCAGCATTTCATAAACAATTTTCCCTCTCTTCTTTCTTGGTTCTCTATCCTTTGTCTAATTGTCTACCATCTTGGGAAAATACCATAGAACCATAGGTAAGCCTAAGTTTGGGTTCACTGTAAAGAGATCAGCAAAGCTAAGGAGAGTAAAACCTAAATAGGTAAGAAATTACAAGTTAAGAAAAGGGAGAGATGGACCCAGATCGAGAGAGACAGTGTCAGCCTGGGCTCTGCCTTTTAGCCTTGTCATAAAAACAGTACATGTGAAGTGCCACTTTACCCACAACCTTATTCAGAAAGGAGAAGAGTGTCCTTCTGCCAAACTGCTGAGACGTTTGAGACATAAATAAGAGACCATGGTCCCCAGCCAACATTGCCCCGCAGCTGGGTGAACATGAACCTGACCGGGTTAATAGTACCAGAATTTCATTTAATTGCAGTGGGGAACGGTTACTATTCTGGTTGCTGCCTAGAATAGAAATCAGATTCACAGACTCATTTTTTGTCTATATTCAGTCTAAATTTACTGGGACAAGGGAGTAAGAAGAGCAAGTAACCGTTGCTCTTCTTGGGGTAAGAAGTGTGAAGTGTGAATTAGAAAGTATGAAAGGGGAAAAGAAAGTGATTCATAGGAATGTGGTAAGGGGGACGGAAATGCTAATCAGAGGGAAAATGAAAAAAGGATGTAAGCCTAAATCAGGAAACATGGGAGATAGAGAAGTGAGAAGAATGAGAAAGTATGTGAAAGAAAACAAACGGGGAAAATAATTAATACTTTGTGAAAACTGCAAGCCAGATGTGTATATTGTACCACCCTTGTGATTTAACAAGCTGTGGAACTTTGCTGCATGTTCGCTATATCTTTGCTTAGTTCCTGATTTCCAGAGCCCCATTTCATGCTGCCTGCTGAATTTACAAAGACAGACGACCAAGACCACACACGTATGAGCTTATAACATCGTAGCAGCTGAAGGAGCCTGGAGACAACTAAACATGCCTGCTTCAATCCTTGACCCATATGCACATGCTTGATAGTTGAAGAAGCTTGAAGTCCAGAAACTTTAAGTGACACACCCGTGGAACAGAGGAAGTGCATTCAGAACTCAAACGTAGGACTTCTCATTCTAGGCAGTATTTCATAGCTGGTCTCATCATTGTTTCCTTCCAGATTTCCTCGAATTCATTTTCCCAGCTTCTTTCATGGACTCATTACCTCCTAGTTATGTTGTCTCCTTTGTCATCCTCAGTTTTCGTTTTTTGTTTTTTGGAGCATTTTATCTCTTGTCCCCAAGGTAGTCAGTCAACATATTCACATTCTTGTTGCCATCTGTTTTACACAGTTCAAGACTTTAGCTAGCACCTTTCACCCTGGACTATTCTAATGACTTCCTACCTCTGGCCTCCTCCAGCTCTCTTAGAGATTGCAGTCAGAGTAATCATTCTAAAACATAATACTAATTTTACTAGGTCTATTTTTTGGTGGCTTCTCCTTACCTACCAGACCATACTATCTTAACTCCCTAGCATGGTCCAAGACTTCCATAACCTGGCTCCTGCTTTGCTGTCCAGCTCTATCTCTCACTGTTCCTAAATGGAATATGCCCAGTACTGTCCCATTCGTCGACTTTGCACACATTATACCCTATCTCCATGATATTCTTATTTCCCCTTTCCTGACTCAAAGACTGCCTCCTTCCTTCATAAATCTTTTATGATTTTTCTCTCTTGAACTAAAACTACGTTCACCACTTTTCTCTTAAGGCACCTATAAGATTCCATATATGTTATTTGTGCCCATGTCTTGAGGCCAGGCAGTGTCCTGTTATCTATTTTTTATCTCTCTGCAGTGCTTCAAATAGAATAGATAGGCATCAAATATTTGTTCATTTGAACAAAACTGAGTCTGTGCCAGAAGGCGGGTGAAAGAATCAGTCACATATAGAATGAAAAATATATCAACGTCCTACATTAATTTTAAATTCCCAAGGATTAAATAACTAGTGCTTCCGAATGTATATTATATGCTATTGTACTACTTATATGTTGATGTACTAATTATCTATTAATGTTAAGGCTGCTGCACGATTTATGCTTTCTTTTAGAAAGTAAGAGGAAAATATTTGCCTGTTGGACATCTCCTGAATTTCTATCAATCTACTGTGATTTCTTTTTGAAATCGAATTTGGAGTAGAAATTGATAGGTGAAAATTCTATATACTGCAAAGAAGATTTTGCATTTTTCTTGTAAACTACAATGGCATTTCCCTTCAGCATTCTCTGGTTTAGTACTGAAGACTGGAATATAGGTAAAACCACCTCTCAGTGAAGTGCATCTGGTACTTTTAGACACTAAAGCCTGGTGGGAAGGCCTACAGACAAAAGCCCTATTTATATACAGCTATCCTCTAATTGTTTGCTTTTTTTGGTAGGACTCTTGCAAATGTAACTAAGAATGCCTTGGTCTTGGGTTTTAAAGTAGAAGTATTTTTTTTTCTTTCCATTTAAGTCAATTGCAATGTACTTCTCTCTCTGTTCTTTCCATGATGTTCTTTTATATGCATGACTGGAGCTGCAATATATGCATCACACCCCAACTTAGACAGTAGCTAGAGGTGGTTCACTAGCAAGCAAGGTGATACATATCCACTGGTGTCTATATGACAACTTCTGTGTCAAAAACTTGTTAAAAAGTTAAAAGATCCTGGGGTTTCCTTGGGGGGGGGGGCTCAGTTGGTTAAGCATCTGTCTTCTACTCAGGTCTTGATCTCAGGGTCCTGAGCGGGGAGCCTGCTTCTTCCTCTGCCCCTCCCCCCTCCCTCTATCTCTCTCGTAAATAAATAAAATATTAAAAAAAGAAAAAGAAATTATGAGATCCTGAGTCATGGGAATATGTAAAGAAGCAAAGGCTGAAGATGCAAATAAGAGGAAAGGAGGGGCTACATGATTTTAGAGTTGCCAGGAAATTTAGTTGTAGATCACTGCCCTTCCAAATCAGCAAGGAGAAAAGGTCCTATTGTTTGGGTTCTGCTTGCAGAGCTGGCCTTGGAGTGGTTCAAATCCAGAGAGTTGGATTCAGTACTCTACCAGCACAGAGAAAAGTGCAGTGATGCCTACTACTTGAAAGATAATATGAGGATAGGCTTTGAACAAGAGTTCCTGCACTGTGGGGACTCTCAGAACGGAGCAAAGGGAATGCATCAAAACACCTAGCAAAGGATTCCTTTGCTCTTAACTACTCTGTTCCAGGCCCCAGACGTGACTACTGGATACCAAAGATCACAAAGAAATGTAGTGGGATTCATTCCATACCTGAAGTGACTGAATCAGTTCTCATGCTCCTGGAAAAACAAACAACACAGTTCAAAATTTTGCCAGTGTAACCACAAATATTTCGAAAAGAATGACCAGGTATGAGATAGCTGGCCATTCTCTAAATGCTTTGTAGGTAATAATGAAATATATTTAGCAAGCCTAGGGTATTATATAATAACACATATTAGAGCAAAATTACCTAAATTTCTGTCAGCATGTAAGCTATCCAACCTGTAAGAGCCATAAAAGTGAATCATAACATGTAGTCTATTTTTATTTTATCCATCGCCTGTCACTCAGGCTGTGGGCAGTGCTATCCTACTGCCTCTCCAGTGTATGAAAACTCATTTGGAGCTGAGACTGAGCTAATTGCTGTTGCTCAGGGGTTAATAGAGTCTCTTGTATTGGAAATATAGGCTCTCATAGAGACATGGGAGAAATTCTGGGTGCTTGAAGGTGCCCATCTCTGCTGGCTTCTGCATCACACTCTTTATGGCCCTGAGGGGGCAAGAGTGCTAGGGAATCTTGCAGGCATACAACATGCCCAAGTATTTGCCCAATTAAGTACATTTCTTATAGTTTACTGGATAAAATTGGAGACAAACTGTCAGTTTTTTAGGTCATTTCACTTTTAGAAATGCCTTTGGATAAAGAAGTTTCCTGCATTACTGATTTTTAAAATTAATAACAATAATTAAAACACCTATTTTATTAACCTCATTAGCATGCTAAAACAAACTTCAGTCACTTAATTTTCATCAGATTTTTGTTTCTTGGCTACATTTTCATAATTTTTGGGGTAAGCATTGCAGTTTGAAAAAGAAAGCACTTGGAAAGAATAATTACCCTCAGACAATAAATTCCCAGATAAATGTACAAAGACATAATTATGATTCATTTTAAGGGGTCTGGCAAAAAGAATCCTGGTTGATGTCTACTTCAGGATCTTTCTGCAATAGAGGTTTAAATTAGCAATTTTCTAAGGCGTTTGCAAATAAATGCTAATGTAGCCCTCACTAAATAGATCTGGTGATTTACATGAAAGTTGAGCTTAAAGATAAAAGGTTTTGAAAGACTGAGAAATAGTAAGTAAATCTACTTTAAAAAAATAGGTGCAAATTAAAATGAAGCCTGATGTTATTCTCTTTAAAACAAAGGGAAGAGTTGGAGTAGCACTATTGTCAGGGCATGAGAAGGAATATAAATGCTTCATAAAGTAAATCCTTCACTTTTAAAGGACCTAAAGTGACATTATTGATGTCTCCATAGTCTTTCACTCATCTAGACTGAAATTGCTCGATTTACATTAATAAATCTGAGGGCAAAATATTCAACAAGGTCATCCTTTAATTTTTTTCATTGTCCCAAAGTACACAGTTATAAAATGCCACTGAAATCCATGGTCGTGGACAAGAAAAACAATTAGAACTTACTTATTACTTTCACAGGGTACTGACTTAATCCAGCAAACATCCCAGGAATAAACTGAATTCCATTCTGTTCTTAGATATTAACACCTTTCATTCATAATGAACATTCTCAAATTAGGCTCTAGCTAGTAATTATGTTCCAAATGTAAATATGCAATAAAGAAGAATCCATCCTTGATTAAGATGAGTTTAAGAGGATTGCTTGGAGCCAAAATTTGTTTTTTTCTTTTTCTTTTTCTTTCTCCCCAGTAGAGCCAGTGGATGAATGATACAGGACACTGACAGACCGAAGGGTAGGGCCTTGAAGGTTTTGGGATTTGCTAACCTTCAAGATCCTTTTTATCTTTAAAATTCTGTGATATTTACCATATCCCATCTATAGGTATTGATTTTCTCATTGTTTCTAATAATGATCATAATAGTTAGACTAACAAAACTTTGTACCTATAGAGCAATTTACATCCCAAAAATATAAGTTAGCCTTACAATTTTTAATATTTGAAAAGCTATTACAAGTTAATCTAATGCTCAGAGGATATTTAGAGTACTGAAATGGTGGGTGCACATTACTATGCATAAGTCAAAACCCAAAGAACTGTGCAACATAGTGAACCTTAAACTAGCAACTAAAGTTGATGATAATGTATCAATCTTGTTTATTAATCACAACAAATGTACCACACTAATAATGCAAGGTGTTAATAATAGGGAAAACTGGAGGTGGGGGGAGAGTGAGGAGGTGGCAGAGGGGTGGCTATATAGAGCTCTATGTATTATCTGCTCAATTTTCTGCAAATTGTACTTTTTTAAAAAGTAAAGTCTATTACTTTGTTTATTTATTATTTATTTATTTATTTATTTAGGCACTTCTAAAAGAGGGCACCTGGGTGGCTCAGTCGGTTAAGTGTCTGCCTTTGGCTCAGGGTCCTGGGATCACCCCCACATTGGGCTCCCTGCTCGGTGGAGAGTCTGCTTCTCCCTCTCCCTCTGCTGCTCCTCCCCGCTCATGTTCTCTCTTTCTTGCTCATTCTATCTCAAATAGATGGATGAAATCTTAAAAATAAATAAAAGCTGTAAAGGCTAATCTCATGCTTCAAAACATCTATTATATACAAAAGGACAAGGAAAGAAGAAGGTGAAATGACATTAACAGTTCACTTCATGAGATTTTTAATTGTGGTATTTCTGAAGCCTTAGATAAGGGCAGGTCATAAGATTGGAAACACGAATGAAACAAAACAGAAGGAAGACATCAGAGTGATCAGATCTAATTAGTTATTTAGAATAAATTGCTCAATTGAATGGATTCATTTTTTTATCTTGTTTTTTAGGAAACCTTAGGCTTTTTTGTGAAAGCCAACTCATGCGTAGTAGTGAAATACATTTATTTCCTACTGAGTGGCACCTGTTTCTATCCCTCTCCTTATATTCCTTCTCTGGTCTCTCATTACTTGGACTGATGGTTGATAGTTCTATCTCCCTTCCTTACTCTGTCACCTGTTTTTTTTTTCTTTGTACTTCTTTCTCCTCTAACACATCAGACGTACTAATAACCCTCTGGGTCATTGTTTAGTTCCACAAAAGAATTCAATGGTTGTCACCATCAAGAAATAATAGATCAGTGTTCTGGGGGAAATTATTTCAGCTACTTCTCCACTGTCTATCAGAAGCAAGAAAATTTCTTGAACACTGAACCAATTTTTAAATATTTTTTTCTTTTCTGAATCCAAATTTCTGGGTTCCTGGTCATATAGGAAAAATTCCTGAAGGAGGCTCCCTTGAGTTTGAGCCGGCTATAAAGAGGAATACTTATTTTGGCTCTGGGACCTCAGGAGAAGCCTTCATGAGAGAGCAATGCTTAATAAACTCTCCTTGGTGTCTAGGACTGGCTTATCAAAAGGCATTGGTTCTCAGACTTGAATATACATTAGAACCACTTGGAGGGGGGCAGCCTGCGTGGCCCCGCGGTTTAGCGCCGCCTTCAGCCAGGGGTGTGATCCTGGAGACTGGGGTCGAGTCCTGCCTCGGGCTCCCTGCATGGAACCTGCTTCTCCCTCTGCCTCTCTGTGTGTGTGTGTGTGTGTGTGTGTGTGTGTGTGTGTGTGTGTCTTATGAATAAATAAAATCTTAAAAAAAAAAACCACTTGGAGGTCTATTATAAGCAGAATGCTGGAGTTCAGGATTCAGTAAGATGGGATGGGGCCCAAGAATTTACATTTCTAACAAGTTCCCAGGTGTTGCTGCTAACCAACCACACACTGGCAAAATCACTGGCATAGAAACCCTACATATTAAACAATGCTTTGTTTGGGCAGACAACCAAAAGTAGTGAAATCATTATCCAGATCTACCAACACCTGGAGCGTGTTGGTACTTGGATCTAGAGGCTCTAGAATTTCCAGAAATGTGGCAGTCCAGAAGCTAAAGCTGAGGCAAACATTGCTCTGATTTCAAGGTCTAGTTCTCCTAACGATCACCCATATTCCTTTGCTTTCTTTGATCCTCCCCTTAGCCAGGAAAAAAAGTTAAAAAGAAAGCCAGCTTTGGGTAATTATTTCTCGGTTGCTTAAGATACTTTTGAGTAAGGGTTTGGGGGGGGGTTTCTATGAGATAGAATAGCCAACTTTCCTGTATCTACACAGTTGGTATTGAATGACTAGTGACAACAATAATAATTTTCTGGCCATCTAATATGTCTATTTCTCAGAACCCTACAACATACTCAGTTTGTTTACTGTTTCCATTTCATTCTACTCCTTTAAGGGATCCCCAGAACATAGTTATTATTTGACTTCATCATGCATTCCGTCATTTATTTTAGCAGTAGATTAAAATTACATACAAAACATAGATGGGCCTTGACCCCCGGCAGGAAAATGTTTGAGGTCTATCCAGGACAAATGGCCTGCTGCAATGTTTTTGAGAAGTCTCCAGGAAGAAAGATTCTACAACCTCCAGAAATTAGTTCTATTGTTTATTAATATCTAATCAATGATATTCCCTAGTTGTTTTTATTGATTGGTTGATTGTCTACTATATTGTTTTACTATATAATAAAATTTTCTTTGTATTTAGTTACAATAATTTTCACTTTAAATTCACTTTTTAAATTTAGCCCTTAGATCTGTACTTCCTTGTACACTGAAGATGGTAATTGTCACCTATTACAGTTTTCCTCTTCAGTTGGAATAACTTCAATTTCTTTACTGCATTAAATATATTTAATAAATTTTGTGCTTTCTTCCGCGAGTTCTTTGGGTTCAGTTTTTGGGTAGTATAGTAGAAAGATTACTTCAGGGGTATAGAATCATTTTTCTATAGTATTCATTTTAAAAAAATATTTTATTTATTTATTCATGAGAGACACAGAATGAGAGAGAGGCAAAGACACAGGCAGAATGAGAAGCAGGCTCTATGCAGGGAGCCTGACGTGGGACTCAATCCCGGGTCTCCAGGATCAGGCCCTGGGCTGAAGGCAGCGTTAAACCACTGAGTCACCTGGGCTGCCCTTTCTACAATATTCAATGTAAGTCAAAACTATGTTAGGTTTGTGTTCAATCTAATTGAGAAACTAAACCCCCCTCAATCTCTCCTTTTCTTTCATCCCTCCTCCTTCTCTATTTTAATACTTTTTTTTTTTTTTTTTTTTTTTAGTAATACCAAGTGCCTGACATTGTGAGCTTTCCAATATCAGCTTATTAAATCCCTGCAACAACTCTACATGGTCAGTGTTATTTCCATTTTACAAATGGGGAAACCGAGGCCTAAAAAATTAATTTAACTTGCCCAAGAATGGAGGAAGCAGGATTTGAACCCAGGTTGTCAGACTGCAAAGCTCATTCTCTAGCTGCTATATCTTCTAATTAATGCATGCAACTGATGCCTTCTAGCATCAGTTTTGATTTTAAATTATGCATGTAATCATAATGATTATGAACAATAAAAGTTTAATGGAAACATCTATCAATAGCTACAACAAATATTATTTCCTTTAATCACCAGCTATGCCCAAACACTGGTTTCTTATCATCTTTTTGTAGAAATAAAATACCACTGTATATACATTTTTCAGAATTTTACTTTTCTAGCTTGCAGTTCCTTATTAGTCATATGGGTCTTTTTTTTTTTTAATTTTTATTTATTTATGATAGTCACAGAGAGAGAGAGAGGCAGAGACATAGGCAGAGGGAGAAGCAGGCTCCATGCACCGGGAGCCCAATGTGGGATTCGATCCCGGGTCTCCAGGATCGCGCCCTGGGCCAAAGGCAGGCGTCAAACCGCTGCGCCACCCAGGGATCCCTCATATGGGTCTTTTTACTGAAATTCTCTATTCTTTTTTTCTAATGGGGATCTGATGTTGCACTAAACATACTATTTTCTGGTTAGCTATTCTTCTACTAGTGGTCTTTTGGATTGCTTTCAGGTTTTAACTACAAAACATGTGTTCAATTAAGTTATCTCCCCTTTTGAATTACTTCTTTGACACATGTTTCTGTAAATTAAGTGGTATAATCATTTGTAGTGTGGATTGCCAAATCACTCTGTAGAAAGTTCCCACCATTTATAGTGAGCTCATCAGTGTTACAGTTAACATCTAATTGAAAGCCAACTAGTAATTGCTTAACTTGTATTTCTTTAATTATTAGTGAGAGTGATTCCTCGTTAAGTGTTTGTCTTCTGGCGTAAATTTTCTATTCATAACTTTAAACCATTTGCTAATTGGATCCTTTACAAATTCCCATCAGCTATCTAAATATATGGCAGGTAAAACCACTATAGATTATCTAGTTATTACTCTTTTCCCATTGTGCTGTTACGTATTTATTTACTTAAAATGATTTGGGGGACAGATATTTATAATTGTTACGCAATCAGTGGGCCTGGAACTGTTTCTCAAGAGCTCCACCCTTCCTTTAGATATCTGCCCTTCCCCAGAGAATCAATCTCTGACCATCATAAGATATCCTTCCTCCTCCGCAAATCACTGTCTATTCTTTTACTCTATTTTTGCTTTTATCTTCTTACATTCCAGCTGGCATAATGTATTTTTATTTGTGTATTATCTATGTCCTCCACTAGAATGAAACACCCTATAACGTACAGGGAAACAGCTGTTATCTCTGGTGCCTAGCACATAGTTAGTGCTCAGTAAATATTATTGAATGAATGAATCAACTTTTGCCATTGAAAATTTCTTCTGTTGCTTCAAAGGAGAAATGATCTTTCTTATGCAATTGAGGCAATTCAACTATTCCATTTTATTCCAGTTTATTTGTTTTTGACTTTTCCCATCTGAAATTTTTTTATAGTACAGCATATATGATCAACATATTCTAGAATTTTGCGTTTCTTCATGTTTCTTTTGAACCTCTCAGTTTGAATCTATTTTACTATCTTAATTTCTTTTTTTTTTTTTAAGATTTTATTTATTTATTCATGAGAGACACAGAGAGAGAGGCAGAGACACAGGCAGAGGGAGATACAGGCTCCAGGATCACGCCCTGGCCCGAAGGCAGGGGCTAAACCGCTAAGCCACCCAGGGATCCCCACTATCTTAATTTCTATATCCTAAAATTTTCATTGATGTTTCTGATGGTTATTTAATTATAATATGACTTGAGATTTTATACAAGTGAGTCCCTCTAGACATTTTCCAGTCACAATGATTTCCTTGAGATTCTTATCCCTATTTTTTTCCACATACTTTCTATAATTGTTTAATTTCTATGATATATATACCGTTGAGATAATTGGTACTATATTAAATTTATAAGTTAATTTAGGCCTTGTCATTTCTGTTGTCTTAAATATACCTGTCCAGATAGAGAGCTTAGCTTTCCTTAATCAGATTGTCTTGTTTTTCTGTCATTAGGGTTTTGTAATTCCATATACACAGATTTCTTATCACTCTCATTAAATATTTGATTTTTATTGCTGCTTTTGAATACATTCTTTTTTCAGAGTATTTTGGTTTGTTAATAAAAATCATGGAACAAATGATATTTTGTGAGTTTATTTTATAACCTGTGACTTCCGAAAATTGTTTACAAACTAATATGCTTGATGATTCTCAAATTTTCTAAATATTAATTTCCATTTGCAAAGTGATTTTTAAAAATCTCATAGTTATCCATTGTATTTCTTTATTATAATTACTAGACTCCCTTAAATTATATCATGTAGGAATGTTAATAGGAATATCCTTAATTTGTTCTAAGTTTTAAGTAGCACACTTCTATAATTTCTTCATTAAAAATAATGTTGGCTTTGGTTTGGAGTAAATATTTTTTACTGTGCTAAAGGAAAACTCTTCTACATTTTGTGGATCTTTATCAAGAATATCAGTCTCTCAAATGTATTTAAGGTATCTATGATTTTTTTCTGCTCTTTTAAATAATGACTTCTATTGAAAGTTTCCTTAATTTTATATTAAACTTGCTACATTTTGCCTGCCAAGATTCTATGAATTTAACATTTATTGTCTTAAGTAGGATTAATCTAGAATTTCCTCTCTTGTGTTGTCTTTCAGGTTTTATATTTCAGACAAATTATTTGCTTCAAAAAATTAGGAGAACATAACATAATTTTTCTATATTTAAAAGAAAACTTTACATTAAATAGAGATAATTCTTGGAGTACTAAACCACACTGTCCAGTAAAAGTTACAGCTATGTTTTCTTTCTCTTATGGGAACTATTGGGTAAGTTATTTCTATGTTCTCAAGTGCCAGTTTTGCCTCTTTGTATTTTTGTTAAAGTCATTTATTTAATTTAGGATTACAAAGTTTATTAAAGAAAAGATGTATACAATCTTTCTCAATAACATATTACTTTTGTTTTTATTTTTTATTTTTTTTAAAGATTTTATTTATTTATTCACGAGACACACAGAGAGAGAAGTAGAGGCAGAAACACAGGCAGAGGGAGAAGCAGGCTCCATGCAGGGAGCCCGACAGGGGACTCGATCCTGGGTCTCCAGGATCACATCCTGGGCTGAAGGTGGCGCTAAACCAGTGCTGCCCTACTTTTGTTTTTATTAGTTGATGATGACCTTTTAAATTTCTAATTTTATCATTTAAAAAAATAAGTTGTTGGGCCACCTGGGTGGCTCAGTGGTTGAGTGTCTGCCTTTGGCTCAGGTCGTGATCCCCAGGTCCTGGGATCGAGTCCCACATCAGGGTCTCCCCACAGGCAGCCTGCTTCTTCCTCTGCCTATGTCTCTGCCTCTCTCTGTGTGTTTCTCATGAATAAATTACCAAAAAAAGAAGTTGTCCAGTAGTTTGCCTGTTTTGTCATTCTTTTTGAATAATCAACCAAACTCTGTAGCACTTCAAGTTACTTATAATCATTCTCATTTATTTCTTTTTTTGGTTTGTTTTTGTTTTCCCTTGTTCCTTTTTTATATTCAAAAAGAATTTAGACATAATTCATTACATTCTCTATTTCATTCTTGCTCATGTAAGCATTTAAACTTCTATATGTTTCTCTGGTTTCTTTTTTAGGTATTGAAATGATTGGATTAATTTTTATCTTTGTAGTACAACAGTGCTCTCTCATATTCAGCTTGCACTTGACTATTAAAATTATGAAAATAGAGGCACCTGGTGGCTCAGTCAGTTGGGTGACCAACTCTTGATTTTGGTTCAAGTCATGATCTCAGGGTGGTGAGATTGCGCCCTGAGTCAGGCTCTGCACTCAGCAGGGAGCCTGCTCCAGGATTATCTCTCTTTAAAATAATAAACAAGTATATCTTTAAAAAGAATAAACAGAATTATGAAAATATTTTTTTCAGATTAAGTTATTAGTCGGAAATGTAGAAAAATCATATGAAATATGTAGAGAAGAAAGTGGAGAGAAGTATAAAGATAAAGGCAAGAGTGGCCATAGTCACTCTGGGAGATCAGTGCCTTAACTCCAAAACGTAGATACTCTGACTCTATCCTATCTCTATTCCTCAGGACACACAATTGACACCAGATAGCCTAGAATGTGAACTGAAAGGGATGAGAAATTTAGAGGAAAATAAAAATTAGACAAAGTTAAACCAAATGCCAATAATCAAGAGTTGACTATGGCATCATTCAATTACATTGTTTCTATAACTGAGAATCTTTAGTAACAAATGCTAGAGCTGCAGGGACTTTAACGCCTATATTTATTTTACATTACTTCATGTCTTAGCATCCCCGGCTTTTCCCTGCCTCACATACCTGGATTCTTCAAACTTGAGAGCTGTGTTTTTAAAATCAGTTATCTTTATTTCAGAGGTTCTAGCACTCAACCCTTTGGATGAACTTGTCTCACTTTCTTCTTCTGTCAAGGTAGTACGAAAACATCGTTCACCTTGGAAAGTCAGTGTTACATTTGAGATGGTGACATGTTTTGAGGATTCTTTGAACTCATTCTTACTTTTTGTATCTCGTAGACACCCAGGCTTCAGAATATTTTCCATTTTTTCCTTTGAAAATAATAAACAGCAGCAAATTAGGTAACAGAAAAGCACCACCCAGATATAGATGATTTATGCAGCAAAATATTTATTTTTTCGAAATATTTAATATAGTAATCGTTTCATTTATATCTTCTGAGTGCCACACTGAGTGTGCACAGGCACACTATTGAGGGAATGAGGTTTGGTGAGTGGCCACTGAGGCCACCAGGCAGACGTTGGAGGCTGATAGTCTGGGACCTGACACAGCACATCCAGAAGCTCACCACTGTCAGCTTACACAAGAAAATTAGTACTTAATTATAGCATTTCCTTTTTCTGAATTCTTGGGGAAAGAAAGGTTGTCTAGAAATACCTTGGTACTTACTCCCCGATCTGATGTTGCTCTTAATTTAAGAGTATCTAATAGGTAAGGGGTACCTGGGTGGCTCAGTCAGTTAAGTATCCGATTCTTGCTTTCAGCTCAGGTCATGATTTCAGGGTCATAGGATCAAGCCCCGAGTCAGGCTCTGCACTGGGTGGGGAGTCTGCTTGAAATTCCCTCCCTCTCTCTCCTTTGCTCTCTGCCCTTCCTGCTGCTTACTTATGTATGTACACACACACTCTCTCTCTCAAATAAATAATAAATCTTAAAAGAGTGTCTAATAGGTGACACAAGTTGGGATTTTCACAATAAGACAAAAGAGTTCATTTTTTTCATCAAAAGACTTAGAACCTATACCTAAAACTAATACCACAAAATCTTTCCTGTTCTCTTAACTTCCTGGGTTCTGTTAACAAACCACCTCTCTTAGAAACTCACTGGCTTCCTCAGAATCTGTCTCAGGCCTCTGAGCAATTGATCAGCTGGTCCTAAAGACTTTGTTTCTCTAATATCCCCTCTCACCTGTACATTCCTCCTCCCATTGCCACCTCCTAGTCCACCACCTAGTCCACCACCTCCTCCCATTGCCACCACCTAGTCCATCACCTAGTCTACCACCTCCATCATGTTTTCACTTGAAAATAATACAGTATTCTTCTTCCTTAAAGAAAAAACTTTTTTTCTGTCAATGGAAGTAACACATTTAATATGGAATATTTAGAAGATCCTATAAAGATATAAAGTGAAGGGAGAAAATTATTGCTTGCTTGGGGCCACTAGCCAGAAATAACTACTTCTTTTTTTTTTTTTTTTTCAGAAATAACTACTTCTATGGCACATTTCATTCAGTCTTTTTGTCTATTTGTTTATGTGATATGTGTCTGCTTTGTGATAACATTTTAGTTCTATATCCTACATTGTTCACTTAACAATTTATTAATAGCATTTTTCTCATGTTATTAAGAATTGTGTAAGACTGCTTGAATTTGAAATTATGTTTATTGTAGAAAATAGAAAATGTAGAAAAGTGTAAAGAGAAAAACATTAATTTCCTGTAATCTCACAATCTAGAAATAAATGGCTGTTCAAATATGACTTTTCACCCTCCTACGGCTTGTGAGCATAAAAATGTATTTTTATGTCATAGGGATCATATTCTTCATTTTTCACTCAACTTTTTTCAAACATGAAAGTTTCTCCAAGTAAAGAAAAATTTTCCCAATAATTTTAATACCCATA
The DNA here is from genome assembly GCF_011100685.1 of Canis lupus familiaris. Classification (NCBI taxonomy): domain Eukaryota; kingdom Metazoa; phylum Chordata; class Mammalia; order Carnivora; family Canidae; genus Canis; species Canis lupus. The sequence continues at coordinate 41,506,892 of NC_049229.1, read as the reverse complement.
TAGTAGTGTTTCATTTTAACAGATGTTTACTGACTGCCTATGATCTTGCCAGATACTGTGATTGCTCCTGAAAAACATTAATACAGCACCTGCCCTTCATGATTTATGTCAGTTTAGCAATTCCCCTGAAGTGAATATTTAGGTTCCTTCCAAATTTTCATTATTTCATTTTGACAAACATGATATAGATATGGTATAATTAGCATCATTACCACTAAATCCTCATTCTTACTTCTGATTAATTCCTTAAGGAAGATTCCTAGAAATGGAATCACTGAATCGAAAGTGTATAAACATTTTTAGGCTCTTGATTCATAATGATTTCAAGAAAGTTTGGGCCAATTCTTATGCCTGCCATGAATCTATATGAATTCCAAGTTGACCACACCTTGACTATTTTTATTATTCTAATTAACAGTGTTATAGGTTATTTTTTTCTTAGTTTGCATTCCTTTGATTACTAGTGAGGTCAAACTTTCTCCAGTGTATTTATTGGCAGTTTTCTTCTTCTGTAAAATGTCTAACCTTGCCCTTTATGATTTTTCTATTATGGGACCAATGGAGGTTTTCTAGCAGTAGGTCCTCAAACTTAGCTCTTTATCTACAATCCATGTTACCATCAGATTCATCTTTCTAAAAACACAGTTCTTTCATTCCCTTACACAGAGGGCTTTTATGGTTACAGTTTGCCCAAAGAGCAGAGTCCACACTTCTTAATTTGGCATTCAAGGTTTGCAAACAACTTTCCAATCCTATATTTTCCACGTATATTATGCTCCAGCCGAACTGAACTAACCATTCTTGAATATGGCTGTGTTTTTCCACTTTCTAGCCTTTTCTAAAGCTGCTCACTTCTTTTGGCACTTTATTTTTCTATTTCCACCCTCAGTTTTACCCATTGAAATTTCACCCCATCCTATAATATAGTGCATACTTTTATATACATTTAAACACTTAAAATAGTCCTTAAGTGACATTAATAGCCTTGTTTTAGAGATGAGGAGACTCATGTAGCTCAAGTAACTTCAGTGGCTTAGCCAAACAGCTATGTGGGAGGGCAAGAGTCCAACTTGAGTCCAGCTGTGCTGGTCCCAAAGTTCTTTCCATCCCACCATACCTTTTTGATGCTGAGTTAAATTTGACAGGAAGGATGGTCACTGCTTCTTTCAGGATACATCCTACAACTTCTTTATACCAGGGCTTGGGGCTAATATTCCATTATTTTAATTAGGTTACTCAGAGCGCATTCCATAGCATTTTGATAAACAATATCAACGGGCTAACCAAAAAGCATGATCTTGGTTATCATTCTCATTCTTGATTATTAAGGAATAAAATTGTGCCTTGTCACTTACCTTTTCTTCTTGCTTGGCCCTCAGTATATCATCATTTTCAAACACCACTATGACCTCTGAGTTTGGGACATCACAGAGGTCTGTGACTTCTGTAACTTCAGTGACAATATTTATATCTGGGGCCTCTGTGACCTCATTTTCTGGAACATCTGTGACGTCGGTGACATCAGTGACATCGGAGAAATCTGAGAAATCAATGCTTTCTACCGCATGTACAGGGTCTGAGCATGTGTACTCATGTGGGGTCTCTACAGCTGTGAACGCTGCAATATCCATGATGTCCATTGAACCTGTGATGTCTGTGCTATTCGTGATTTCTGAGAGACTTGAGATTTCTGACAGTTTGGAAGCTTTGGCTTTCTCCTCATTCAAGAGAGAGATGAGTTCCACCCATTGACAAAATAGGGTGTCCTGTTTACATGCAGGGGCGCAGAGCTGTAGGTAGTAGGCTCTACCACTCACCAGCTTTACTTTGATGCGCATATTCTCAGCATCATGCACCGAAAGAGTCACAAACTGCAGAGGTAGAAACCTGCAAACACACACGATTGTCATCTGGGGCCTGACTGAAGACCCATCAAAAGGCCTTTCCTTTTACATTGTATAGCAATTTGGAGAGTGAGATTCAGGACAAGGGGCTTGTCTCCCAGACAGGCCTGGGTTGGGGCAGGTTTGGGGTTGGGCAGTACCTTCTGTGGTTACTATGTTCCTGGGTCTGGTCCTTAGCTTTTGAGTATCAAAACTGTGATTTTTAGTATATGTAACCAGCCTCCTGAGGGCCATCTCACTCAAATCATACTCTTCAGACTCTGATGAACTAAAAAAATCAAAGTACCAACTATTTATCATGAGAAGTTGTCCCACTTAGTTCATCCTGCAAAGTTGAGAGAAGTTGAGAGATTGCTCTAGGTCACATTGAAAGTTAGTGGCTTGAGACAAGACCACAGCAAAATCTGATGGAAGCTGAGATGCTGGGGAAGAAAGGGCATGTTCTAGAGAGGCAGTTTATTATGAATCTTCAGTTACTGTTACTTAGGTTTGATTTTTAAAATTTAACTACCTGTTTGACTGCTAGCATGTCATAAGCAAATTTCCCAGACTTTAAGGACACGATTGCCATTTATAGCAGGATACAAGTGAAATGCTCCCTTGGAGCAAATGTCATTGGTGTTTTTATTTTCAGCTTCTCAGGGGTAAAGCATATTTTCTGAGAGATTCTTAACTTCTTCCCTTTGTAACTCACCTGGTGAGCACCAGGTTCTCTGGTGAAGGCGATATCAGGAGACTTTGAAACAGGGGTTCTTTATCTTTCTGGGCTTCAGGTGTCAGATGTGCTAGAAGCATCACATTGGGGGTCTTCTGGGTTTTACTGGAAGAGCAGATGCCTACAGTCACCCAGTTGGCTCGGTTATGAAGGTAAATGGATTCACCTCTCCTGTTAACCTAAGGCAGAGAACAGGAAGAGGAGTTTTCTGCTGAAGTGCATGGCCCCAACAACCTTGCTTACCTGAGCAGTGTAGGAAATAAAGGAGAAATGAAACATGATGGTACATTTGCTCAATCACTTGTTGAGAATTCCTGAAGTTATCACAGTGAATGGACAGACCCCCTGGGCCATGGGGGTTCTATCAGGGATAGTGAACATTAAAAAGTATGTCACTAATTATTACTGCAACAAGTATTACCAGGCATGAATTTAGGGTGCTGTGCTATGAGGCATATGATAGGAGACTTGATTTAAGAGGAGATACAGGCAGTGGTGTATTGGTAAATGTGTAACAACTATTTCTGATATGCATATATTTATTATATATCTTACTGATATAGAAGATGAGTAGCACACAATTTACAAATAACGATATATGCAACTTTCTTTATTTTAAATTCAGTACAGTCAATTGATTCTCACAGAAGTCTTCATTGACCTTTGTCAAACTCTTATATCCATAACCTTAAAAGCATAAATTGTAAAATGTAGTAAAATAATAGGAACAATGAGGTTTGAGTATGTGAGTTTATCGATTTAATTTTCTGTATTCAAAGCTAGACGTGCAAATTTCCTGAACACTTACCAGTCAGCCAGCTCCAGCATACTCCAGACATAGGGTCAGAGAAATCTCCCCCGAGGAAGAGACCTCTAGCTGAGACCTGAATGTGAGACTCCGACAATGTGGGAGTTAAACTGACTGGGTGGACAGGAGAGCTTTTCAGACAGAGGAACAGCATGTGCAAAAATCCCTAAGTCCAAGAATCTTGGCCAGTAAGATCTCTGCCAGTTGGAAGAAAAGAAAACTGGAAAGTGGCTAGACAGGGATGCGAAGGAAGCCAGAGAAGGGCCACATTTGGTTTCTCAGCTAGACATTAACTAAAAAACACAAAAATCACTTAAAAACAAATATACTCGGAAAGAGGTTGTAGCTCACACTATGGACCTACCCAAAGCCATGCCTGATTAACAGAATTCAGCATCCAACCAGTATCTACCCCTTAGGGATGGTGCTCTGGCTCAGGGGTGAAATACTGATGAACCTGGCGATTTCATTCCCTAGCCAGTGCTTGCTTTCAGCAGGGCCATGTGGCCTAGGTCTGGCCAATGAGACACAGCGGGGGCCTCCTGGTGGCTCTGGGAAAGGTTTCCAGTCCTCACAAAAAGTTGCTATGATAAGGGCATCTCTTGTGTTTCTGGCAGCTGTTACTGTCCTGTTGGTATGTCCTATCCTGAGGGGAGCTAACTCGAGGGAGATAGAGCAAAAGAGAGGAACTGGGTCCCTGATGACTCCTTGCAAGTGAGCTGATGTCCTGTGGCTCTTTTACTTTGAGATGCCTATTTGTTTTCGTTTGAACTTGAGTCAGAGACCTGTGGCAACTTGCTGACAAAGGCATACTAACCATGAGAGGTTGTGTATGTTGAAGGGAATAACTTACCCAATTATGATACGGGGCATGCCTGGTCTATAGAGTGCTACCTACCTCCCTTAGTGTTTATTAGAACATGCACTAAAGGTTATTTGAGAAGGATGTAGGAAGAAGTATAAAAAATAAAATAAGATTATTAGTAGGAAAGAAGCACATAGAAGGCAAAGTCATCAAATCATGACTTATCACATGCGTTCTGGGCATTACTAAAACATTAGTTTTCTTTGAGGAGTCACCTCCTGCCTATGGTGTTCTGGAGGTGAGGACGTCTCCCTAGAACCAAGGCATCAGGGCAGAGAACATATTTATGGAAGGCGAAGCATCTATTGTCTTCTCTATCTCTCCTCTGTGGAATCAGCTGAGGAGCTGCTTGAATGGGTGTGTTTTGTGTTAGACTTGGTCGTGGCATTACTGTGGACTTTAGGGGTATGGCCTACAACAGTGAACTCATTTTCCCGTTCCTTGTCTGAATATTTTAATGTTTAATGTTCAGAAGAAAGCAAGAACTGCTATCAAATGCCTTGAAATGTAGTTTCATTCATAATGTAGGGACATTTTTATGAGAAGAAAACTCTCCTCCCTGACAATTTAACAATTATCTTTTACTTTCAGAACTAAGAGCCAAAATTGACTTTAATACCAAGTTGTGTTATTCTTTAAAATGTCTTCTCAATCCAAGAAAGGAGCTATCTGAATGCTTTCCTGTGGCAGGATGTTCTGAATTCACTGTAATCTCTTCATGTCATTTTGGGAAGATTATGATAGAATGACAAACATGGTGGAGTTAGAAAGATTTAGGAGTTAGAACAAACTCTAAGTGAGAGTTTGCTGGGAAAATTTGGAATGAATTTTCCTTTAACATTATCATTATTTTAGGTTGGTTAAAGTTCCAAAATTTTTCCCTTTAATCGTCTCACTCATTCCTTTATCACTTTTAAAATACTCCTCCTCCTAATCTTTTCAATTTGAGAAAATTAATTACTGAAGTTATTGGAACTTAATTCAGGGCTCGCATCTTATTTACCTGGATAAAATTGCTCTCTAAAATGGGAGGAGATACAAAAGGGGCATACTCTCCTCCATCCAACATGTTTTGAAGATCTCCTGGATCTTGGGAGGGTGGCACAGAGATGGCATCTTGCTCATTGTTCCTTGTGGTGGGTTTCCTTTTGTTCCTCTTCATGGTGCTTACAGACAAACATCACAAAGTCAAAGGAATAGGAGCACAATGAACAGATACAGAGAAAATTCATCATCACTTTGCCTCACTTACTCATTAAGTCAACACATTTTATCAACACCTATGATATGCCAGGCACTGCCTGGAACATTGGTGATACATCCGTACAGGATTGGTAGGATCCTTGCCTCCATGCAGCTTATACTCTATAGGAAGGATAATCAACAACAACAACAACAACAACAAAAAGAATACTGGATGATTAGGGCTGCAAAGACTCTAGAAAAGATCCATGTAACAAAAAAATGCCTGGGATGTGGAGCTAGCAATGCTAATTAATTAGGACAAATAGGAAAGGCCTCTCTAGGAGACCATGAAACACATGTACCATATCCCCCAAAAGCAGATCCCTTTTTTTTTTTTTTGTAAGTAGGGTTTAAAAACTATACTAAATTGAGAACATCTTTTCCTGACCATTCACCCTTGCCTAATGCTTAGCTCTTGGCTGAGAGGTAAGTAGTGGATTTCTATCTAACCAATAACTATTGTCTATGTCTTCTACTCTTTTGCTCTGACTCTCTTAGAAACTGCTTCAACAAAGAACAGTGCCTCTGCATCATTGGATTTTACCTTTTATCTACCAGAAAGGACAGAATTCCAAGAAGGGAACAAGGTCTCAGAATGTAATTCTGTTCATATTTTCAAAAGATCACCTCCTTCCCTCTTTACAAATCCCATGCCAGTTAGAGGAGGGGTCCTTAACTGGCAAGCAGCTGCTCCTGTGTTCCACTGCAGGTGTACAGTTCCACCTCAGTTCTTTCTCAGAGGCTCTTTTTTCCCCTTTTGCTCAAGCTAAGGGGTAAGTTATGGACGTGTCTTGTTGCTGTCCCAGTCAGGGTCACAGGATGCAGAGACCACAGCTACCTGACATCCTATGGGCATATGACTCTGGGCACGGGAATTCCCCATCAGACCTTCTGCTGGTGGCAGCTCAATTCCTCCCTTCACCACATCCATGCACGAACACAGGGAAAGTGAAAAGAGTCAGGAAAAGCAAGAAAGTAAAAATAGTCCAGTGAAGCTAAAATGTAAAAAAAAAAAAAAAAAGAGAGAGAGAGAGAGAGAGACAAAAACAAAGAGCATTCAGGAAAAGAGAGAGAGATAAAACCACCACCACCATCCAAAACATAGCGGATGGGAAGTAAGAATAAAATTTGTTTAGTGCTTGATACGAGGCAGGCAGTAAAGACTTTACATGCACTATCTCGTTTAATTCTGAAAATACTGTGAAGTAGCACTACTACGATGCTTATTTTATGCACCATGCAGCTGAGGCTTGGAGAGGGGAAGTAACTTACCCGAGTCCCCACGCCAGGATTCAAACCCTCATAGTCTGACTAGTCTGACTGATTATGCCATTGCCCATGGTTCAATACTGCCTTGAGTGCTCAGAAAGATGGATGTAAGAGTTGGCAAGAGTGAAAGGGGTCAGAACGGGTCAGGACAGTTGGAAAGGAGGAATAGGAGGGAGCACCAAAGAATACAGATGTCCTTCTTCTTCCTATTCCCTTTTATTCCTGAACAGCTTTGTCCTAGATCCAGTAGCTGGAACAAAGAGAGGCAGGAATCTGTACTGGGAAGGGTGAGAAGCTTTAGCTCAGAACCCAAAGGAAGCAAGAAGGTCTGCTGTCAGGTGAAGGGGGATGCAGTATAAGAAATCAGAGTCCAGGAGGCTAAGGAGAGTGTCTAAGCAGGAGAGAAGATGGCAGAAAAGGAAGGTAATTGATTACATATAGGGGAATTGGTCAAATAAAATAGGAAACGATGAGAATATATACTGACATAAATAAATGAATAAATTAAAAGTTTGGTGAAGAACATAGAAATCACATCATTCAAAGTAACTTCTACGAAGATACTTATTAATTTCAAAGGAGGAAAAAGTAATTTTATAGTGAGGAAGTCAGACACCATCACAGTAGAGTGATGAATGAACACTATCAATAATGGGGCAAATCAAAGTGGTGCATCACCTGATAGGATCGAATGAGAAGCACGGAGCATTCTCCTGTGATATCTCTCCCAAAGATGCATGACCCAAATCCAACTATTAGGAAATATCAGACAGATCTAATTTAAGGGATAAATGACAATATATCTGGCCTTTGATCTTAAAAAATGTCAACATAATGAAAGTCAAAGAAATACTAAAAAAACCATTCCAGACTAAAGAAGACTAAAGAGATGTGATAACAACTTCAATCCTGCTTCTGAACTGGATCTGTTAGCTACGAAGCCCATTACTGGGACAACTGGTAAAATTTGAATGAGGTCTCAGGATTAGGCGATGGTATTATGCAATATTCATGTTCTGATTTTGATGGTTAAATTTTGCCTATGTAGGAGAATGTCCTTGATTGTAGGAAACATGAACTAAAGTATTTGGGGGTTATGAGGGATTAGATTGGCAAATTCCTCTTAATAGATTTTGGGGGAAAACTTCTTCTGTACCTGCTATATTTCTGTATGTTTGTGATTATTTTGAAGAAATTAGTGGAAATAACAATAATATAAAGAAAAAGGAAGTAAAAGTTATAGAGGAGAGGAAGACAGATGTGTAAAAGAAGATATAGAGGAGATAGACAGGATCTGAGGGTTAGTGTGCTAAAAGGCTTTAGTCATCTCAGGTTTCCAAGAAAAGAACTTTGCAACAGCAATGGAAGAATCCTCATAGTGGTTGGATGTAGGAGAAGAACACATAAAGCCTCGTTGTCATTTACAGTTTCTCTTCTTCATGACTTATAGCACAAGGCACTTATTTCATCATCACTTTGTTGAAAGACAGTGAAGCAGCCTTAGAGAACCAGAGGACATAGCAAGTGATCAAAGCATCAGTTGGATTCTTTGGGGCCTAAATATATGGAGAATCTCCTGGAACACGACAAGAAATCATTAGAAAAGAGCATTTTTTTAATGAAAGCAAAGTATGATGGTAGAAGAACAAAGTTAGCAAACTTTTGGGTTAGGATGACAAGCAAAATCACAGCAATTGTTCACCCTTCATTTTCCAGAACTGCTGTGATTTCTTACACTTGTGTCTTCAGTTCAGACTTTCTCATTTTGGTTCATGTGCCCCCTCTGGAGATCTAGAAAAGTTGATCACTGTAAGCAGCCTCTTTGGTACACTGAGTTCCCAGATGAGGGGAAGAGGCACAGAAAGCTTGGAAAGTAAGTCAAGAAGGAATGGAGAGAGAATGGAGAAAGGGAAGGAGAAGGTGTGATGAGGTAGAGCTTAATCTGGTCTCATCAGTACACACCAACATATCTTACCTCAACTCAGGGCCAAGCCACAGTCTTCTCTCGGACACAAAGTTCTTAACTCATTTCAGTTTGGGCTTCCTCCTTTTCATGATGAAGTCTTTTGTGAAGGGAACAGAAAGAGAAAACAAAGTGCATGAAGAACGGTACAAATCCTTACTTTTATTTCATTCCCAAGATGTCTGTGCCTTGGAGTTTTTCTAACCAAGCAAGGTGGGTGAAGAGCTCAAAGAGCTGCTGTCTATATTTGAGCTAAGCTGTTGTCAATAATTCTAATCATGGTTTTTTGGGGGGTGGAACCAGACAGTCATGAGATCATAGCTCAGGCTCGGTCTGAAACTGTTAATGGGTAAAATCCAGGGCTCTTAGAGCCAAGAAATATATTTGATAAGGTGACAAATGAAGTAATACAGACTAAAATAACTATTGTAAAATTGGGGGGGGGGATTCATAAGAAGCCTGAGATATTTTCTTCCTGTAAAAAGCCAGAGTAGTCTATATTATTAACTTTCCAGCTGGTGGTAGTTTGTATGAATGTATATACTTACATATGCTTACACTCACTATTTTATCACTTGTGTATAATTCTCCATAATATGGTTGCAGTTATTACAGACAATACTTTTTCCTCTCCATAAAATTCAGATTTGATTTAATCCCCTCAGGAATACCTGGGCCAGGTGAACTACAGCCATAATCACTATCAGAACTCAAGTGTCATAAGGCCAGTATGGAAACTGGTATAGTGGGAATATAAAGGATTCTAGAGTCAGACACATAATATTTGGGCTCTGTCACCTCCTTTTGTGACCTTGGGCACGTTAACATCTTTGAGCTCAATTTCCTCATCTATAAAATGAAGATAAAACTACCCAACTCAATGCAGTGATGTATAGGAAACAGTGAACACCATGGCCATCACATAGTGAAAACATGAACACGAATGTTGGTCTACCGACACCTACCCCTCTGTCAAAAAGGTATACTTTACTCAGCCATTTGCTAGGCTGGGTTCCCTTTTGCTCACTTAACAGTTTCATATTTCCTGAGTTTCATTCATTCTATGAAACATTTTTTTCCTCAGCTTAACAAATCTGAAATGGAATATTCCTTGTGATCACTCTCTGTTGGTGGGGGCAATTGCATGGTGGTTGTTATTTGGTTCCACATGCATGAACTCAATCATGGTTATTCATATTAAATTATGTACATTGATTGTACTATATGAGTTGCATTTAATTGCCACTTAAAATCAAAAAATACACGGGGACAAATGAAAATGAAGACAACAGTCCAAAATCTTTGAAATGCTATAAAAGCTGATCTAAGAGGAAGATTTTAGCAATATAAGCCTACCTCAAGTCTATGGCCATACCACCCTGAACGCGCCCAATCTCGTCTAAGCCTACCTCAAGAAGAAATAAAAATCTGTAATAAAAAACCTAACCTTACACTTAGAGGAGCCAGAGAAAAACAACAGTAACAAACAAAGCCCAAATCCAGTAGAAGGAAGGAAATAACAAAGATTAGAGCAGAAATAAATGAAATAGAAGCTAAAAAACCAAAAGAAAAGATCTATGAAGCTGGGAGTTAGTTCTTTGAAAAGATCAGCAAAATTGATAAAACTTTAGCTGATTCACCAAAGGAAAAAAAAAAAAAGAAAAGAAGACTCAAATAAATAAAATCAGAAATGGAGGAAAAAGAAAATGGACTCCACAGAAATGCAGAAAACTGTAGGAGAATATCATGAAAAATTGTATGCCAACAAGTTGGAAAACCTAGAAGACATGCTTAAGTTCATAGAAACACATCATCTTCCAGAACTGAATTGAGAGAAATAGAGAATTTAAACAGATCAATTACTAGCAATGAAATTAAATCAGTAATCAAAAAACTCCCACCAAACAAAAGCCTAGGACCAGATGGCTTCATGGGTAAATTCTACCAAACATTTAAAGGAGAGTTAATACCTGTTCTTCTCAAACTTTTTCAAAAAATAGAAGAGGAAGGAAAATTTCGAATTCATTTTATGAGGCCAGCATCACCCTGAAAAAGGAACCCACATGAAGTGTTGGTTGGAATGCAAATTGGTGTAGGCACTAGGAAAAACAGTATGGAGATTTGTCAAAAACATTAAAAATAGAAGTACCCAGTAATTCCACTACTGAGAATTTACCCAAAGAAAACAAAAACACTCATTCAAAAAGATATATGCACCACTATATTTATTGCAGCATTATTTATAAAAGCCACGATGTGGAAGCAACCTAAATGCCCATCAATAGATGAATAAATAAAAATGTGGCACATAGGGACACCTGTGTGGTTCAGTCAGTTAAGTGGCTGGCTTTGATTTCAGCTCAGGTCATGATCCCTAGTTGTGGGGTCAAGCCCCGTGGTGGGCACTGCACTCAGTGGGGAGTTTGCTTGAGGAGGCTGTATCTCCTCCCACCATCCTTTCCCTCACTTGCTGGCCCTCTCTCTCTAAAATAAATAAATAAAATTAAAAGAAAAGATGAATATGATTCAGCCATAAAAAAGAATGAGATCTTGCCATTTGAAACAACATGGATGGACCTATACTGAGTGAAATAAGTCACATAGGAAAAGACAAATACCACATACTCACACGTGGAATTTAAGAAACAAAACAAAGAAAACAAAATGACAAACCAAAAAGCAGACTCTTAAATATGGAGAACAAATTGGTGGTTGCCAGAGAGGAAGTGGGTGGGGGGATGGCTAAAATAGGTAAAGGCAATTAGGAGTATACTTATTTTGATGAGCATTGAGAAGTGTATAGAATTGTTGTATCATTATATAGAACAACTGAAACTAATACAACACTGTATGTTAATTCATAACTGAATAAAAATAAAATGTGTTTCTAATGGTTACCTGAAAACCTTTTGTTGACACTTTCCAGCCTGGTTAAGAAAGTTCCAGTAGAAAACGTGCAGAAAGCATGTCAGAGGCTTGGAAGAAGGTCCCAGAGACTGGAGTGGAACACTCTTTTAAGAAATACACAGAGGATGACAGAAAAAAGTATGACAGACATTGTGTGGAAAACTTCTAAGAATAAGAAAGCATTTAGTTATGTAATTAGCAGCATTTTTTTTTCTTTCTCAGTGATCCAGAACATAATGGATATAATAATTGGTGGATCTTAGATTTGATGAAATGCATTAGTCAACTCTTGTTTATCCAGAAATGGGCAATAACGTGCACATTTTTGAAAACAATCTAAGAAAGTGACAACATGCAGTATGTTTACTGTTTACAAATTCATGCTATTCTGTGGATGCTCCATGGTCACCAGGACTAGAGAATGGCCCTTCCCAGTACAGTCATTAATGTGGTCCCCAGGATCCCTTCCAATGTGAGAACAGTCCTTCCAGAGAGGAATCAGTGATGATCTCCTGAGGGAGCAAGTATAATTGTGAGTTTAGGGCCACAGAGAAGGAAGGGGAAATGAGTGGGTGGGAAGAGCTTCAGTGGATTTGCAGACATTCTGGGCCTTCCCCTTCTCAGCCCTTTTGAACTCTGGAACAAAGGGGAGGTCAGCTAAAGAGCTAAAAATGTAACAGAATCTTTTATCTTCACTAGTGTGCTAGTTCTTTGTTTCTAAACATCTGTTCTGGAATTATTTTGACACTTTTGGATTATGTGTATAGATGGTAAATATGTGCTGAATTTTAACTAGTTTTGTTTAAACTGTCATTTGAGATTACCAATCTGCACACCACAACCTCTGCCCCCCACCTCCAATTATTCTGGTAATAAGCCAAGATTGCACTGTCCTTGAGATATATGAATTGTTCTGTGAAGCCAGTTTTGGCTAAACACACACACCACCACAGACTGTCAAAGGTCCAAAAGCATAATTATCAACTGTTGAATTAACTATTTACTAGGTTTATGCTCAGTATCTGGAAATAGTATTAAAGTTTTGATAGGGATCCCTGGGTGGCGCAGCGGTTTGGCGCCTGCCTTTGGCCCAGGGCGTGATCTTGGAGACCCGGGATCGAGTCCCACGCCGGGCTCCCGGTGCATGGAGCCTGCTTCTCTCTCTGCCTCTCTCTCTCTCTCTGTGACTATCATAAATAAATAAATAAAGTTTTGGTATGTATGTGTCTTTCTAGTTTTATAAATTTATATATATTATACTTATATAATATATAAAATATATAATATTGTATGTTAGCTATATATATAGTACATTACATATTTTCCTATAACATTAAATACCTTTAAAAGCAGAAATTACCAATTATGGTGTGGACCTATTTGGAACATCACAGTCTCTTGTTAAGATGGACCAAAGTTAATCGTGCTCAGTGGCTACACTGATGCTTGAGAAATTATTTTCTCTTAAAAAACAGTAGAAAATCGGGATCCCTGGGTGGCGCAGCGGTTTGGCGCCTGCCTTTGGCCCAGGGCGTGATCTTGGAGACCCGGGATCGAATCCCACGTCGGGCTCCCGGTGCATGGAGCCTGCTTCTCCCTCTGTCTGTGTCTCTGCCTCTCTCTCTCTCTGTGTGACTATCAAAAAAAAAAAAAAAAAAAAAAAAGAACAGTAGAAAATCCATGGTCCTCAACTGTGGTAAGTTCCTTGTGCTCTGCTGTGCTTTCCTGTGAGAAGACCATGGAGCAGCAGCCTGACAGCTCACACCTTCCGGTCCTCTTATCTAATCAGCAACCTTGACTGAGATATTGTTATTAATTTTGATGATTCAAAATAATTCTAATTTGTATAGGCAGGACTTTTATAGATAGTTTTGTTTTCCCAGTAATTTTATCTCTGGATCAGTTTTTAATATAGTTTTATTGAGGTATAATTTGCATATTATCAACCTCACTCATTTAAAGGCTATAACTGAATAATTTCATTGTATTTACAGAGTTGCACAACTGCCACCTTAATCTAATTTAGAACATTTTCATCACTTCTGTGGATACATTTTTATTTTTATTTATTTATTTATTTTAAAATATTTTATTCATTTATTCATGAGAGACACACAGAGAGAGAGGCAGAGACACAGGCAGAGGGAGAAGCAGGCTCCATGCAGGGAGCCTGACGCGGGACCGATCTTGGGACCCCAGGATCACTCCCCGGGCGAAGGCAGGCGCCAAACCACTGAGCCACCCAGGGATCCCCTATTTTCTTTTTTAAAAAATAAAGCAAGGCTTGTTTATGCAAATTCTTTGTGAAAGTTTATACTTTCTTGCTTTATTAACATTACATGTACAATAGAGGTCTACAATATAAAACTCACAAATAAAAAGTAAATTTTATTTTATTTAATTAATTTATTTGAAAATATTTATTTGTTTATTCATGAAAGACACACAGAGAGAGGCAGAGATATAGGCAGGCTCCCCCCAGGGAGCCCAATGCAGGACCAATCCCGAATCCCAGGATCACACCCTGAGCTGAAGGCAGAAGCTCAACCACTGATCCACCCAGGTGTTCCAAAAAGTAAATTTTAGTATTAAAAATAGACTAAGCACATTAAAGGGTTAATGAATGTGTTATGTTATGGAATTACAATAAATATGTTTTGAATGAATGTGTGAATTAGAGCAAAGAAGCAAAGCAGGGTTGCCATAGGCCATAGTGGGAACTTAGCTTCATTTCACAGATACACAAAATCTTTAGTTATACTTTGTTCTACCAGGACTGTGTATTCATTGTCACAATCACAGTCTATATTTTTCCAATGATTTATGCCTTTCACTAGGCTCATTAAATGTTTTATACATCTAGTTAAGCAAGCAACGTATAGGAGAGAGTGTGTTTTTAACTGTGTTACAGAAAACAGAGGAATCTATTTGAGATGGATCCCAACTTATCTGGTCACTAGCAGATTCTTTATGTTCTTTGTTATTTATTTTATTTATTATATTTTTTAAATATTTTATTTATTTATTCATGAGAGAGAGAGAGGAGAGGCAAAGGCACAGGCAGAGGGAAAAGCATGCTCCATGCAGAGGCACAAGCAGGCTCCATGCAGGAGCCCGACATGGGACTCGATGTGGGGCCTCCAGGATCAGGCCCAGGGCTGAAGGCGGCGCTAAACCGCTGAGCTACCCGGGCTGCCCTGTTATTTCTTTTAAATTGTGCCCTCCTTCCCCATCCTCTTTTCTCTTTTTCAGTTTTAACTGAATGGAGATTAATTCAGCAGATAGAAAAGTTTGCATTATCCTGCAGAATTACACATAATCGTCATTCAAAAAAGCATTGTGGCTACTTTTAGCAAAGGAAAGGAGAGATTCCATATTAAATCTGATTACAGACCAGAAACCAATGCCAGTAGTTTAATGGGGAAACCAGGCAGAGAGAAGCAATGGGTTGTCTACATTTCAGGGGTGAAACTTCTCCAGCTTTGCTCCAGACTTTCTGTGACCTCACCAGACTTCCCTATCTGGGTAATGTTTCAAGATTACCAAGGCCCCATTAGGGCTAAGAATAGTGTAGATATGAAATACATTCACTCGTGGGTGGTGGTGGGATGTCTTGATTTTCCCAGGAATGAATGTATCACCAGGAATTTTTAAAATTGATGACAGCTTGAGTTTAACGGAAATTGGGATGGGAGGGTGGGGAGCAGAAATCTGGTCGCCAACATGGAAATGTTTTTAGGGGCTTTTCTGACTGCTTAATTTAGAGGGATGTCCATAAATGCCCCTAAAATGTCCTTTATAATTGTTTGCTATTTACCATTCCCATTTGATCTTTTCCCACTTATACTTTATTATAGAAAAATTTTCAAACCTATAGCAAAGTTGAGAGAATTCTAGTGAATACCTTTATATTGACCACCTAGATTCTCTTGTCTTTTTCTTCTCTGTGTTATTTCTTGCCTATAATTACATAAAATGTCTTACATGGTGGTGTTTACCCATTACTCATTAAAAACTCTTCTCTGTAGAACTTGGGCTTCGAGGTTGGTTGTGCATAGCACTTCAAAGCATAGCATTTCCTTAGTGTTTTCTAAGATTCTTAGCATACTAATAAACATATTTTTAGGATTGGTCCAGCACAATTCCAAGTTGCAGTTCTGGTTGTACCTTTGAGAAGATTTGACTGTTGTTGTAAACCCTTCTCTCCCCATCGGGCCCCCAGCTAATCTTTCAGCTTTGAACAGGATCTTCAATTTCTGGATCAATATTCTGGATCTTCTCTCCCATTTGAATGATTAAAAAATGACTGGCTTTCCATAAGTTCATTCAGTTCTCACTCATGAAAGAAAATTGGGCTAATGGTTTGAAAAACCAAAATTTAAAAACAATTGGAAAACTTGTTTTCATTTTAACTTGAATTCTCAATAAAATCATTTTTAAGAAAAATTCAGTAACCAGATTTAAGTCTCTGAGCTTTCCTACTCGTACTGTTGGAGTATAAGATGTGAAACTAGAAGGAAAAGAGAATGGTCAAAAGAAAATAGACATTTTTGCCCTTGAATTATTAGAATTCATTCAACTATTATCCATTTCCTTCTTCCTGAGGTTCACACCAAAATCGTAGTAATCACACCATCACTTACATAGACGTGAGGCTGAAATAGATCTCTGGAGATCTCCTGGATGTCTACTAGGAGAATAATCTCCAAAGAGCAGGTTTCCAACTCTTTTCACATTTCTTTGGCAGAAGGTGTTTATGTCTACCAGGCAGGCAACTAACCACTTAGTAAAAGAAGTGCAGGATGGCAGGCTGCTCTGGGCATTGTTCTATTGGTCCTGCATCACAATGTGCTGACATAGTCTCTGAAGTAAGAGAAGAGCACTGGGATGGAGCAGCCCTGAGGTCAGCCACGGAGATCAAGTGCTGCCACCATTCTTGTGGAGCCCAGACAGCTTGGGAGTTGAAGTTCTGGTCGTGGTGTGAGTTTACAGATGCTTCCTTGGAGAGAAAAGTTAACTTAGCAGTAGAATCACCATGGCAAAGATACCATACTGAGAGAGTTGAAGACACTTTATATTGTTTACCATTCAATTGATAATTTATCAATTTCCTTATATCCCAATTTTCATAGAATGAAACATATTTAAGTCACTTTGAGCTTCTGTAAAGAAAAGCTTCAAAAGAATGTAGTATTCTTAGAGAACAGAAGCATCGTCATGCTTACAGCATCGTCATGCTTGTATTCTGGACACATACAGTAGACAGTAATTATTTGTTCGATGAATGAATGAATATGAATAAATACATGGTATTCTCTCACTTCGAACATCTCCTCTCTCTCAAGGATACAGTAGTCCCCCCCCCCCCTTCGCTTTCTGTGGTTTCAGTTACCAGTGGTCTGGTCTAGAAGCAGATGATCCTTCCTCTGACAATTTGTCAAAAGGCCAATAGTAGAGCCTAACACTATGTCACAATGCCTATATCATTCACCTTACTTCATCTCATTATGTAGACATTTTATTATCTCACATTATCACAAGAAAGCTGAGAACAGTAAATTAAGATATTTTGAGAGAGACCACATTCACATAGCTTTTATTACAGTATATTGCTATAGTCCTATTTTGTTATTGATTGTTGTTAATCTCTTACCATGCCTAATTTGTAAATTAAACTTTATCATAGGTATGTATGTATAGGGAAAAAAAAACAGACTTAATACAGAGTTTGGTACTATTTGTGTTTTCAGGCATCTGCTGGAAGTCTTGTTGGAGTGTAACCCCCATGGATAAGAAGGGACTACTGTATCTGATTTGGTTGTCTTTGCTTTTCTGTATGGTTAGAAGAGTCTCTTCTTCCCTATGAGATCATTCTTCTTCATCCTTGTGTTTTAGCCAAATGCTGCAGATCCCTGCTTATCTAGCCACCTCCTTGCCTGCTCACAGGATGGAGGGGCACAAGAGGACACTAACTGACCACTCAGGCCTGGGAGCACATTACCTTAATAAATTCACTTCATTTGTGCCACTATAGACATCTGCTTTTGACAAGGCCCAGAGATTGTTCAGTTTCTCAGAATAAACATGAACCAAGTTTTTGAGAGGATGATTGTATTCCTATTTCCTCAAGAACTTAATTTGGGACCAGGTATTGGTGTCACAGATACTACAGCATCCATATCCAAAGGATATATAACAGGAAGAATTGAGGGCTGGATGTGTAACTTAAATATTTAAAGGCATCAGGCTCTGGTCATAGCCCTCTACATATAACTGGTTCAGTCTGTAGGTAAGAGCAGCCGTTTCATGTGCAGGCTCAAGGGTTTCCTATTATCTTTGAATTAGACACTCCTTTTCCTGTCTTTTATCCTGAGAGACAGAGAGAGAGAGAGAGAGAGAGAGAGAGAGGCAGAGACATAGGCAGAGGGAGAAGCAGACTCTGCAGGAACCTGATGTGGGACTTGATCCTGGGACCCCGGAATCACACCCTGAGCCAAAGGCAGACGGCCAATTGCTGAGCCACCCAAGCATCCCATTCCTGTCTTTCACCCTAACTGTCCTCTGTCAAATGGATAATTCTTTCTTTCATCATATGAGTACCATTGGCTAGATTTCTAATCACCCATTTCTTCATTCAGCACATTTATTATATGATCACCACTTGCCATGTTCCTGTTCGTCCTGCCTCAGGGCCAGGAAACATTTTTGCATAAACCTGAGCTCATCTTTTCCATGTTGATATTAATTCTGATGCACCTTGATGAAACTCTTCAGTATTATGTCACTTCCAGTTTTTTAGACTATTAGTATATTAAAGTGAAGAAACAGCAAAAGAGGGAAATAAAAATCATGGTATATTTTAAATATTTACCTTTAAACTATTCTTTTGAAACATGCACAGAATATAAAACCATCTGTATAACTTCATTTGGAGATGATGGCACAAGTCCAAATTTGAGGTGCTCTGTCAAAGTGAGGTCTATGACCTCTGTCCTTGTCCCTCATGAGATATGCTCACTTGCTGATGCCTCATGGGCTCCTCTCTGCTGCATGTTCTAAGCTTTCCTCACGTTTTCCTGTCAGGTTCTATCTTTGGCTCCCTGGTGAGTGGTACATGAGGTAATTCTGTTGATCAGTTCAGTAATTAGTACCTACTATTTGCAGGCACCATGCCATGCTGAGGCTAAAAAGATGAATGTCTTTGCCCTCAAGGAACTTACCATCAACTGGGGGAAGGGCCATATAAACAGACTATTCCAAAACGATACAGTGATAAGTGGGAGCATCGATGAGGGGCACCTAGTCCAGTTTGGAGATTTGGGAAGGGTTCCTGGAGGAGTTAATGCCCAAGCTATCCTGAAAGGTTAGCCATCCTGGGTAAAGGCGCCGAGGATTAAAATGACATGGTTTGAACGGGTAACCGCAAACGGTCTGATGTTACATGAAGTTGGAGGGGTAATAGTGGAGTCAGAGTAGGGAGGGGTAGGTTCCAGAGGGCTTTGAATACCCTCACTGGGCACTTGGACCTCATCTGCTGCAGTAGTTTTTTAAGAGTCTTAGCCTGAGTAGATTTGCATTCTGGATTGGTCTCTCTAGCAGCAGTGTGAAGGATGGATTTGGGGAGAGCAGTTCTTGAGGGTAGGGGAGAGATCAAGGTAGTGACAGTGAGAATAGAAAGGAGAGGATTATTTAGTATCTATTGGTAGAGTTGACAGCAGTTAGTGACTAATTGGATGTGGGGAGGGAGAAGAAAGAATGACTCAGAGGTTTCTGGTTTGGGAAACGGGGTAGACCAGAAAATGAAATGCAGATAGAAAACCAGGTGTAGAAGGCAGAGAGAATGAGTTCCTTGTTTGTAAGAATCCTTGTCTAGCATGGTGCCTTGTATTCAATGGGTATTTAGCAAATAGACCCCCCGCCCACCACCGCCCTTAAACCTTTAGTGCTTCCCAATGCTCTTAGCAGATTCGGCATAAATCACGAGGTATGCATGCATTTAGTGTTACACCCAAGACCAGCACATTTGTGACCATGATCTGGCTCCATCCTGGTTTCAGTTCTCTCAGACCACACCCCCATCTCTCATCATACTCCTTTCTGATGTTGTATTCTTTAAGGCTTTACCTCTATCTGAAATGCTCTTCTCTCAATTATTAACATGTGGGGCTTATTTTCATTCTTTAGATCTGAACTCAAATGTCATCTGTTTAGAGACCCCTTCTCCATTACTTGAGCAGTGATAGTCTCTCAGCTCCAAATCCACCATTGCATTCTGCATTGTGGTGCTGGGGCTGGAACTCTGCAAATGGTGTTTCTCACCAGCTGGCTTCCTGTTAGGTTTCAACAACAGGTTTGCATTAGACTACAGGGAGCATCAGGGAGGGAAGAAGGGACTTGTGCTCCCTGTTCTCTTGTTTCTGTCAGTGTTGCCCTGGCAACTGCAATTTGTTCTAGCCTCCATTCCCCCCCACCCCCTCAGAATTAGCAGCTGGGCAGTGCCCTCTCCTTAAAAGGCTGAGTCCTAGCTCCAAAGGGTCTGACCTCTGAGCTTCTAGATTCTGATTAACCTCTTCCTCCTGCGTCCCAGACCCAGTGTGATAGTTACTTCCTATAGTTATTTCTCTAATATCTCAATGTTTCCTTTGTGCTTTTCCAGGCTTCTAACACTTATTTAACTTATTCCTACAGTTAAGCCTCATAGTGTGATTTCTGTCTTTTATTATTAATGGCTGCACCCTGACACAACAACCAAATATGATTTAGGCCTCTACCCAGTTATTCTTTAACATATCACTGGATTTTCTTCATAGATTTTTAATAATCTGGATTTCAAATAATTTTTTTTCTTTCTCAAAATCTATGTCCTCCACTTGGATATCAGAGTCTTTATCTTGTTCATCACTGCAACCTCAGTGCCCAGCATGGAGCCTGAATATTGTAGGTACTTAATAAATGCTTTTTAAATAAATTATTGAGTTATTACAAAAATACTGCAGGAGACATATTGGCAACTAACCATACAAAAAGGCCAAAATTGAGCAATTCTTTAACCTTTTGGCTCTAAGCCAAGTTATTGATGAACATGGTAACAATATAATTCTGCTATAGAGTCCAGCTTGATACTTTTTATAAGCACGTTAGAATGCAATCATTACTGAACTTAGAACCATCATCACTGGAATAATAAGATACATAGTTTATTTGCTTTTGAATTCTGTCCTTACACAAATACCCACTTTCTGTATTTGAAAATAATAAAGACTTACCTTGTTATACATGGTTTCATGAAGATCAAGAGTTGGTTTGGGTTAAGTCCACAAAGTTTTGTTCATTAGCAAATAATTTTAAAAATGAAAGCCATCCAAAGAATCCACTTGTAACATACAACATCACTTAATAGCATTTACTTGGCACACTTAATCTGTTCACATTCTTTTTCTCATTGTGTGATACGATTTGAAACAACTAAAACATAGAACCAAAAAAGTTAAAAAGGAACTGTGTGACTGCCACATAGTTATAAGCAAGAATCTGAAGACATCATCTATATAGTCTTTTATTTAAGTATCAACCAACACAGAAAAATTGTAATACATCATACTTTTAGAATTCTAAAATAACTTGTCAAATAAATGCAAAAAAGATTAAATGGCATTGACTTCCACTGTGCCAAGTAGAATTATTTGATTGAAAAATTTAATTAAGTTTCTCTTGTATCCACTTCAAATGTATTCATATATATTTTTTGTATTCATATATTTTTTTAAATCTCTTTTTTACTCAGAAGGAAAAATGTTCCATTTCTTCTCCAGATTAATGAGGCCCCCAGCATCCTTAAATCCAGCCCTTCCCTCATCGTCTTTTCCATCTGGCACCTTACTCTTGCATTTTTAATATACCCACTACTGTTTTCCTTCTTTCTCAAAACTCGAACAAAAGTCTTTCTTCCACCCTGTTATCAGTTTAAGCTACCATCCTGTATCTATCTTTTCTCATGTACAATTTCCAAATAATTTATAATCACAGTCTATTTTGCAACCTAGAGTTTGCCCTCAACCCACCATTGAAATTGCACTCTTGCAGCTTACAAATGATTGCCTAATCATTTTGAGCCTTCATGCTTCATGTTTGACCTTCCTTCCTTCCTTCCTTCCTTCCTTCCTTCCTTCCTTCCTTCCTTCCTTCCTTCCTTCTTTCTTTCTTTCTTTCTTTCTTTCTTTCTTTCTTTCTTTCTTTCTTTCTTTCTTTCTTTCTTTCTTTCTTCTTTCTTTCTCTCTCTCTCTCTCTCTTTTTTTTGACAGTTGATTATCCTTCATTCTTGAAACTCTCCTTGGTTTTGGAACATTGAACTCTTTGGTTTCTTCTCTTCTACAAACTTTTTTCTTTCATTCCATTTATTGTCTTTTTCCTCCAACACTTCAAAATAAGGTGCTCCCTAAGGTCCTGTCTTCTTCTCCTGTTGATCTTTCCCATCCACCCTTAATATTTCAAATACCATTGCCATGTGAATGATCCCCAAGATTATGTTCAGCCAGTATTTCTTTTGTGAACTCCTAACTTGTATTTTTAAATGCCAACAGGACATTTATACCTTAGAATTCCTCGGCATTCAAACACATATCCAAATTCATCACCTCCTCCACAAAATTAATTTTTTGCTAATGGTTTAACATTTTCTCTGTCAGCTAAGACTGAAGAGTTCAATTCATCTCTTATTCCAATACCTTCCTTTCCAAAATTTGAAATCAGTCATGAAGTTCTTTCCATTCTTTATGCCTGGAGGCACATTCATCTGTCATGATCTTTCCATCACCATCACTTGTGCCACTAAAGTTAAGGTTCATTACCCCTAGCTGCACCACCAGATCACTTCTTAGCTGGGTCTCACTCCAGTTCCCGCCAGGCCAATCCATCCTTCTCAGTGCTGCCAGACAATTTTCCCTAAAAAGACAGTTCTGATCCTAACACTTCTCTGATCGGGAGACTCTTAACAGTTTGCTACCTTTAATAAATCTAGACTCTACACTGGTATTTAAGAACTTCTCAGTTTGGGCCTCAAACATGTAATATACTTTTTTGGTCTTACAAATAATAAATCTGTTTTCTGTTTCTGTAGTTTGGTGTTTAAGAGTATGGACTTTGAAGCCGGATTGCTAAATTTGAATCCTGGCTCCTTCTCTAACTAGCTGTGTGACCACGGACAGATATCTTAATTTCTCTGTGCTTCAGTTTCATCTGTAATATAGAAATAATAGTCCTATTGTTGTGGTTAAAATTAAACATGAAAGTCCTTAGAAAGTGCCTGGCATAGAGGTGCCTGGGTGACTCAGTTGGTTAAGCATGCAACTCCTGATATTTGCTTAGGTCATGATCCTGCAATTGTGAGATTGAGCCTTGCATTGGACTCCATGCTCAGAGTGGAGCCTGCTTGGGATTCTCTCTCTCTCTCTCAATCTCACTTAAAAAAAAAGTGCCTGGTATATAGTAAGTTCTGTACTATGTGTTTCACTGAACAAGTATTTACTGATGTCTGCACATGTGTATATATGTCAGGAACTCTTCTAAGGACCTGGGGGTAATATCAGTGAACAAAATAAAAATCTTTGCTGTGTGGAGCTTACATTCTATAATAGAAATAATAATTATTAATTGTCTATAATTCTCTGTTTCTGGAATACCCTTCTTCCTGTATCATCACCATTAAAATCTACCGTTCCTTCAAGATCTACCAAAATACCATCTTGCCCCTTGAAACCTTATCTGTAGGAAGTTCTCACTTGAACTCCTCTGACTCTTTAAATCTGAATTATAGCACTTATCACATTCTACACACTCTACCATGTACTAGCAAATATCAAGCATATTAAATATTATGGTTACTTGTACATTTTTGTCATTTCTCTTAATGGGAGTATAATGTCAGCTGTTATGCTTTGTAAACAATAGCATGATATACCTTGTATCCAAGCACATAGATGCTTAATAAATGTTTCTTCAAAGAATGTAGACACTTTGCATGGTCTTTCATTTAACTTCTATTAATTAACCTTATGTTCTTTAACTGAAAATATAAAAGATTTAAAATATAGATCGTGTTATTTTCAACTCTGGAAATATCAAATATCACTATCAAATTTTTCTTGTTTACTACTTGGCTTTATCCAACACCATCATTTGACACCTTGTTCACTAGTAGTCCAATTTTTGTTGTTTGCTTTGCTAAGTATACCCTACAGAATATTTAATTAATGTCCTTTGTTACTAGTACTTAGAAAGTGCCTCTAAGTTTTTATTATTGGAGCCACATGGATAGAGTTTATTTTGTTTGTATATTTTCTATGGGTAGTACAGATTTTTCCCATTTCTTTCTTCCTTCCTAACATATACAAAAATTTCCAATTACTCATCAGCAATTCCCTGCTTCATTACTTATTCTTTTTCCTCATTCCAAAGAACTGTAGATTTTTGAAATTTGTTTTTATTCATTTATAAGAAGAAATTAGTTTTTTCCTCCATATCAAGTTTCTTCTCTCTAAATTTGCTTGCTATTCTTTTGCTATGACTGGAAAGACCAGACCAACTCTAGGTTCTCTAGTATTTTCTAATTTGTATTTTCACAATGCTGTAGACTATAACACTATAGTAAAATACAGAGATATATTATGCCACGGTTTCAATCACCTTTATACCACTTACCCTTGCCACATCATCTTTACTATTCCTTTTATCCAAGCAGAACCCCATCAGAATGGCATGACAATCTTCTCTTTTTTAATAACAAGACCAATACAATAGATTTTTAAATAATGATCAAGGATTTTTTTTTATTCATTAAGTTTCAGTATCATTACAGAAAATGTTATGGTACAGAGTTGTTTAACATTATTTTTTCTTTGCTCTTGATTTCCACGTGAATGCTGGTAACACTAATATCTGTACAAGATCAGTCTTTGATTTTATTTTTTGTTCTGTACAATTTTAAATGTGTTGGTTAAAAAGGCTGTCAGCACTTAAGGAAGCATTTTTCCCCCAGTTTGTTTATTCAAATAAAAGGTATCCAGTTACTGCCCAAGAGTACTGTGCCTTGAGGCTACTGGGGTGAGGTGCCTGACACTCTGCAGGGGAGGGTTCTCCCTGAGGCAAGGCAGGGTCTCCACCCAGTCACTCTTCAATTGGCACTGTGCACATAAACACGAGATACAGGATAAAGAACAAGCAAAAGCTCTCTGAAAAGCGGTTATGAAGCATACTAAGAAGGGAAATTTAAGTGTTGCCTACGCTAGTATAAATAAGCAGACAGCCTTGATTAAGAGCATAATTAGTTGTATTTTAAAGATGAGAAAAACACAAGTTCTGCAGGCACCTACTGCTGTCTACTAAAAGCTATCGCTATCAGACCTAGCATTGAACACACAAAGCAATTTGCAAGAAAGGAAAAATTTGCTTTGATATAATCAGAATAGAGTTGTCTGTTAAGATTTATTTTTAGATGTTTTTTCTTTAAAAGGTATTTAAATTCTTTTGAAATATAGTTCAAGATGTTGACTATACAGATCAACTTTTATCCAAATCAGAAAAACTAGCTGTGCCGTTGCATATTACAGGATACAGTCAATGATATGTGGACATGCATCGAAGCTTTCTCTCTCTGGTGACCATCATAGCCGTCCAATGACCATGACATCCACCACCTCGCCCTTATGGAGCTCCACATACTGCTCTGTCTTTGGAGGTAGCATCAACAATCCGTTGGCACTGCGCATGCTCATCAGACGGCTGCTCATCTGGTTACCTAGGAAGAAATACCTCATTACAGCAGCAACATCACAGGGCATACATCTGGAGCCCTTGCAGTTTTTTTCAAAATAAACACCAATGAACAGAAACAGAGGCTTCAAGGGGAAGAGAGAAGATCAAGCTTCCCAGTCCTTTTCCAGGTAGCCTTGCTACTGTATCCTATTTTAAATATCCTTTATTTATTTATTGTTTTTGTTTTGTTTTATTCTGTTTTCTCAGCAGGGGAAAAAATAGGGGACAAACATAAATATCATCTGTAAGAAGTTAAACTGCTTTAAAAATATTAATATATATAAGCTGTGACAACAGAGTGATGCATATTAAGCTAATAATAAAAATAAACATTAGGAATTATTGCTTAAAGAATAAAATATGATTTTATAGCATCATGCAAAATGCCACAGAATTTCTCAGTTCAGGCTAAAATGTTATGTATGTCTGAAAAGAGAGGATTGTCAAACTTATTTTTAAAAAGACAACAATCATTTCTTTAGTGTTTACTAAGTGCCAGACAGCACAGCAAGTAGTTTCCTTAACTATCTTATTTGATTTGTATAAGATTCAAAAGAGGTTAAGAAACTTGCCTACAGTCCTATTAACTAGTTGGAGGCCAATTTGAATGCAAGTCTAGAGGAATCATTGCCTATGTCCTTAGTCACTATGCTAACTGATGTTTGTACTTGATAGGACCTTTGTTTGAAAACTGATACAGGTTTTCTGGAGCTAAATCAAAAAGTAGGTAAATATGGCTAAGATACTTGGGGATAAAAGTTTACAGTTTGGAAGAGGTAACTAGACTTCACCTAGTTTAAAGTCAAAGAACTCTTAAGTTATCAATATTGATTTCTTAGTCCTTAAACTTTACTAATATCTAAGGTATGGTGGAGGCTACAGAGAATCACATTATAATTGAGCTTTAATGTCACATTTCAGGGTGGCAGAACATAGTACCCTCCTTTTTCTACAACCAAAACTATACTCAGGATTTCGAGGTTGAACAAATAAATAAAAATCTTCCATGATTCTAGAATTGTATTTCAAAAATTTATCTAGAAAATATGGTTCCATGGTATAAATAAACCTTTATTAAAAATTTTGTTTTTACTCTTATTTTCTTCTTATGCTGTACTGTTTGGGAATAATTGAACTCATCTAATCTTTCAAAAAGGACAATGTACAACAATTACAAAACTAGGAAGGAGGTTATACATGAGTTTTGTGCTTTACCAGAATACATGTATAGAAATACCCACAGGTATGAATGACTGACTAACCTGTACTCTGTGCCCAAGGCAGTGGTTCTTGGTGATGCCAAGTCAATATACACCGATGGTATTCTGGGCGAGGATCCAGTTTTACGTCACATGATAACTATAGAATATAGAGTAAATGAAAACAAAGTTGATCACCTGATCATCTGTTAAAACTATAGGGGTGAAAGTTGTGCAAAGAATAAAGTGGATGTGGAAAATATCCTGGCATTCTGCTGTTTCCACCACTGCCATCTTATGTTTCTAATACAGGAAGTACAGAGGTTGGGTTACTCTGGTGAAAAGAGAAAAGAAGGCTAAAAAGTTGGTATTCGTAGTCATGAAAAGGGCAGATGAAAACAATAAGGTCTATTTTTGAAGTGTAATTTTATGAGTTGATAGTACAGATACCTCTGACCTATGAATTGAGAAATCAAAGTAGGTATTTTAACACTGAAAATAAAAGAAATAGACCTAAACAAACAAATAAGCTCAATATCCATTTATATGTGTGTCAATCTGTCTGTCCATCCAACATTTACTGAGACACTCTTCTGCTACCCATTCATAAGCCTACCTTTAATACAAAAGAGTTACTTACTTTCTTTTCTCTTGAATATTCCCCTAGTGTCCCAATACTGATATACAATCTTGATTAAGGCAAATAAAAGTAGTCTCTACTAAAAGTATTACCATTTTTGGTTAGCCACATCACTGGTACTAAAGAATTCCTCTGAATGAGTCTTTACTGGCATATTTCATATCTTTCCAATAAGTATAAAATCCTTTCTAATATAGCAAATTCAGTTTACATACACAATATAGAATGATTAATCAACCTTTAACCTATAGTCGTTAACAAAAATCTATTTCATTAAATTCATCCTGAAATCTGAAAAATTAGAGTGATAATGTGTTGGTATTCCACAACAACTGAACAACTTTATATTGCATATAATTATGTACTATAGCCCATCAAAGATTAGTTCAATGTTATTGAGTAAGACCTGTTCATTTTACATAGCACAATAATCATTTGAGTTACTCTACCTTAAAATGGTCCAAAACTCTTTATCCAACTAAAACAGGATTATTTATGCTAATACAATTACAACTTGAAGATCCTAGAAATTTTTTAAAAATATTTTATTTATTTATTTATTCATGAGAGACGCACAGAGAGAGGCAGAGACCTAGGCAGAGGGAGACGCAGGTTCCCTGTGGGGAGTCTGATGCAGGACTCCATACCAGCACCCGAGGATCACGCCCTGAGCCAAAGGCAGACGCTCAACCACTGAGCCACCCAGGAGTCCCAAGATCCTAGACCTTTTGATTCAAGTAAGTCTATCTCCAATCCATTCTAGTCACTCTGTTCTTAAACATTCTAATTTTTCACTCTGACACCCCTGCTTTTCCTCTGGAATCCAGAATAAAATTCAATTCTTTTTTTCTTGATTAAATCATACCTCTTTCACTTGATATTGTTTATGTTTATACTCTATTTCATATCTACTGAGGGGGTAACTTCCCATTATTCCTAAATTATTATGTGCTTACTTGATGGCAAAACTGTCTCTCTTTCAATCCCTCTGTGTATGGGTGTTCTCCAAAATGAGACTACAAGGCCATTCCTATGCTGTGTTATTTGCTAAGTGTTTAAGCAGGTTTTTTTTTTCCCTGACAATGGCACTGAATTGGCTCTTAGTAGAATGGCAGAACAAATTAGAATAGGATGATCTGACATCCAGGTTCTACTCCCAATTGTGCTGCTAATGGGTGTGCTGGATTAACAAGATATTTTGCTTTCCTAAACCTGTTTGTTCATCTACAAAATAGTGTTGTTTTAAAGGAAGATATTTATGGTAATTTAAGAAACAATAATCAATTGCAGCAAGAGATGAAACTGACTAGATTTTTATGGCATTTTACTAAAATGCAGAATAGTTTATTATTTAGTTGTACTGACATTATAATTCTGGCATACTATATCACTTAGCTTAAGAAATCACTTATTTACTATGAATGTTGATGCTTATAAGAATGATGTATGATGAGTAAACACAGACCTTTTTTTTTGGTGAAAAAGTTGGTTTTTCACTTCAAGGACTTTTTCTATTCATTCAAAATTGAAGTGGGCTGTGGACTCGGACTGTTTCCTCTGTTTCCTTTTGAATATTTTTCTGACATGCTGTAGTCACTCAAGAGATAAAACTGTATTATGTTGTATAGTGTTATATTGTATGTTCTATATGTAAATGTCTAAGGGAGAAAACTGAAAAAAAAGTCAACAGAGGGATGCCTGGATGGCTCAGCGGTTGAGTACCTGCCTTTGGCTCAGGGCGTGATCCTGTGATCCCGGGACTGAATCCCACATCGGGCTTCCTGCAGGGAGCCTGCTCCTCCCTCTGCCTATGTCTCTGTCTCTCTGTCACTCATGAATAAATAAAGAAAATCTTAAAAAAAAAAAAAGTCAACAGAATGAGAAGATAAGTCACAAACTGGGAGAAAATATTTGTAAAAGACATCTAATGGAGGCCTGTTACCCAAAAGGGGGATGCCTGGGTGGCTCAGTGGTTGAGCATCTGCCTTTGGCACAGGACGTGACCCTCAAGTCCCAGGATCGAGTCCCACATCGGGCTCCCTGCATGGAGCCTGCTTTTCCCTCTATGTCTCTGCCCTTCTCTCTGTATCTCTCATGAATAAATAAATAAAATCTTAAAGAAACAACAACAAATAAAATATACAAAAAGTTCTTAAAACTCAATAAGAAACAACTGGATTAAAAAATGGGCAAGGGGCGCCTCGGAGGCTCAGTTGGTTAAGCAACTAACTTTGAATTTCAGCTCAGGTTCTGATCTCAGGATTGTAAGGTCAAGCCCTGCATTGGGCTCTGTGCTCAGTTAGGAGTCTGCTTGAGATTCTCTTTCTCTCTCACTCTGCCCCTCCTGTTCATGCTCTCTCAAATAAATAAATCTGTTTTAAGAAATGGGCAAAAGACCTAAACAGATAATTCATTAAAGAAGATATACAGATGGTGAGGAAGCATATTAAAAGATATTAAATATTATATGTCATTAGGGAATTGTAAACAAAAACAATGAGATTATCATTGCACACACCCCTACCAAAGACTACAATGCAGAACTCTGGCCACATCAAATCCTGGTAAGAATATGGAGGAATGAGAACTCTTATTCATCCCTGGTGGGAATGCAAAATGGTACAGCCACTTTGGAAGACTGTTTGGCAGTTTCTCACCAAATTAAAATACTTTTCCCATACAATTTAGCAGTCATGCTCCTTGCTATTTACTAAACTAAACAGAAAATTTATGTTCACATAAAAACCTGCACATCAGTTTGTAGCAGCTTTATCCATAATTGTCAAAACTCGGAAGTGATCAAGATGTCCCTCAATAGGTGGATGGATATTATTTAGCACTAGAAAAAATAAGCTATGAATATATTAAAAGATATGGAGGAAACTTAAATGCATATTGCTAAGTGAAAGGAGTCAATCTGAAAAGGCCACATTACTCTGGAAAAGACAAAACTATGGAGACAATAAAAAGGATTCAGGGTTAGCAGGAAGGAGGGATGAATAGGCAGGGTACAGAAAGTTTTTAGGGCAATGAAACTACTCTGTATGACATGACAATGGTAGATATATGTAATTATACATTTGTCAAGACCCTCAGAATATACAACACCAAGAGGGAACCCTTGGTAACCCTGGGTGGTAATGATGTGTCAGTGTAGGTTCATCAGTTGAAACAAATGTACCACTTTGGTACAGACTTCAATAGTGGGAGAGGCTGTGCATGTGTGAAGACAGGGGGTATATGGGAACTCTCTGTACCTTCCATTTAATTTTCCAGTGAATCTAAAAAATAAAATTTCTTAATTAAAAAAGGAAAGACTATTTTGTTCTTTTTTGTTCTCCCCATCTTATAGAGAAGTGATCTTAAAGAATTCTCAGAGTAAAAAATTAATTGCAAATACAATGCAGTTGTGTTATCCCTCAGCTGTTAATATGACACTAAAAGAGTATAAAGAAGTTAAGTAATCAACTCTTCTTAGGGACATTGAGAAAAGTTTCATACGAGATGCAATATCTGAGTCTTATGACTAAGGAATCTTGAAAGTTGAGAAAGGAGATGGTGGAAAGGATTTTTTCCCACCTTCTAGGAAGGGGGAAAAATTCACAGTCAGAGGCAGGAGATCTCATATCCATTCTAAAAGCAGTAAATAGTTTAAAATGGTGAGAGTACAGGATGAGACACAGATGAAGCTAGAGTGGAAAAAAAGCCTTGGGATGAAGGGCTTCCTACGTTCACGTGAGAAGTTTGGATTTAACCCTGGGGTCATGGGAAGATGGAAGCATTTTAGTTGGAGATGCTTACATGATTAGAGCTAGACAGAATAGGGGTTTAAGAAGAGGCAAGATTAGAAGTAGGTAAAGTGTTAAATATGTCAAGGGCTATAATCAAGTAAATGTTGGAGCCATCATTCAAACCAGACTTATTTGGTTATAAAAGTCAGAGGATATGGATGATGGAGGCAGTTTTAGGAGAATGGTGAAGATTTGGAAGGCTGTAGTAAGGAATGGAAGACGCTGATCCATGGGATATAGGGGGATTACAAGGGGAATCTAAGCCCCTGCTGAGGTTTATAAATTGGAAGTGATAACATAAACACCTGTAGACTCTTTTTTAGTTGTAGCTAGGAATAAAAGTGAAGGATAAAGAAGGGAGGACTGATCCAAGTTTGTGGATTTTTTAGAGTGGGCTATTGTGGAAGGAAGAGGAAAAAAAAAAAAAAGTGACATGCTACACCACAGGATTTAGGTTGGATGAAGAAAGTGAAAAGGCCAGAGGGGCTTAAGGACTGAGGGAAAGGAGAGGGGTAAAAAGAGTGCCTACACCCTTTAATATCTATGGATAGGTAACTTGCCATTGTTCCTAAACTGAATACCAGAGTTGGTGATTTTGAGACAGAGTACTTCAGGGTATTGAAAAAGGATGTACATGTTGAATTGCTTAAGTAGAAATAAAGGTATTGAGAATTGTGGAAATAAAGCAACTGACAGTAAGAGGTGAGGCAGAAGGTAGACTATGAGACACCTGCCAAAGACCTGAATGTCTTTGGAAGGTTTGATGGTGGTAATGTGAAAAAAGTGAAAGCTCCAGAAGATTCAGGGGAATAGGCTGGGACTCAGGACTGTATAGACTGGAGAAGAGTTGAGAAAACAGATGACCAAAGGGAATTCTATTTGGGTGGCAGCCCAGGAAAACATGCTCAAGGCCCTGGTTGGTCTTGGGGGCCTTGACTTTGCTCCCGTCTGGTCAAAGCTTCCAAGGAGTGGTTACTGCACTTTTACACTAACTTATTTGATAAGTTCTATGAAGTTATGAGGCACTGATTTCGTTAGTCTACCAGAGAGATCCTTGAGTTTATTTATTTTGTAAGTCATGTGTCTAAAATTTATCATGTAACTTTAAAATCTTTGCACATGGTGGTATATGGATCAATTTCAAATTAACTTTTCCAAAAATTTTATAATTTAGTCATATTTTTCATTTCCTAATGAGTTAAAACTGATTCACATTTTTTATAAATCATGGACAGTTCTATAATTTTCAGTATCTGTTTTTTAATCCACAGGCCATGATATTCTCATATAATAGGCATCCAATAATATCTTTTGATAATCAATGACTGATCTTGTCACAATAAAAAAATCATATTTCTCTTTACAGTAGTAAATACCTTAGCAGTTTTTGCACAAAATAAGCATTTTATTAACATGCTTTGTATTTTACTGTTTATGACATCAGACAGAAAGCATTCACCAACTTCTCGTAGCATAAAGACAGTAATGCTCAAGAGAAGAGGTAAGATGGACAAATTAGAATAGTCCAGTAGAGATCAACATGCCCATATTCTCCCAGGACTCGGTCCCATGGGAGATGAAAATATTTTCCCTTTCCCTTCTCTTAATCACTGCCTGAGGTGAGCGGTTAATACTAAAATAAGTTATCTCAGGTACGTTTCTAGAGAAAAAAGTTGGTAACAAAGGCAGTATAGGGCACTTTGATGGGATATCAAGGAAACAGATTACAGAAACACAAAAGGATATTCTTTGGTAGAAACATTAGGTTAATAAGTCGATAAATTAAGATTATGTTTCTGATTGTCTACTGGAAATCAGGAGTATTTACTCTTCAACCATAACTGATCAAGGACATAGGGCAAGTGTTTATTCTAAACTGATGTTTGTCAGAACACATTGATATAAGAGGATGACATTTTTTGTGCTGACCTTTTAAAATAATGCAGCATTGCCCTGACCATAGGACAGCTGTATTGGATCCAGCACTGTGAGTTACTGACACCAGTATTTAACAACTACCTCACTTCCTGAAAGCAGTAATGATTCGAAGAGGCTGTGATTATAGCAACCATTTGGAGAACAGTAATAAGTGGTGTCTGTAAGCTGCATATTGGCTCGTCAAAAAATAGAGACAATAAGCTTACCATGTTTCAAAGAAAGTAAATAAAGTTATGTTCTAAAAGTTGTCAGTATGCCTGGGTGGCTCAGTGGTTGAGCACCTGCCTTTGGCCCAGGGCGTGATCCTGGAGTCCCAGGATCGAGTCCCACACTGGGCTCCCTACATGGAGCCTGCTTCTCTCTCTGCCTGTGTCTCTGTGTCTCTCATGAAAAGTGGTGGTTATATCAGGAAAGGTGTGGAGAGGATTTTAGGAGCTAAAAACAGAAGAGAACAGCCAAGTACACCGATGACCCATTCTAACGGTCCCAGGGACACTGCTCTGTGGGAGAAAGGATTCTTGGACCAATTCTCAAGTCCATGAGTTGAGAAGAATGAACAACAGTGTGAACAATGTACCAAGGACCTCTGTAATCATTGTTGTCAGTAAGGATAGCTACCACAATGTCAGTTTTAAAAAAGAGATGGTGAATGTTAAAATGAGAAATAAATGAAAAGATTCATAAGAACTTTGCAAAGTCAAAGAGAAATCCTCTTTTTCTCTTATAACAATGTGGATTTTTCTTATTTCCTAAATTTAGCAAATGTGAAAATAGCGAGCAAATTCATATTACTGATTTAGATGTCTAAGCTTTATAACTTTGACCTTCTGATTTGATGAGAATACTTTTTGTTCATTAATAGCTTTTTTCTTCTTTTTCCATTAAATTTAAAATAAGACCACTGCTGTGATTATTGGAGAAAAAACTCAAATAATTTGTTTTCAGAAATATCTAGTTGAACTTTTGTTAACCTTTAAAGAAAAGGAGGATATCTCTTCATATACTTGTCTACAAAATCTCAGTATTTAAAAGGTCAATGTTAAAAGTATTTGAAGCCTAGATTTTCTTAACATTTTATCCTATATTTCACAATATTTTATTAATATTTCTTCTTCTTCTTCTTCTTCTTCTTCTTCTTCTTCTTCTTCTTCTTCATCTTCTTCTTTTCTATGCTTTGTGTTCTTGTCAATTAATCATAGCATTCTGTCATATCTGAATTTATTTCAAAGCTCTTGAAAAGTCAGTTTAGGTATTTGAAAAAACTGGATACATACATGCAAAAGATTAAATTGGGATTCCTTTCTTTACACTATATACAAAAATCAATTCAAAATGGTTTAAGGACTTACATGTAAAACCTGAAAAGTAAAACTAGAAGAAAATATATGGAAAATTTTTTTGGTAATGGTCTTGGCAATGATTTCTTAGATTTGACACCAAAAGCATAAGCAACAAAATAAAAAACAGACAAGTGGTACTATATCAAGCTAAAAAGCTTCTGCATAGCAATGGAAACAACAGTGTGAAAGGGAAACTACGGAATAGAAGAAAATATGTCAAACCATCTATCTGATAAGTGGTTAATGTGCAAAATACATAAGAATTTCTTCAATGCAACAGCAAAAAGACAACCTGATTTAAAAATGGGCAAAGGAGTTGAATAGACATTTCTCTAAAGAAGATAAATGAATGGCCACTAGGTATATGAAAGAGCTCAACATCACTAATCTTAGAGAGATGCAGATCAAAACCACAATGAGATACCATCTCACAACTGTTAGGATGGCTATTACCAAAAAACAAACAAACAAACAAACAAACAAAATACCACAACACAAAAGATAAGTATTGTGAGGAAGTAGAGAATCTGAAATACTTATATAAGGTTGGTAGGAATTTATAACAGTTCAGCCACTAATGCTTAGCGGAAACAGTATGAGGTTTCCCCTCAAATTAAAAAGAAAACATATGGTTGAGCAATTCTACTTCTGGGTATATAGCCTAGAAGAACTGAAATCAGGATCTGAAAGAGATATCTGTACCCCATGTTTAGTGTAGCATTATTCATGATAGCCAAGATATGTAAACAACTCAAATGTTCATTGACAGATGGGGGAGAATGTGCTATATTCATACAAAGGAATATTATTCAGCTTGATTCATTTATTTATTTATTTATTTATTTATTATTTATTATTTATTTACTTTTTTAAAGATTTCATTTATTCGTGAGAGACACACACAGAGAGAGAGGCAGAGACACAGGCAGAGGGAGAAGCAGGCTCCATGCAGGGAGTCTGATGTGGGACTCAATCCCGGGGCTCCAGGATTTTGCCCTGGGCCTAAGGCAGGAGCTAAACCGCTGAGCCACCCAGGGATCCCTATTCAGCTTTAAAAAAGAAAGATATCCTACCCTTTGTGGCAACATGGATAAACCTAGAGTACATTATGCTAAGTGAAATAAACCAGTCACAGAAGGATAAATACAGCATGATTCTACTTACATGAGGTATCTAAAATAGTCACAGAAACACAGAATATAGAATGGTGACTGTCAGAGGCTGAGGGGAGAGGGCAATGAGGAGTCGTTGTCAATGGGTATACATTTTCTCTTATGGAAGGTGAATTAGTTTTAGAGATCCATTCTGCAACATAGTACCTATAATTGACAACATAGTGCTCCACATTTAAAATACTTTTAAGAAGACAGTTCCCAGGTTAAATGTTTGTACTGCAAATCAAATACATAAAAAACAAACAAAACCATGAAAGAACACAGGGAAATTTATGGAGGTATTGGATATATTTAGTACTTTGACTGTGATGATGATGTGGGCATATGCATATATCCAATTTCATCAGAATGTTCACATTAAATAAGTGCAAATTTTTATGTATCAGTTGTATCTCAAACTTTTTTTTTAAAAGAAGCAATGGTTTGATACTGTAGGTTATATTGCCAAGAAAACTGTTGATTAGTTATACAGAAAGTGTGTTACATAATCGATTGAATAGTAGCAAATCAAACTAAAGTTAGTGTTGGTGGAGAAGGGAATTCTCATTTCTAAGTGACTTTTACTATAAGCCAAATTCCTTAGCTCTATTTGTCTTTTTCCACAGAATGTGGTCACCCTTTCCTTCTGATTCCCTAGTCTTCTCATCCTTTGTCTTTTTCTGAACTGTTTAAAATTTATCAGTGAGGTCCCAGAAAAAGTGAGCAGATATATTGCTGTCTTGTGTGAGTTTGCACAAAACAAAGGAATTCTTGTCTTTCCTTCCATATAGGTTAAATTTTAGGGTAGTCCCACCCTCTATTTACCATTTTATCATTACATATCTACTTTCATATGGGTTCTAGCCAGAGAAAATGATTTACTTTAGAAGTCATGGAATAATGTGGGTTGGGAATAAAAGGGACCCTTTTCCCTCCATTTTCTATCATGAAGAGGAGAATAAAACCACATTTTCCCTCAAAACTAATATACAAGTTTAGATGTTTGTTTTGGGCAGTTGGGAAATCATATCCTTAATTGTTATTAGGCTTCAGTTTTGGTTCCTGGTCATTTAGATAACATTACCCTGGCTTTGATGATGGTTGGCCGAGGATCCAAGATGCCCTGCATCTTTCTCAGTGCAGGCACAACAAAGAGATTGCAGGTAACCACGGCTGACACAGGATTCCCTGAAAGTCAACCAAGCAGTTATTTATAGTATACATGTAAAAATTTGCCAAATAATTATGACTGTCTATACCTTCAGGCATCATAAAGAGTGAAGTGACTAACCACTAGTCTTCCTCTTCTAAATCCCAAAGGATTCCAGAATAGAGCTACAATCAACCAATGCCACAGAGTTATGGTGTAAACACTGGGTCTACCAGAAATACAGAAACTTCTGATTCCCAGAGCTGTTCACACCATTTATTTCCACTTTCCTGAGAACTATACATTGAATGCCATTACCAATCTTGATAAATTTTAAAGCAGATTCTACTTGCTATTTTTAAGATGTTTAAAATGCCACAGTAATACATGCTCAGTACAAAAACATTTAGAAAATGGCTAAACATAAAGAAATGTATCCATAATCCCCCTTCTACCCAGAAATTTCTTTACATTAAAAAAAAAAAATACAGGAGCCTGGGTGGCTTAGTTGGTTAAGTGTCTGCCTTTGGCTCAGGTCATGATCCTGGGATCCTGTTAAGGAGCCCCATGTCTGGCTCCCTGCTCAGCGGGAAGTCTCCTTCTTTCTCTCCCTCTGCCCCTCCCCACCAGTCTTGCTCTCTCTCTGTCTCAAATAAATAAATAAATAAAATCTTAAAAACAACAACAACAAAACCTAAATGATTTAAGGTGTAAAGAACTATGGACTGAATTGTGTCCCTTACAAATTCATTATGTTGAAGTCTTAGCACCCAATATGACTGTATTTGTAGATACTAGGGCCTCTAAAGAGGTAATCAAAGTTAATTGAGGTCATAGGGTGAGGTCCCAGTCCAATGAGACTAGTGTCTATATAAAAAGAGGGAGAAACACTCAGAGTGCATGTACACAGAAAAAAAAAAAAAGCCATGTGAAGACACAGTGAGAAGGTGGCCATCTGCAAGCCAGGAAGAAAGACTCAACAGAAGCCAACCTTGCTGGCATCTTAGTCTTAGACTTCTGGTCTCCAGAACTGTGTAAAAATAAATTTCTGTTGTTTAAGCCATTCAGTCTGTGATATCCTATGATGGCAGTCTGAGCAGACTTACAGAAATACGAAGGTCTCTTAAAGTTCTAAGAAAAGTTGGGGTGCCTAGGTGGCACAGCTGGTTAAGTGCCTAACTCTTCCTTTTGGCTCAGGTCATGATTTTGGGGTTATGGGACTGAGCCTCATGCTTGGCTACATGCTCAGCTTGGAGTCTGCTTCAGACTCTTTCTCCCTCACCCCTTCCTTGTTCCTCCCCACCCCCCACTCTTTCTCTCTCTCAAATAAATAAGTAAACTTAGAAAAATAAAGTTATAAGAAAAGTTTAAGGAATTCAGTTGTACTTTTCAAGAAGAAATCTTGGTGTATCATGCACTTTGAAGGAAGGAAAGGTGGGCTATGAAAAAAAAATGAGTGCTCTAAGAATCACAGATTTAGTTTCTTGTGTGGTATTGTTAACTAAACAAACTGAACAACCCTGTTGTTCAGGGTAAGTTCCAATCTTTTTTGAGACACACACACACACACACAGAGAGAGAGAGAGAGAGAGAGAGAGGCAAAGACACAGGCAGAGGGAGAAGCAGGCTCCATGCAGGGAGCCCGATGTGGGACTGGATCCTCTCCAGGATCATGCCCTGGGCCAAAGGCAGGCGCTAAACCGCTGAGCCACCCAGGGATCCCCTAAACCTTTTTGAATCTAATTTTACTCTTCCACAAAATGAAAGGTTTAGACTATATGATTCTCAATATCCCTCCTGGGTCTAAAAGTCCAATTTTATTAATACTAATACTTTAAACAATTATTTGTTTATGAGAAACACACAGAGAGAGAGGCAGAGACACAGGCAGAAGGAGAAGCAGGCTCCATGCAGGGAGCCCGACGTGGGACTCGATCCCAGGTCTCCAGGATCATGCCCTGGGTCAAAGGTGGCGCTAAACCACTGAGCCACCAGGGCTGCCCAATAGTAATACTTTTATACAGTGCTATTGAGCATGTATGTATACACTGGGGGTGGGGGATGAACCAGTAAGTTTTTAGGTTCCCTTGGCTTTGCTATGTGCTGCCAGTTGCATCATCAATGCAAAAGGCAGTAGCTAGTTTAGCTTATTATTAGCTAAAACCATACCTTTATAATTTTCTTCTACAAAAGTAGTTCAGAATAGATTTTCTTAAGTTGTAAAAAGTGATGAGTAATACTAATGATTTCAATAGAAAAATAAGTTGTCCAACAGCACAGCAGACTCTTAATGAGAATTAACTGCTTTTCACTTGTCTCAAAATACATAGATGACAATTTTTCTGGAAAAGCAAAAATAATAATAATAAGCAGCTATTGTTCAGCAATGATTATACTATTCCTGCAATGCTACTGCCTTATAAAATTACTCTATTAAAAATGGATTGCAAACAATTGCAAATAGTGGTTATTTTGTGTGGGGGGAAGGGAATATGGATGACATTTCCTAATGTTTACCTGTATTTTCTGTTTTTAGAGTAAACGTGTTATTTTAGTAATTTTAAAAGTTAAAAAAATTGCAAGTAGGTACATAGATCTTTTAAACTGCTTTAAAAGTTATCAAGATTAGCAATAGCTTTAAATATATGCCCTTCAGGAAAGCAGAAATACAATCATGAATTTTAAAATCCTTCTAAAAGGAAACGACTTTACTGGTTCCACAATCTGAACATCTGGGTTGTTGCTGCCCTCTTTTGGTTCATTCAGGCTGGGGAGAGAAAATTTCAAGTGAAAAGTAGCAATTTGAAAATAGTTATTTATGGGCTCCCACTATAACATTCTTTGTCTATAGGTCAAATCATACCTTCTGAAGACAAAGCAAACAGTCTTTTCTAGGCAAATGAAGCCAGGAAGAGGATCACATTTTTTTTTCAGAGTATATAAGTGTGTGTGTGTGTGTGTGTGTGTGTGTGTATATAAAAGACCCTAAAAAAGGCCCTAAGGAGTTCTATACTAAAGATATATTTTGAGGACTGCTTTACTGACATGTCTTCTCTCTTAAAATTTCCTACAGGACTGAAATCTAATCTCTTTTATGCTTATAGATAGGAACTTTAAAAATGCTTTTGAAAAATTTCTGCCTGTCTTCCTTTCCTTATACTCTATTTTGAGATTTATTTAATATAAAAAGCAGATAAATATCCTAAAGCCACCCAATTTATGGATCTGAAAGGAATAAGCAGGTTATTTTCTGAAGGAATCTGTGCCAAGAAATAGAGTATGGGACACTGCTAAAGATAGAGGATAATTTTAAAAGCTAAAAAAAGAGCAAGTAGATACACAAAATTTTTAAACTGCTTTAAAATTTATCAAGATTGGTAATGACTTTAAAAGTATGGCTTTAACTGCAAGCCAAAAATCAATTTTAAAAAATTGAAATTGAAAGTCTTTATAAATGGAACCACTTTGCTTTTTCTACTATCTGAACATATGGGTTTCTGCTCACATGGGAACAAGGGTAGGGACAGTGATGTGGTCAGACTGATGATGCTGGGATTTGACTGAGAAGCACCAGCACTAGTAGTCCCTCCATCTGTGTTGCTTCCTACCCCCTGATCTCAGTTCAAATTTGGCAAGACCAAAGGCAGCTTTGTATTTTTTTGTTCTAGCATTTTCTTGCATGGTTTATTTAAGGCCCTTTGGACCTTTGAACACAATACTTCTAGTATGGGAGATGATTAGACTGCTAACTTGGACCAATTTTCTATAAGGAAATGTAGGTACCCCAGAAAGATCTAGTGACAGCTAACACTCAATTATTATCTTAGCATTTGGAATATGCTTTGAAAGATACTATCTAATTTGACATTTACACCAATCCTACAAAGCAGATTTTAGCCTCATTTTACAGATGAAGAAATGGCTTCAAAGAAGTTAAATGAATTGTCCAAGGTCATTTGGTAAGTAAAGTTGGGTCTTGAGCCCACATCTTTCATATTCCAAGTCAAGAGCTTTGATAGGGATTCAAAAAATTTTTGATCACATTTTTCCAGAAAAAGCAGAAGAAACTATTTCAATTATTCTTACCTGGTAGTGCAAAGATTATTTTTCTTACACCGTCAATATCCAAAGTTGCAAATGTTGTTGGCAGGCTAGAGAACAAAAAAGGGTATTTGTTAGTGATTGCTAAGTCATATGAGTAGATTAAGTACTCCAGTTTTCTTGCTATGTAGCTCTTCACATAGAATATTTATCATATACAAATATTTTTTTGTTGACTTTTTTAAGCCTTTATACCATGAAGTGTTTCAAGAACACTTAAATTAATTGGTTTTTAATATTTTCTGTTTTCAAGTAACCAAGCTTCCTGGTTGTCTGCAGCTTACTTTCCCCCCCTTCTTGCTAGCACCAGAGAAGTATACCTCAAATCTTGGAGTTTCTCCACCTCTGTATTATTTTTGCTGGAGATTTACAACAATCATTCTTACTATCAGAAGACTACCTGGTATTACATGTCTATCAGATAAATGCCTGTTGTTTAAGATGAGTATTCCTCAACTCTTTAAAACTATACTCAGCAACAAACATAAAAACTGGCCTCCTATGAAGGCAATTTTTTTGAAATGTCAAAATAAATAAAATACCATGACTAGAACAAAATTAAAGCAACAGTAATTAAAAATACTTTCAGGGATCCCTGGGTGGCGCAGCGGTTTGGTGCCTGCCTTTGGCCCAGGGCGCGATCCTGGAGACCCGGGATCGAATCCCATGTCGGGCTCCCGGTGCATGGAGCCTGCTTCTCCCTCTGCCTGTGTCTCTGCCTCTCTCTCTCTCTCTGTGTGACTATCATAAAAAATATATATATTTTTTCAAATAATACTTCCTCAAGAGTCTAACATGAATCCTTACCATGGGGGAGGGGTGTAGGAAGGGCTGACTGAGTGGCATGGAGTCGGCAGGCTGTTAAGAATAGTGATTTTTTTTTGATTGACTTCATTTTATATGAACTTCCAGCTAAAAACTTCATTATGTTAATGAAACTTGAGCATTACAGAATCTTTAGGGAATGCTAAAATTTCCACGTAGTTGAAAAATTTTCAAGTACCTATATTGTTTTTATTTTATTATTTTTGCAGCTTGGTCTTTCAAAAATGGACTACTCATTACCTTTTGCAATAGTATGATGAATGTTAACATTTTTTGATGATTCAAAACCATCATTAAGTGTTTTCTTTTTGTTTTTTTTTTGGGGGGGGGGCAGGGGAGGGATAAAGGGAGAGGGAGAGAGAGACTCTTAAGTAGGCTCTACACCTAGCACATAAGCCTGAAGTGGGGTGTGATCTCATAACCCTGAGATCATGACCTGAGCCAAAATCAAGAGTCAGATACTTATGTAACTGAGCCACCCAGGCACCCCCATTGTTATTAACTTATTCTACTCTGCCATACTACAATGATGTTGGGTCACAGGGTATATTATGTATTGTTTTAATCCATAACTCCATACCACACACTGCAGTTCCTGTTTCTTCCCCCCCCCCTAGTTTTTTTTTCTGTGTCTCCTCTTAATCGTAGGCCCCACCATCTGGCTAAAAAGAAATTAAATTTTTTACCCTACCATCAACCAGTTGGCTTTACAGGGCACCTGGGTGGCTCAGTCAGTTAAGCAGCTGACTCTTGATTGCAGCTCAGGTCATAATCTCTAGGTTGTGAGGTTGAGCCCCTTATTGGGCTCTGTGCTGGCCATGGAGCCTGCTTAAGATTCTCTCCTTCTCCCTCTGTCCCTCCACTGCCCTCTCTCTCTCTCCCTGTCTGCCCCTTCCCCTACTCCCTCTCTTAAAAAATATAAAAAAGCTGGCTTTAGGTTTGGGAACTACAGAGTAATAGCAATAGTTATATTGTCAGAATGATAATAATAATAGAAGTTACTATTTTTAAAGAAACATCTATGCATTATATCCATTATTTCATTTAACTCTCACAACAACCCCATAAAGTGACAATTATCATCTTATTTTATAGATGAAGAAACTGAGGCTCAGATTAAGAGATTTCATCCAAATCTCTTAGCTACTAAGTGGAGAAACAAAGATTTGAACCAAGATTTCTCTAACTTCATGACTCATAATTTGATAAGGCTCTTTGTGGGTCTGCTGTGAAGTGTTGTATCTCTACTTTGTAACATCTATTTTTGGCTACTCTAAGGCTCTTTTTGCTTACTTCTTGACTCTTTGATGAATTTTAGAAAAACTAGATTAGATTATCATATCAATTTATGAGTTGGTTATTTGGCAATGACTGTTACTACGTGATGAAAATCATTTTCAAGATACACTCTCGATGACATCTATGTTCACTGTAGATGACCCATAAAAATTGTGATTGGTAGTAGTCTTGACTATCAAACTCCAAATGTCTTTTTTATTTTTAGTACCTCTGTTTAAAATCAAAGAGGTTAATTATATTCTTAATGCACTGTATGTGGGAAGAGCAAAGCTAAATTGTTCTTGAGCTTTTTATACTTCTTTTTGTTCTACTATTAAGGAGCAATTACTTTAAATTCTTCTTATCTTTAGACACGTATAAATTCTGGCCAAGTAAAGGAAGCCCATTTAAACTTCTAAACCGTTTTACGAAAGCAAACTAACACACATAATAAGAATGAGGAGGGAATGCATAATACTTTCCTTCTACTATATATAAAGCCAATTTTAAATAATCTTTTGCCTCTTGCAGATAGGTTCTGTGATTTCTCTAAAGGTACTCATTTAAAAAAGACTCCATCACAACAACACATTTTATCATGCATTATTATCATGAATGTCTTATTGCTAGACTATGAAGCTTTTGTTTAAGTTCTGGAAAGCCATTTCCTTGGATCAACACTTATTGTTCAGTTCTCCTCTTGAAATTAGAATGTAATAGCATTTATACAATGACTGAGGTCACACAGTGTTATGACTTTAAGGGAGGAGAATGAACATTAGGAACTGATGAGAGTCTTAAGAAGAGGTAAAAAATAAACTGAAAATAAAAATAGACCAAAATTATATATCACAGGTGCTGAGTAATTTAAATAATAGATATTATAAATAATTCTCCTCTAATTCTGTCTTTCCCTCTGCTCCTCCTGCCCCTCTCTAAAATAAATAAATTAATCTTAAAAAAAAAACCCACACCATTATTCTCCTCTAGAGGTGAGGGCAACTAGTATTAGCTTCTTTTTCACTGCAAAAAGAATAGTTGATTGAATTTTTGAGGTTAGTGAGAAGCACACTGACATGCTTTTGGGATGTCCTCTGTATTCTAATCAAATTAGTACTGCCCATAGGGACAGAAAAAAAGCCTGTGCACTCATAGCATAATAATATTTGCTTAAAACAAAATACTCTCTTTTTAGAAAAAGATTTATTTGAGAGAGAGAGAGAGAGAAAGAGAGAGAGAGAGAGAAAAAGAGAGCAGTAGTAGGGACAGAGAGAGAATTTCAAGCAGACTCCCCTAATGGGGCCTAATGTGGGGCTTGATCCCAAGACCCTGTGATCACTACCTGAGCTAAAATAAAGAGTCAAATGCTTAACTGACTGAGCTACCCAGGTGCTTTATGACAAAATATTTCTTAATGAGAATGATCCAAATCCAACAGTTTCAATAATAAAAGGGCTTGGAAGCAGTAGCAATATTGGGG
The DNA here is from genome assembly GCF_011100685.1 of Canis lupus familiaris. Classification (NCBI taxonomy): domain Eukaryota; kingdom Metazoa; phylum Chordata; class Mammalia; order Carnivora; family Canidae; genus Canis; species Canis lupus. The sequence goes on along the minus strand of NC_049229.1, from coordinate 41,462,511 downwards.
TGACTACAGAAATATAATGTAAAGAATTCTAAATTCCTTTATTTAAAAAAATATTTTATTTATTTATTTATTCATGAGAGACAGAGAGAGAGAGAGAGAGAGAGAGAGAGGCAGAGACAAAGGCAGAGGGAGAAGCAGGCTCCATGCAGAGAGCCTGATGTGGGACTCAATCCTGGGACTCCAGGATCACGCCCTGGGCCGAAGGCAGGCACTAAACTGCTGAGCCACACAGGGACCCCAAGAATTCTAAATTCTAAGAGTGCCTGGGTGGTTCAGTCATTTAAGTATTCAAGTCTTGATTTGGCTCAGGTCATGATCCCAGGGTGCTGGGATTGAACCTGACTCGGGCTCCTTGCTCAGTGGGTACTCTGCTTCTCCTTCTCTCTCTGCCCATTTCCCTGCTTGTGCTCTCTTAATTAATTAATTAATTAATATTTTAAGTGATTATTTAATTAAAAATAAGAATTCTAAATTCTATCAAATTGTGGAGAAGACTAGGGTTAATCTTCCCTTCATATTTAAATGGCAAAATCATGGCAGTGAAGCCTGATCTTTGCCTTAGACCTGATGAGAGGTACCCAATAAATTTGAGAGATTAGGAAGACTGGCTTGACATTTAAAAAAGGTTTCTGGAATTTACTGATGGTTCCCATAGCTCATTCATATCAACTGGTAAAGTCCCATCTCTCCTCTCTCTCAGGGTTCACGTGAGCACTCATCAGAGTATAGTTCTGAACTAAGGCATTATTTACTAAATTGTCCCTGATGGCATGGAGGTGTGTCAGAATTAGAATGCTCACCTATACACTAAGTCCTTTGAGTAGTGAATGAAAGGTTTACATAGTACCAGGGGTTTGAACAGGCAAACTATCAGTTAAAGACATGGCTACACATATTTCAACACCAATGTTTGGCATGCTTTGAGCATTTACAACTGATTATAGAAGCTCCATCAGCCTTTGAAAGAGATATGCCAGATCTCAGAATGTAGTTATTTTTCTTTTTCCTGGGACATAATAAGAAATATTATGAAACACTACTTATGAAGTATTTTTGAAAAGGAAAAAAGAATTGAATCTGAATGTAATCAAGCTTTTATTTTTTATATTTTTTAAATTTTTATGTATTTATGATAGTCAGAGAGAGAGAGAGAAAGAGAGAGAGAGAGGCAGAGACATAGGCAGAGGGAGAAGCAGGCTCCATGCACCGGGAGCCTGACATGGGATTCGATCCCGGGTCTCCAGGATTGCGCCCTGGGCCAAAGGCAGGTGCTAAACCGCTGTGCCACCCAGGGATCCCTGTAATCAAGCTTTTAGATCTAACTTCCAGTCTGTAGAATATACTGGAAAAGAAAGGAACAAGTTAACCACCACCACAAGGAAGCGATCAGCTAAATCTATTCATTAGGACAAATGATTCAGTGTCTTCAGCAGGTCAATGGCATGATAAAAAAAGGAGGATGGAGGTAAATGTTATTATTTAATAAAGATTTTAAAACAAATACAGTGAGTAGGCCTGACTTGAATTATAATTTAAATAAAACATGTAAGAAGGCATTCTTTCTCTTGATATTTGGGAGAATTTTAAATATGATTAGGGTATCAGATGATATTAAGATATTCTTATTTGTTAGGTGAGAAATACCATTGTGATTACACAAGAGAATGCTGCTGTTATTTTAGTATTATTTGAGATGTATATAAAAATAACATTGTAGAATTTGCTTTGAAACAATCCAAAACCAAAAAACCAATCTATCCCCCTATCTCTTCAAAAAGATGAAGGAGGGGATTGATAAAACAGTTATGGAAAAATGGTGATAATTCCTGAAGCCAGGTGATAGGTACAAGAAGGTTTCATTGTACACCTTACTTTTGTGTATTTTGAGAATTTTGATACTAAAATGTTTTTAAAAGGAGAGAAAGAAGCAGTATAGAAAGAGAAAAAAGAGAAAGAAGGAACCAGACATGGAACTAAAGAAAAGGTCTAGAAAGTTGCTTTGCTTTGTTTATAACAAAGCCAGAGATTCATAAGGAAGATGAATTCCCATTTCAGGTAGGAGGTACATTTGTGCAAGGAATTCTATTATTATAATATTTCTTTTATTAGAGTAAATAATTCATACCAGAAAATGGAAAAAGAAAGCATTTAAAACTTATTAGTCAAAGTAAGCCAAACCAACCCCATATATAAAATAATGTTATTTTCATACCCTGGTTTCATAAAAACCCTGCCAAAATGGATCTGAGCATGAAGATCAATGTCCAGCACCTGCTTGAGATAGTCCTGCAAATATGAAAAACAATCACTTTATTTTCAAACATTCTAATATTAGACTTTCAAAACTTTATATGAAAATAAAATGAATTTGTAAGATTGAAATGAAAAGAAACATCTTATTTTAGTGAAGTTGATTTACTTAAGACAAATTCCTTCATTTCTTCATTCTGGTCATTCACTTATTCTTTAATAAATTATTTATTGAGTACCTAATATATGTTGAACACTAATCTTTGTACAGGAGGATATAGGCTTGAACAAAACACATAATGTCCCTTTTTTCATAAAAGATACATTCTAATAGAAGTAGTTAAATAATAAACCAAATCATATAAATAATTACTTGATGGTTATTGTTTCTCTTTTAATACAGAATTTTGTGTTTGAGAAAGGATGTTAACAAACAAGAAGCTTAAGAAGTTGGACTAGGTCAGGAAAGCCACATGTATGTGTACTACGTTTTTCTCCTTAATTGACTCAAAATAATGTACCATTCTCAGAGAAAAGACTTGGACATTTTCCCACACTGCCAAATCTAAATAAGTCAACTAAAATAAAAAATAGGGAGGGAGTTCTAAAACAGATAGTCAAGAGACTTTAATTGTTCCAATTTTATATGCTGCCAACAAAAACAACCAACCTAAAGTTATAACCAATCCACAGTGATTTGACAAAACTTGACTTTTGGAAAAGAAAGACAACATTGTCATGCAGTTGGTTTTGTAGACATAAAGAAAAAAAACTAGTCCTAAAAATTTCTTAACTCCTAGGTCTATTGTTGAGTTTCTTGTTTTAATCTAAGAGTAAGTCTAGTAACCCACTAAAATTTCAAATATTTTACAAGCATAGGATACTTTATTTTAAACATCTGTTCCCTTCTATTTCTACAGCCTCAATGAACATCATCTCATCTGGATTACTGAAATAGGTCTCTGCCAGTAGTCCTGTCCTCCTCGAATTCATTCCTCCCATAGTAGTAAGAAACATCTCTTGAAAAACAAATCTAATCAAGTCACATATAATACTTCAAAACTTCCCGTTTTCCAGGAAAAAGCCTCATCTTTTTAAGATTGTATCTATGATTCTTGTATTTTCTAACCCCCTTTTAACCAGTCATTACTCTTATCCGGCAATTCTCTTTCCATCCAACCCCATTCCTCTTTTTCAATTTCAATCTCTCTCTCTTTCTCCATTCTCATCCCTCTTTCTCTTTTTCTCTCTCCATTCCAGCAAGATTATATCACTTAGTTTCTAAGACTTTCTTGCTCCCAGTCTCTGAAAATGTTCTTCCTTCTGTCTGGAATACTCTTTCTTTCTACCTTCTCTCCACCCCTTATTTCAATCTCAGTCATTTCCTCAGCCTCCCCTTAATTCCCAAGGCTGGATGATAGATTTCTTATCTTTATTTTGAGGCTATATTATTACATGCAAATTTAGAGTTGCTGTATTTTTCTGATGAACCAATCCATTGAAATATATGAAATGTCCCTCCTAATATCTTGTAATCCTTTTTTACCTTAATTTTCTCTGACGCAATATAGCCACACCAGCTGGCTTTCATCATAACTTTTTTTCTACTCTTTTATTTTCAATTTGTTGTGTCTTTCTATATAAAGTGGGTCTTTTATTACCATGATACAATTTATAATTTTTTTACAATCCAGAGTGACAATTGTTAATTGGAGGCCTTAGTCCATTTACATTTATATAAATTCTGCCATATTTGGGTTTAAAGCTATCACCCTACTATTTGTTTTCTATTGTTACTTCTGTTTTTATTTCATTTTTTCTTCTTTTGTGCTTTCTTTTGAATTCATCACTTTTTTGTTATTTTAATTTCTTTCCCTTCTATTAGCTTGTTAGTTACGCATTCTTTTATTATTTTAGTGGTTATTTCAAAGGTTAAAATATGCATTCTTGACTTATTATAGTTCACTATAATTTGATATTTTTATTACTTCCCTGGCAATGCATGAACCTTGAAACATGTTAACTCCATTTATTCCTCTCTGCTTTTTGTGCTATAAAGTACCAAATATTCTATATACATTTTAAGTATGTATGTATATGTGTGTATATACGTATTCAACTATTATATATATTTCTTTATATACTATACAATGTATACTGTATAATTTAATATACAATGTTTATATATAAACATATTTTAACTTCATATAAGACACTATTATTTTATACAATCAACATTCATTTACATTTAACCACATAGAACTTTCTTTTGCTCCTTAGTCCTTTCTGCATTTCCATACCTCCACAATCTTTCTGACTAAAAAATTCCCTTTAGTACACAACTGTGCTTCGTTTTTATTTGGCTGAAAATGTCTTTATTTTATCTTCATTTCTGAAGGAATTTTTTGCTGTATATACAGTTTTACACCAGCTGTTTTCTTTCAACACTTTACAAATGCTATTCCATTGTTTTCTGACTTCCATCATTTCTGTTTACATCATTTGTTAGTTTTATTTGTTGGTCCTTTGAAGGTAATGTATCCTTCTGGCAAGACTTTCTCTTTGCCTTGGTTTTCTAGTAGTTTTGCTATGGTTACCTAGGTATGAGCTTTTTGTTTTTTGTATTTATCTTGACATTAACAGACCTCCTTGAATTTCTGGCTTGATGTCTTTCATTGGTTTTGGAAAACTCTACCAATATCTCTTAAATATTGCTTCTGGTCACACTCTTTCCTTTCTTCTGGACTCCAATTACATGCATGTTAGACCTTTTACCATATTCCATATGTCTTTTATGTTCTTTTCCATATTTTCCATCCCTTTTCTAAAATTTTGAATATAATGAATAGACTCTAGCTTTCCAGTGAAATTCTTCATTTTGTCCTTTATTTTTCTTAAAAATATTAATTATAGTTTTAAAAATTTCACATGAGACAAAATAAACATCAGTATCACTTTTAGAGTTGTTTCATTTTGTTTCTCTTTCTTAATTTTAGTGATTTTGTCCTATCTTTGGCATGTCTGGTGACTTTAAAACCTGAAGCCCAAACATTAAATGTGAAAAAAATTAAAGAGGTGCTAGATGATGATATATTTCTCCAGAAAGGATTTAATTTCCATTGGCAGTTACCTAAAGTAAATTAAAGATTGCCTGACCTAATCAGAGATTGACATAATTTGATGCTCAATTTCAGTCTTTGTGAAGGCTGGTATATTTCCAGTTTGTCTTTATTCCTCGAGAACTTCAAGGGTTTAAACCAAGAGCCTGAGATACTTGCCAGGCATCTTTCTCCACTGCAGGCTCCAAACTCCAAAGACTGCTAAAAATTGTTTATTTTCTTAGCCTCTTAGCTACTCTACTATGGTTGGCTTTTTGGTCTCTTGAATCATTACACATCCTCCCATTCCCTTGGCTTAGGAATTAATAAATGTGTTGAGGAAAAATATGGTGAAGAATTCTAGTGTTACTTCTCTGTGGTTCATTTTTCTCTGAGATCTTGGGTGCCTTGAATCCTGGTTGTCTAGGTTTTTCTCTTCAGACACCTGCTTTTTCTTTTTTCTTCCTTAAAATATTTTTTAAAAATTTATATAGCTTTTTTTTAGAGATTTTATTTATTTATTCATGAGAGACATGGGGGGCAGGGGCGGAAACATAGGCAGAGGGAGACGCAGGTTCCATGCAGGGAGCCCAATATGGGACTCAATCCCAGAACTCCAGGATCATGCCCTGGGCCAAAGGCAGGCACCAAACCACTGAGCCACCCAGGGAGCCCTTATATAGCTTTTATAGTTGTTCTTGGTGGAAGGGTTGGTCCAAATAAGCTACTATATCATAGTAGAAGCAGAACTCTCCAGACCTTATGTGCCCTTATAATACTATGTCCTTCTGATATCACACACCTAGGCTATACTGCAATTCCCTGATAACTGCTATGTTTTCTTTACTGAACTACACAAACCTTGTGTGTGTGTGTGTGTGTGTGTGTATGACAAATCCCTAGTGAATAGCATATACCATTCATTCATTTCTTAGTTCAACAAATATTTTTGAACCTATTATATATCACAAATTCCATATGTGCTAGAGATATTTTAATGGTGAGCAAGAATAGACATGGTCCCTGATACAAAGATGTTCTGTTGAATTTTACCAATGAAGACAGCCTAAAGTAAGTAAACCAACAAATAAAATAATTATAAAGTGTGTTATATGCTATGAAGGAAATAAGCAGGTGCTAGAATAGAGAATAACGGGTGGGTGGAGAATAAGGAAAGGTCATTTTAAAAGAGGTGGTGAGGGTGAGAAGAATTCAGGCATATGATGTGTGAGGAGATGAGAATTCCAGGCAGAGGCATGTACATACTGAAGCTTCTAAAGCAGTAAAGAATGCATGAAAAAAATGAAAGGTAGTGAATGAGTGGAAAAGGCATAACATGAGGTTGGAGAGACAGGCAGAGGCCACACTTGCTGGGCCTTAAAGGTTATGACACAGAGTTTGGAAAGCAGATTTTCTTTACAAATCTGCTTTGTAACATTTGCTAAATGAATGAAAGTATTTTATTTTTCTTGAAAAAAAAAAACCCTCTCTGTTGTTAAAAATGTTCACTTTTATTCTTTTTGAACATTAATGCTCATGTTTTTTTGTGACAGGTGGAAAGCTTGTACCAGACACAGCCATGAAGGCTGAGAATTACCACTGTTCTTGTTTTTGTTTACCTATAGAGGCAGCAAAGATCTCTGTCTGATATTCTGAAAGCTAGAGTCAGATAGAAAGAAGAAAAATCAATGGGTTAAGAAACAAGAGTTTTTCCTCAACTCAGGTAAGAACAAACAACATTAGACAAATTGTGAAAAACTTTAAAGTTGTTAACAAAGATTACTGGATGTCCAGTGTAGCACAACCTTCTGGTTTATTTGTGTGTTTCATCATTTTTGAGCTATTTTACAAAAATTAAGGTGTATAAATGGAATATTATTCAGCTACTAAAAAGAATGAAATCTTGCCATTTGTAACAACATGGACGGAGCTAGAGTGTATATGATAAATAAAATAAGTCCATCAGAAAAAGACAAATACCATATGATTTTACTTATTTTGGAATTTAAGGAATAAAACAAACAAAGGGAAAAAGAGAGAGAGAGAGACATCAAGAAACAGACTCTTACCTCTAGAGAACAAACTGATGGTTACCAGAGGGGAGGTGAGTGGGAGGATGAGTGAAACAGGAGATGGGGGTTAAGGAGTATGCTTGTGGTGATGAGTACTGAGTGATGTATGGAAGTGTTGAATCATTATACTATATATCTGAAACTAATATAATCCTGTACATTAACTAACTGGAATTAAACTAAAAACTTTAAAAAAATAAGCTGTAGAAAACTGATGGTAAGTAAGATTAGTATTCAAAGAAATGCAAATTAATTCTGTCTGTGGAGATATAATTGATTATTTGCCTGTGGATTTAAAGCAGTTTTGCATCTATTAGCAAATTTACCTCAGTATTCCTGATTTTCTGTGTGTGTTCTTTGAATTCTTCTTTGAACCAGTTATAATATCTTATTGGTTACTTCATTAACTAATGAATTAAATAAAATCTCTGACATGTGTTTATTTTATATGTATATGAAATTCATGATTTTATCTATAAAAAATTATACGTTCCTAGTTCTGGACGCTCCACTGAGATGCCCCATTGATCTATCTTATGGAGCCACGTAAACGTGATTGCTAGAAAAGTGCACTTTATAGGTAGTTTACACCTGGGCAGACTTCTCCTAGGTTCTTGGAGTGAATACCAAGCAGCAATAAAATGGGAACTCTGCTAACTTTTGGTTTCTGTAATTTTGTTCCCTTTATTGATTTTGATTCTATTTTTCTTCTGTGCATGGCCAGTAAGATATTCCCCATTGTGGCAGCCATTGTTGGGAATTTGGTTTTAAAGTCTGATGATTTCTATAAGTGGATGATTGCGGTCTATTCTCAGGTAAGAGAAGACAGAGAATATGGCTTATTAATCTTTCTCGTTTATTTGTCTTACTGTCATTTTGAGCCTAAACCAATCAAGAACTTTGTGACCTCTAGGAAGGAAAACAGCTCTTTATTTGTAGACTGGTAAGTTATTTTTGTTTCTGTGTTTATTTGTGACCTGTGGTTGAAGTATCTATGTGTCTGTGATCCAGAAAGACATTTATCTCATTTCGTGAGTGTGAAATGTTTTCCTACTTCTGGAAGGTATTCATAAATCGTATGCCTATGAGACCACGAAGCAGAATGGACCTTCCTCAGGGTGTACTTTGGATTCAGGGTGCCTCCCTCCTATCATAATCCTCCTACTCAAACCCTCTTCATCTGAGTCTGAATGTGATGGAGGTGTTGGCAGAGAGCAATCCAAAAACCCCAAAACCCCAACTCTCCATTTTCAGATCTGGAGAGAAGAGCCCCCATTTTAGGGCCACAATAAAATTTGCTTGCCAGGGGAAAGAAGAAAAACACATCAAAGTAATTGTCTTTTAAATTAAAGGTGCTCTGTTCTCATAGACTTAAATAAATGCTTATATAAAAATAATCTTCTTAAAAGATTTTATAAACAGATTATATAAGAAGAATCTTCCTAAAATTACCAGATAATAAGGAAATTTAACTTATATTTTCAATGAGCTACATTAAAAGGTATTCTTATAATTTTAAGAATCAAAGATCACAAAGTTAAGGTAAATCTTTGGCAAATTACACTAGTTTTAGTTATTAAGAAAGCCCAGCATGTTCTTTTTATTTATCAGTGTGAAGTATAATTAGGCAAATACTTTTTATTTTGCTGGGGTTTTTTTTTTCCTACACTTATATAGGCGTATTCATTAAATAAGCTTGTGCTTTTCCTATACAATATTTTAAGAATGTAGAGATGCCTGGGTGGCTCAGCGGTTGAGCGTCTGCCTTTGGCCTAGGGCGTGAACCTGGAGACCCGGGATCGAGTCCTGCGTCGGGCTCCCTGCATGGAACCTGCTTCTCCCTCTGCCTGTGTCTCTGCCTCTCTCTCTGTCCTTTATGAATGAGTAAGTTAAAAAATCTTTTAAAAAATATTTTAAGAATGTTAAAAATGTAAAATTGGGTACAATATAATTGAATCGTTTCTGACGATTCAAACTTTAAATTTCAATCGTAATTATGTTTGTGGTATGCCAGCTTGAAAATAGTTTTCAGGATCTTTAAGTAACAAAATCTTATTGAACTGATATTTAATTAATGAATAATTATCAGACACCTAGATGATTTCTATGTAAGAGTACTGGGTCATTGATAACTAAGCATAATTTTAAGTTAATATATAGATCTTTCTTCACTTATGATGGAGTTACCTCCTGAACCCATTGTGAACTGAAAATATCCGAAGTTGAAAATGTGTGACCTAACTCACCCAACATCATAGCTTAGCCTAGCCTACCTTAGTCATGTTCAAAACATTTACATTACAAAACACTTCTGCAAAGCCTATTTTATAACAAAGTGCTGAATATATGATGTAATTTATTGAATACTATACTGAAAGTGAATAACAGGTATGGGTATAGAAGGTTGTAAGTTTATCAGCTGTTTACCCTTGTGATTGTAGCTGACGGGGAGCTGCAGCTCACTGTGGCTGCTCCACATCATGAGAGAGTGTTGCCCTACATATTGCTAGCCTGGGAAAATATCAAAATTCAAAATCTGAAGTATGGTTTCTACCAATGCATATCACTTTTGCACCATTGTAAAGTTGAAAATTCATTAAGTTGAACCATTGTAAATTGAGGACCATCCATACTTTTGTTCTAAAGTTAATATACTTTGCTTCTTATTTTTATATGCTAGAGAGAAGCTATATCTTTTAGGTCATGTTAATTAATATGTTTGTTCCTCTTTACTATATTAAGAAAGTACAAAAGGGATGTATGTGGCTGTTCAAAGTTATATTCATGTGTTTATGAACTTTGGTAATCTGCTCAAATGCTTACATATAATTTTTCAATTATCTATAGTTTTCACCGTGAAATAAAAATTATTTTCTCAAACATTATAATGAAATATGGGTGTTACAATTACTCTAGGAATAATAATGATAGAGAAGTGTAACTTTGTTCTTTTTTTCAAGGAAAAGGAGTATTTTTGTTTTTAAGTCTAGCCCTCAAAATATTTGGTCTTTACGTGCTCTTAAAATAAAATTTATACGGATCCCCAGGGCTTTTGTTTATGTGGGTTATGTCTAATAGATATTTACTCTATTACAAACTAAAAACTAAAAAAATTTTTAAAATTTTTGTTTCATTTGGAAATAGCAATGACAAGGCAATTTTATGTTAATATAAGTAACTATTTTTTATACATTGTTTTTATAATTTTGAAAATTTCTTTAATGTTTGGCTTAACAGAGGTCAGTTGGATCCTCTTATTTGTTTCTGCATTGAGTCTGATGAGATATCATACAATATGTATCCACTAGAAAAAATCATGGTATGTTCATGAAAGGAGGAGAATAAAAAAAATGTCAAATAAAGTCTTTGTTCTATTATGAAAGTAGTTTTGACATTGTAGACCTTCTTACAGGGTCTTAGGGGCCCTTGTGGTCTGGGGCCCACTCTTTGTGCTAAAGTAAAGTGGCAGTTTGTTTCAAAATATAAAATAACAAGGATGCCTGGGTGGCTCAGGGTTGGGCATCTGCCTTTGGCCCAGGGCGTGATCCTGGAGTCCTGGGATCAAGTTTCGCATCAGGCTTCCCGCATGGAGCCTGCTTCTCCCTCTTCCTGTGTCTCTGCCTCTCTGTGTGTCTCTCATTAATAAATAAATAAAATCTTTTTAAAAACCCCAAAAAACCCAAAATATAAAATAACATAATAAAGAACAAAACTTTGAAAGAGATTTTCATTTGCCTTGGTTTATAATATCTGTGTGTAAAAGTAAGCTGATGATGAATACTCACCATTTGCTTCAATGTGGATAGAACTGGAGGGTATTATGCGAGTGAAGTAAGTCAATCGGAGGACAAACATTATATGGTTTCATTCATATGGGGAATATAAAAAATAGTGAAAGGGATTATAGGAGAAAAGAGAGAAAATGAGTGGGAAATATCAGAGAGGGTGACAGAACATGAGAGACTCCTAACTCTGGGAAATGAACAAGGGGTAATGGAAGGGGAGGTGGGTGGGGGGACAGGGTGACTGGGTGATGGGCACTGAGGGGGGCACTTGACGGGATGAGTACTGGGTGCTATACTATATGTTGGCAAATCGAACTCCAATAAAAAGAATAAAAAAAATGAAGTTGAGAACCATATTAAAATTTTAGTAAGTTCACTCAAATTTGGTCAACTTATTTCTTTATTAACTAATACTTTTCCCATGAAACTCAAATTGTTCTTTTTGTGTAATCTCCCTTTTGTGCTTTCTGTTTATTTTGTCTTTATTTAAGGAAAAAATAAAGACCAAAGTTTCATCATTTACAAATGAGCTAAGATTATTTACAATCATGTTACTTTCTGTGCCTATTTCCAAATATTTTATTGTTGTTTTGAAAAATTAGGTAAGCAGTACTGTTTCTCAGGTACCCATGATCCTATCTTAATTGAGAACTCAATTCTTTTTTGACAACTCTTTTGATTTTGCCTTCTAAAGATCAGACCTAAATTTAGTAAAAAGTAAAAATTTCAGAATATCTTTTACACCTAAAACTATCTTTGAAATCTCTTAGAGGCTCTCTAGAAAATCACAAAGATTTTTTCTTTCATCTTACAAAAGGAGATGTTAGAAATAATTAGGTTTGTTTGATATGTTACTATTATAAGAGTTTCATGTGAGGGGAATTGCCATCATATCTGAGAAGAGATGTGCTCAGCATGCCCTGGGTTAAATCTATATATGTCACATGTCACTATAAATATTTCATAAATTGTGTGCTTTATGGGATGTGTTTGGAGATTTGACAATGCCAATGCCAATGCCATTATGGACAATGCTGTCCATAATATGTTTGCATCCTCAGGGGAAACACATCAAAACTTTTATGATATAGTTATATATTGTATCTGAATAGAGAATTTTACTTATCTTCTCTTCTGATATTATTGGTTACAGTATGAATTAAGTACAGCCATTAAGTATCTGTCATCTTTGTAAAGTTTCTGTTTTACTCTAATGGTTGCTTGAGGGCTCTCCTAAAAGCTACAGTAAATAGTTTGTGCCTGCCACAAAGATTCAGAATACTGGGGAAAAGGACTATCATAAGTACTCTGAACTATTGATATTTCAAAGAATAGTCTCTTGGATACAGGCACCTGAGGTGATATAGCTTAGATAACTTTTATGTAGTACCAGTAGACTCTGTCAGGAATCCCAGAGTCCTTTAGAATAGAAGCAGATGGCTTCATGAAAGTGGAATGCTAACCCAGGATCTAGCAGAACAAGAATGACATAAAACTGAATGAAATAATAAGAATATTTTATTGTATTTATTTGGAATATTGTTGATTAATTTTAATATTCTATTGCTTTATGGCTCTAGATTTGTAAAACAAACTGATGGAGGCCTTTGTAGTTAATTGACACTTTTGCTGTTAAATAATCAGGGGAAGCCTATGAGAACAGCCTTTTTTTGTGATCAATAATGATCTCTTTGATTATTTTGATCATATGAGGTGGAAGGGGGACATTGTCAGGAAAAATTAAGAGACTTTCAAGTAGGCAAAAAAAAAAAAAAAGAAATCACTGGCTGTCCAATCTAGTGTATCCTTCTCAGTTATCTGCACCTTTCATTGTCTTTGAGGTATTTTACAATTCTGTCGGTTGTAGAAAACTTATAGTAATGCATATAATTCTTTAGTTTTCAGAGCAAAAATTTTTGCTTGTTTACTTGAAACTGTCAGTGTTTTATAAAAAATAAACACTTTGTGGCAGAGGGAGGTGGAGATAGGAAAAGATTTTGAGAGAGACAACTGTAGAAGGGCCATTAGTGCAGTAATAAAGAAGTCTAACATTGAGAAGTATTCTATCTTTACCATAGTTGAGCCACAATTGCCAAACCTATGTATGTTAGAAGCTTGTTGCCTTTTCAGAAGTATTGGAAGAGATAACTTTCAGGTTTGCCAAATAGGTACTGTCCCATAATTAAGCTCATTATCAACTAAGATAAATTATACATGAAATACTCCCTGGAAGCAACAAATTTAACATTTAAGTATTCTTTTTTTTTTTTTTTTTTTAATATATTTTTAATTTTTATTTATTTATGATAGTCACAGAGAGAGAGAGAGAGAGAGAGAGAGGGGCAGAGAGAGAAGCAGGCTCCATGCACCGGGAGCCCGATGTGGGATTCGATCCCGGGTCTCCAGGATCGCGCCCTGGGCCAAAGGCAGGCGCCAAACCGCTGCGCCACCCAGGGATCCCAACATTTAAGTATTCTTAACTTCAGGGTTTGCTCTTGTGTTATTCAGAGCACCACAGGCAGTTTGATGGTAATGAAAACAGACAGGCTGAAAATGACTTCTCGTAGCTCTACTATAAAGCAGATCTCAGCTCTGGGCTTTGTGATCTCAGAAGACGTCTGCAGCAATTTGCTCTACATAGGGCTAAGGACTTCTATGAGACTTTGAGGGAAGACTAGCCTAGCAATCTGTCTGCTATAAGGAGAATACTACCCACACTTCAACACCTTCACTCCTGGATGTAATATGAAATGGACATTTTGGACTGAGATTCTCTATTTTTCTTCTATGGTTTTTGCCCGCTGAAGGGTTATTTTTAACACTCTAAACCTAGTTGTGAATGAAAGGTAGGCATTCGCTGTTCATACTACTAAATTCTGACAAATAGGTTATAAATTTAGGCAGTTTAATAGCTATATAGTGCAGAGATCAAGAATAATCATATATGTGTATAAGATCTAGCTATTAATCTATTTTAATAGCTATATAGGGCAGAGATCAAGAATAATCATATATGTGTATAAGATGCTCTTGGAAAAATCTGAATTTTGGTAAAAACTGCTATTATGACAATATTTTTGTAACTTTTCAATTAGTCATTAATATGAAAAAAAGAAGAAATGGAAAGGGATTAAAGGCTGGAAAAATGGGATCCCTGGGTGGTGCAGCGGTTTGGCGCCTGCCTTTGGCCCAGGGTGCGACCCTGGAGACCCGGGATCGAATCCCACGTCGGGCTCCCGATGCATGGAGCCTGCTTCTCCCTCTGCCTGTGTCTCTGCCTCTCTCTCTCTCTCTCTGTGTGGCTATCATAAATAAATAAAAATAAAAAAAAATAAAAAAATAAAGGCTGAAAAAATATTTTATGTTCTGAAATATTTTTGAACTAAAACATCAGGTTGGTTATTGTAGTAAAGTATATTTTGCTTTTATAATATTATTCAATGTACCCAATAATCATCATGAACCAACACATTTCATTAAGATACAAACTTAATGATACTGAGACACTGAAATTGTGATTTTTAAAGGACTAAGCATAAACTTTATGCAAATATATTTAGTCTTATAAAATCCTTTATACACTTATATATATGTTTGTATTATATTGTCATCATTATTATGATTATGATCATTATTATTTGTCAAAAAGGGCAATGAAATGCCTAATCCTGTCTTTCTTCCCTGTAAGGGGCTAAGGGTTCTTTATTAGGTTCAGAATATGTGGTGGGGGAGGACAGGATCTTGGGTAAATATCATGTATAAAGGACACCCTAATGTTTTCGTAGAGTAAGCAAAGAAACAGAAATCTTCAAGGGAACATGAAAATCATTTTGCAAGTTGCAGGATTCTCTAAGCTATTCCTGAGGTCAGCCCTCTGATCTACTCACACTGCAACCCTTTTAGAATGCCCAGAAATATCTGAAGCCCTACGGATTTTCAGATTTGTGCAGGTCTGGTTATAGATAACAGATATCTACCAGACTACAGTTAATCAAAGACATTACTGTGGATAAATTTTCATGAGCCCCATTTTTTCATACCTTTTCCCCCATGGATACACCCCCTGATGTGATGATGACATCAGCACGACTGATACCCTCATTCAGGGCATTGAGTAAGTCATCTGGGCTGGAAAAAAATAAAGACAAATTAATTATCCACTAGAAAAAAATTTTAGATATTTAAATGCCAACTTAAAACTAGACCATTTTATTCACTGAGTAGGCATTAACATGGGGTATAGCACTATATTCTGTATGAAGTGAGAATCAAAAATGGTCTCTGCCCAATGGAAGCATAACTGTTATTGCAGAGAAAGAACCTTATAAATATGGAAGTAGTGGCTACTGGTATTTTCATGGGGCTTACCGCTCTAACAAGGCAGCATAATGAGGGAAGACATTGAGGTGCTGGTAGGTGTCTAACCAGCCCAGTTTGCCTTGGATAATCCCAAATTTAGTATTGAAAGTCACATGTCCTAGGAAATCTCAGGCAAATGGAGATGGTTGGTGACCCTAGGTGTTGGGACAGGTCATTTAAGACTCTTTATAGGTATAGGGAATAGGACTTAAGTTAGGCCTTGAGAAATAGGCAAGACTTTTTCAGGGGGAAAGACTGAGAAAAAGCCTTGTAAACAAGAGGATCAGCCTGTGATGTAGCTTCAGTGTCTAGAGTGAAGAGAGAGGCTAAAAGGATAGGATGAATATTAGGGATTGAAACTAGGCAGATTCCTGATAATGAACTGAAAAGACCAGTTTATAGGCCCTTTGATTGCACAGGTCAAAGGCCGGGAAGAAGAGATGGAGCAAAATCAAGAGTCAATCTTGTGGATGTTAGAAGGGTTACAAAGGCATAACTTGAGATTGATGAATTGAAGAAAAAACCAAAGTGTGAGGCATGAGGGCTTATAGGGGGATAGAAGGCAAAGGTTAGCTAAAAAGGACTTTGTAGTTACTATTTGAATTTCGTACAAAGGTACTGGTAATGTACACTGCACTTGCACTCCCCTTCAGATGACAGAAAGGGAGCCTTTTAAGGAATACCTATCTAGCCTACACCCTTGTTTTCTGAGAACTTCCTATGTGTGGGGAGGGGTGGTTGTGGTTCTCTTTCTCCTCCGTGGACTTCTAACATGTACATCTAAAAAGGGAGTAATCCTAGCTTCTGTTTTTCTAGTTCTTGTGTTTAGTCCCTCTAGAGGACTGTTTGGCTCTTGGGTTCCATGAAATAACCCTATATCTTCCCATAAACCCCTCCTTTGCTTAAGCTAGCCTCAATGTTTTTTTGTAACTTGAAATCAAAGGATATCTCAATGAGATAGCATACATTCCCCCAAATCACTCTTAGTGGTGAAGTTTTTTTCATGTCCCTTTATCTTAATGTACTATTTAATGGGGGAGGGAGGGAGAGAGGAGAAGGGAAAGTGGGTGGAGGAGAAAAGATCTGTAACTAGGACATCATTTCCCTTTTTAACCAGGGATGACAGAGGTAAGGAGAGGACCTTGAGGGACGCCTGGGTGGCTCAGTGGTTGAGCGTCTGCCTTTGGCTCAGGGTGTGATCCTGGAGTCCTGGGATCGAGTCCCACATCAGGCTCCTTGCATGGAATCTGCTTCTCCTCCCTCTGCCTGTGTCTCTGCCTTTCTCTCTGTGTCTCTTGTGAATAAGTAAATAAAATATTTTAAAAAAAGAAAAAAGAGGGAACCCTGGGGTGGCGCAGCGGTTTAGCGCCTGCCTTTGGCCCAGGGCGCGATCCTGGAGACCCGGGATCGAATCCCACGTCGGGCTCCCGGTGCATGGAGCCTGCTTCTCCCTCTGCCTATGTCTCTGCCTCTCTCTCTCTCTGTGTGACTATCATAAATAAATAAAAATTAAAAAAAAAAAAAAAAAAAGAAAAAAGAAAAAAGAACCTTGAGATTCATGTGAAAGGCTACCTTTGGCTCTGTAAGGCTCTAGAAGAGATAAGCTAGTTGGGAGATGACATAGTACAGAGATCGAGAGTACAAATTCTGAAGTCAGACTACCTGAAGTTAAATCCTGGTGCTACTATTTGCTAGATGTAGAACCCTGGACAAGTTGCTTAACTTCTCTTTGCCTAAGCTTTCCATCAATAGAGTAGAGATAATATAGGGTTGTTCTGAGCATTAAGTGACATAATACATATAAAACAGTTTGTGGAATAGTATATAGCACAAATTAAGTTTTAAAGAAAGGTTAGTTGTTATTACTGCTGTACAGAAGCTTATATAAACATACTTAACAACTTGGCAAACTTCATCTTTAACATGCTTAGTAGTTTTTATTTAGGAGAATATTCATGAGTAACACAGAAGAAAATCATAGATTGGGCCTTAGATACATTCAGAACTGTATGTGAAAGTCCAAATGGCTCAATAGCAAGCTAAACCTGGTTCCAGACTAATAGTTTCATTTACTAGTTGGTTATCTCACTGGATCTGGATAAAATTCTCCTTTTCAAGTACTGGCCTGTCTGTAAGTATACCGGGGGTTGTTCGGCTCTGAGGAGCAAGCTTCCAAGGAGAAGACCCACACGTAGAAGTCTGAAAACTGGCTCACATGGCCTTCAAACTACAAACATAGGAACTCTTTAAAATCATCCACTTTATTGCTTATGCAGCTAAAAAGGAACCCAGGTATTTAATAAAGATAGGATCTATGTGTAAAACATAAAACAAAACAAAACAAAACAAAACAACTTAAAAAATCCCTTTCAAAGTTAAACTGGTTGAGCAAACATTTTAGAAGAATTATATTCAGTAATGGGTGTTTTTAAAGTATTTTGAATTAAGTATTTTGTATAGATTCTTCATTAATCTTTTTCATTTTGCATTAGTGAAAAAGATAGCAACTTATTCCGTTGTGTTGAAATACTGTAAGATATGCATAATCACTGCATGTTGAGAGCTCAGGGCCTCTTGCCTTGCTGGATATTATTATTAATCAGTCTGAGCCAAATAGCTGGCCAATGGAATAAATGGAAAAATACAAATGTAGGATAATGTGGAACGTAGTTTGGGTGAATGGACAGTGAATATTATTAACAAAATATAATTTTGTATTAGTACAAAGAGACATTAGCTAATTTCACCAATTTCACAATATGTAACTTATATCATGTCAACTCTAGAGGATTATGGTAAAGTGACAGCAGTAGTGACATACACATCTTCATGTTATTAATCTTTGTAGGTGGATAAAGGTCCTGGGACACGCCAGCTGATGATGCAAATAAACATACATTTCAGTGATACTTTTTCCTATTCATTGTTTCTACATTATCTTGGAAGATGTTTTTTCCCTATTTTATAAAACTGCAGAGACATAAGCTCTCCATATGAACTTTTATAACTTACAGAAATAAACTAAAAGGGATTTTTTATGCCTTTTTGTATTCAAATAATATTTTCAATGTTGCTTTTACTCTGTGTCTGGTGTATTCACTGAATCACTGAATCTCAAAGTTGGAAAGGCTTTTTTTGGGGGGGGTCATTGTGTTGGGTATCACAGCTGGGTGCATTGTTTGGTCCTCCTCTTCTCTATCTCCTTCTGCCTCTCTCCTTGACTTTACTTTCTGTTGCATATTTCTGGTCTCTGGGATCTAGTTAGAAATCATGGCTTAGTAGAGGGTCAGGTACAAATGTATGACAACAGTGAAAGGATCTATAACTTCATTTATATTGCATAGTATAACTACTGCTTCACAATAAGTCTGTGAGGTAGATTGAACAGGTAATATGCTTGTTTTATAGAAAAAAGGTATTAGAGTAAAGGAATATTTTATTTATTTTTTAAATGGGCTCCATGCCCAGCAACCAGAGATCAAGACCTGAGCTGAGATCAAGAGTCAGATGCTTAACCAGCTGAGTGACCCAGGCATCCCCAAAGTTGTGTTTTAAAGGTGAGGTAGAGCAGTAAGTGGCAGAGCTAGAACCAGAGCCTCTGATTCTCATTAAGTGTTTATTCCATCCAACTGACTAAGCAGCCTGATTGTCTAGTTTTTTCAGGAGTATGACATGTCATATAAGGAAAAGTCTCATGAGAATGGGCCCTTGTGCAAAAATATCAAATAGAGGATGTTAAGGCAAAAAGTGAGAATCTATTTATGTTGACTAGAAAAGTGTATGTATGGACATGTTAGTATAATTCTGGGGAATGAAACAAATGTGATTCTGAAACCTATATTCAGATGGAAACTAAATAAGATTTTGATTAAACATAACTTTAGGGCTTATAAATTTGCTCTTTTTTATGATTTGCTCTTTTTTATGACTTATAAAGTCATAAATTTGCTCTTTTTTATGATTCATATTATATTTCAAATGACAAAAATATTTCCAACATAACAGAATAGTATAACAGCCATGTATACATCTTTCAGATTTGATGAACACTAATATTTTCCCATATTTACTTCATATTCCCTCTCCCCTCATTTGTTTACTTTAAAGAAATAAAACAAGTTTGCTTTATAAAACAAAGCAATTACTCTGAATAATGATAAAGGAATAGATAGCAAGGATTATAATTGTGGATATTACAGAATTCATGATTTTCTCAGTTTTGTTAAATAGAGCATGGTATACTAATCTTCTCAAAGATGGGAGAGTAAAACTAAAACATTATGATCTGATCTTTTATTATATATGACCTTATGTATATTACATATCTTTTTACATTACTTTGTATATATTAGATCATTAGATATTTAAGAAATAAAAGTAATGACATTTTACTTTTATTTTAAAAAGTAAATTTTAAAAGAACAATACACTTTAAAAGAATACATTTTAAAAGAACAATACACTTTCACCGGTATGTGTTAATTTCACAACTCTATGGGGTAGGCAGGGCAAGAAAGGGCACTGAGGTTCACAGAGGTAGTGAAAGGTTCAAGGTTACCTCCTGTTCACTTTACTATTCTTTGAAACTACTGTAATATTCACATAGTGAAAGATACTTTGTTATACACAGGATGCTTTCAGATAAAAGCTGTTTATCATTTTTTATCTAAATATATAAATCTGTTTGGTGGCTGCTAAATAGGAATCATAAAAACTTGACATTTTGTACTTTTCAAGTTTGAACTATCTTCTCACCATTGCCTCTGAGGGGATGCTGGATTAGATGCCAGTAGCTTCCCTTTTCTCAAAGAGCAGCACATCTTAAAGAGATAATTCTTCCTTCATTAACAATTACAGTTTTAATTAGATTTGAATGATTAACCATTTCTTTAAAGATAACTGAATACTAGCATTAGTCTTAATTTACTAGCACTTTTATCCCTTTTCACTTAAATTATTAAGTACCTACCCATCATTCTCTTAGAGTACCAATATTATATAAAACCATTTTACAAGAGAGCTGATTTAGTACAAAATGTTAAAAATTTAAGGACTAGGTGACAGAAAATAGAACTGTTACTTGAAGCCCCGAATGTCACAAAGTCTAGAACCCGTTTTGTCTCTACTGCTAACTGAGAGGACTCTGAAAAGCAAACATCACTTTTTGGGGTCTCATTATCCTTATCTGTATAATAAGAACATTTGGACAAATGTTTTTTCTAGCTCTAACATTCACTGATTTGAACCACTTGAAGTGAGTGGAATCCACTTTAAGCACAAAGGTATCATTCTTTCCTTCCTTTCTCTCTCTCTTTCTTTCTCTTTTGTATTTTAATGGAACACTGGCAGCTTGCTGCTGGTGTGTTCCAGTTCATGAGTTGTGATTTCTGTGCCTTTTACCATTTGTGATCCTTTTTTCCACTACAACTATGTTAACATCAGGGCCACAGTACCCTAGCAGCTTCCTGAGGGCTGAGAATAAATAGAACTCTCAGCAGGCAAAGAAAAATACCAGCAATCTAAGAAGCCAGCAGGTGGAGGGTGGAAGAAGAAGCACAATTTAAGATAGCTTCGACTGAAACTGCTGGGGGAAATAAATAATTTCAGCAACAATAACAACAAACAGTTAAAGCACTAATGGAGACAGGCTTATACCATTAAAAGGATGTTCTATGAAAAACATGATTTTCAAGTTTAAAAATTTAGCAGATGAAGGTGAATATAGTGCCTAATACAAACCCAATTAGTGGCCTGAAAGACTAAGTGGTAGAAATATCTCAAAGGAGTGCCGCGGAGCCTCGGTTGGCCTCCGATAGCCGGTCCCCCGCCGTCCCCGCCGCGCGTCGGGACCGGGGTCCGGTGCGGAGAGCCCCTCGTCCCGGGAAACGGGGCGCGGCCGGAAAGGGGGCCGCCCCCTCGCCCGTCACGCAAAGCACGTTCGTGGGGAACCTGGTGCTAAACCATTCGTAGACGACCTGCTTCTGGGTCGGGGTTTCGTACGTAGCAGAGCAGCTCCCTCGCTGCGATCTATTGAAAGTCAGCCCTCGACACAAGGGTTTGTTAAAAAAAATTTTTAAGAAATATCTCAAAGGAATGGGGGCACCTGGATACTTCAGTCAATTAAACATCCAACCCTATTTTGGCTCAGGTCATGATCTCAGAGTCATGAAATTGAGCCCCTAGTCCGGCTCTGTGCCCCTCAGGGAATCTGCTGGAGATAGGGGAAGATGGAAAGGAGAGGAAGCACTTTTGAAATACATTTACAAACACATGTATAAAACTATACAGCTAAATCTAAATGAACAATGATCAGATAAACTGGGAAATTACAATGTATGTACTAAAAATGGATTTCCCCAAAGTTGTAGAAACACACTGTAAAAGAGAACTTAATAGTAGTTTAGAATTCAAAGCATTTTCTCAGCAATATCTAGAAGCTTAGGGATTGGAGGAGATGGAGAAAGTGAAAGTTCACTGGTATAGGGACACATAGAGGAAATAGGAATGCCTTGGAGGAGGGATATAGTTAACATCTTTTAAAAAATATAATGGTGGAAAGAATAGTGGAGAAGTGTATATTTGATTATGAATATATGAAATTAGAAGGAAAGTATAAGGAGAATGGTAAAGTATAGCAATTCTTCCAAAATAGTAAGGGGGCAAAAGGAAACAAATAGTACCTGGATCAAACCAACAAGAGGAAAAAGGACAAGGAGGAAATAACAAAATTGAATACATTGCAAAAATAAGATGGAAGAAAAAACATTAAGGGAATAATTTATAGCAAACTTCATGGTACAGCAAAATAAACTTTATATCAGGATCAGTGTTATAGTAATTTAAGGCTGGTGCAAAATTGAGGCTTTTTTTTTTAAAAAAAGCTCAAATTTCATTTGAATGTCATTCACAAAGGATACACTAAAAAATGAAAGACTGAAAAACACTGATAGGGCAAAAAGACACCAGCCAAGTGTAAATAAGCAAAAAAAATCAGGACTGGAATATTAATGTCAAAGTGGAATTTAAGTTAAAAGAACTAAAAAGGATAATGAGAGGCAACAAATTGTGATAAAAGTCAAATTTGTAAATTTGATATAATGTATGGCTCTCTCAGAAGACAAGGTATCATTTTATCTAGGCTTCTTGATTGCCCTGCCAAATCCCTGCACATTGTAGGCACTCAATAAATAAACTGAATTAACCCTGGCCTCAACTCAATCTATAGTACCTTTGGGAATAGAGAGTGTACCACTATTACAACTATAATGTAATATAATAATACTGTCTGTAGATGGAAGAGAAGATACTACTTAGCATTTATATAATCATAAATAGTACTTTCTTTGAAAGGTTGTCATATAGAAGAGGGAGTAAATTTACTTGGTATTGGTCCAGAGGGCAGAATTAGGGCTAATGGATGGAAGAAACAGGGATAAAGACTTTGGCTCAGTGTAATGCAAAAACATCCTCACCACAACAGCCATTCAACAATAGAATGAGCTGCCTCATAATGCAAATAAGATCTTTCTCACTAAAAGCATCAAACAAAAACCTGATGGCTAGCTGTTAGAAATTTCTCTAATTCCTCCACTGTGTGAAAGACTGGATTTAGCTAACATCAGAAGTTCCTTTCAATTTTAAGATACTGCAGTCCTATGGAAATAACTGAAATTAATGTTATTTTCTTTTCACATATAGACTGAAGCAGAGAGGGAGAAACTGACTACAAGCACTGAAATATAATACTCATCTTGCAGATCAGACTTTTCTTTCTCTCACTTTCTGAACATTAGGAGCATTTGACTATTTGACTTGAGTAAAAAAACCAAAACCTAATCAAACCAAACCAAACCAAACCAAACCAAACCAAACCAAACCAAACCAAAAACAGGCACTTTTCCTCCCAAAGCTATGACATTCACTTTCAGCTTGGGAAATGGCTACCAATAATAATAACTATACTTTCCCTGGAATTCTAACTTAACTGTAATTTAATTGGACATCAAAGAAGCCTAAACTCAACAGAAAGTAGATAAAAGAGCAAGGTAAAGCATATCTCAAAATAAATCTCAGAGAATGCAAGAGAAGTATTCATGAGAAGCTTTCTCAATACTTTATATACTTCAATTTCCATGAAAGTAGAATAATTCTAGAAGGTATGATATCTTTTGACTATAACATCTTTTCAGATTTCAGAGGGCTTTGGGAGCCCACCTTCAGTTCAGACTTTTTTGTTTTTTAAAGTTTGTGTTGGCCTTAAATTATTATAATCTTGACTCTGACATAATTTTTTTTCCCTTTATCAGGCAGTCTACTATAAAATTCAAAACCAAGACAGAGCCTTTACCCAAGTTTAGATTTTATGGATTTCAGACACAGCATTCAGAATGCAAATGCAGTTTTATTTTAAAATATTTAATATAAACACACAGATGGACAACAGCTGCTAATTAGTTTCCTGTTTCATCTGTTACACCAACTGTGAGCTGTATCATTTTAAGATGAGTGAAGATGACAGTGGGAAAGTGAGAAAAATTCTAGGATTTGGAGATTAAGAAATAATGCCAGTTGATCATACCAAGAGCACAACGACAACAACAACAACAACAACAAACAACAAAAACCCCAGTTCTGGACATACACCAGTCATATACTAATTTCATCAGAGGTCAAGGATACATTCCGCAACTACATGTGTTTTCTGCGCATCTATTTCATGTACTGAATTAAACTCCATACTACATTTAAGCCATCACATAGTCCTTTGGTTCCACTGGGTGTTCAGGCACTATAAAGTCATGGAAAGACAGAGGAAAGCATGGTCCCTGTCTTTAAGTTTATAAGCTAGTACAGAAAATATATGACAAAAATATAGGAAAATGAATGAAATAAGCAATGAAATTAGTATTACTGGTTGAATTCAAATACATTAATTAAAATGAAAATATATATAAAGGTAAAATGTATAAATGTTGAGTGGGGCAGAATGATCAGAATTGGCATGGGAAAATCAGGAAAGGCTTTCTGGAGGAGATTACTTCCTAAGTAGGAAAATAATTTCTAAAAGTACAGTAATACCTAGAGGTCATTTTAAGAAGAATGAGTAACATTAACTGTAATAACTCTTAAGGGTGAGAAAGGCAAGCCACCAAGAATGTCTGTTCCTGAGAGTGGGAAGAATCTCTTGTCAAACACATTTGGGAAGTAGAATATTTTTGCTTGGCCAATAGAAAACGAGAGACTTCTCTTAATATATACATCTATTTAGAAATCTATCAGAAAATAAATCTATTAGTTGACTCAAAAATTAAAACTTTACATTTTGAGCCAAAGTATTTATTTCATAAGAGAAGAAAGGCAGTTTATAAAGATGACAAGAACTAAATAAATTTGGATCTAAATTTAGATCCCTGACAGTTAGAAATCTCTGCTTTTAGAACATTAGGTAAATACTAAGATGTTAGGATATGTTTAGTGCACATACTAGAAGATGTAAAACACTGGGCTTTGCCCGAATAATCACTAGACTGTGAAGTGATTGATAAACCCCTTTTAAATGTGCCAGTCTTATAGAATTCAGTTTGCTATCTCAGTGCTTACTCCCTTTCTGTTTCATGCTTTAATGTGAAGAGGCAGCCTCACAAATTGGCAGCAACAGAAGTAGGCAATTCAAATCCAAAACACCAATCTGTGACACAGCCAAGCAAGCCCAGCATGATTTGAGTGGGGCAGGCTCTGTGATGGCAATTTTCCAGAAGGGGGAACTCTTTCCATAATTATGGGAATTTCTCAGCCCTTCAGGCCTTGCAAGGCTAGAAGGTCTAAGTCAGCAGTTGGAAGCTACATTACCAAGCTGTTTTAAAACTGATGTAAAAATATAAACAGCTCGATAGTTAAAATCAGTTTTAGACATGATATAAATTCAATTAATGCGCAGATTTTAAGAAATCTTCCCTAAGTGGATTCTGTGTATTTGGATCATGATTACTGCCTATTATACTTAAGAGGTAAATATATAACATCATTTATTTAAGCCTGAGGGAGCAGCTCCCCAACTTTTTAAATTAGAGGCTTCATAAATCCATTTGGAATGCTACTCCCTCTACCATTTTATGTTTTTCTTCAGAAATATAAAACGAATTATCTCAGCCATAAAGCTTTAGTTGTGCCCTTTTGGGGGATGTGTCTCAGTCACTAATGCAATTCTGTTGTTAGTGCCATACTTTCTGGTCTGTTCCTATGGCTAAGGTTTTTGGACTCACTGTGAAGGGACCCTATAAGATTCTTCTGGACAGTTGTATATTTTCTAGGTTCCATGGAAAGAGGGTGGTATAGAAAAAAATGGCAAGGCTATCTAATCTAGGAGATATATCCCTATTAAGTACCATGCATAAAAGGTTACCAAGACACACCTTCAACATCCTAGCCTTCAATGAGCTTATGGGCTGGTAGGAAAGAAAACAACCTTGACTTAATAGAAACAAATCCTTTTTCCTCCCTGTTTAAATAACAAAAATAGCAATTTCTCTAAGAAATTTTATCAGGAAAGAGAGGAAAGGGCAAAGGAAAAAAAAAAGAGAAAAATAGAGAAGAAGCTATGTGCTCAAATCATGACTATTTTAACCAAGTCTGGCCATGATTATCTTGGCTGGAACTTAGAGTATACTCTACTCATTTACCTATTCAAACTTCCTCATTTACTATAGACTCTTCCCCATATTACGGAAACAGTAGTAGCTCATGTTGCCTAGGAAGACAAAAGGAGACTTACAGGTTATTTAACCAGCCATGGAGAAAGGAATACTAGGGCATCTACTATTCCATATTCAAGGTAGAAATAGGATGGTGCTTAGAAGGAGTGTATCCCTATAAACTCACACCAATTTGTGCCAATTAGAAATCTCTAGATTTGACCAGTTTCATATTCAGGTCAGACTCCGTTCTCTCTCTTTTTCTGTTACCACCTGACATTTATTAAATAGCTACCATGTGCTGACACTCACTGTTCTAATTGCTGAGGATACGACTTGTTTGAAAACTTGTTTTACATGCCTACCAACAGTTGAGGACAGCAGTTGTTTTATTTACCACTTCACCTCTGCTATCAACATAGCTTTGTATATGTCAGACACTCAACAAATGGTCATAAAATGGATAAAATAAAAATTTAAAGATACGTCAAATAATTATGGGTATATGCCAAGATTTAGTTATACAGGTGTTCACTGTATAATTAAGAAAGGTTAGGTACAACCTAATATCTGACATCAAAGGACTGTATAAATAAATAACATTAAACTTTATACTGAGAATAATATATAGGCATTTAAATGATATTGCAGAGGACTATGTAATAATATAGACAGATATCTATGACACACTGAGTGAAAAAGAAAAGTTAAAATAAGACTATGATTCCTCTGTTTTCATATACTCCCACACATATGAACTGTACACACAGAGAATTGAAGAATGGAAGAAGAGTAATACTGGGTAATGGGATCAGGTATTAATTTCCTTTCTTTGCCTTTTTTGGTGAACGTATATTCTCTAAATTTTCTTCGTTAAACATTCATTTGTTCTAAGATTAAAAAGTTAAATTAAAAATGTACACTAGAACATTTAGAACAATGGCCCAAGTGCATAACAGAACTGGGCCAGGAATAGAAGATGATTATGTTTTCTCCAATCTAAAATCTTTCAAAGTCTTACCATGAATTACTCTGTAAACAGTATTAAAAGATACCACGTAGTCAGTACAAAGCTGACAACTTCAGGTAAGTCTTTTTTGCACAGCTGATTTGTAACTCACAGGTTATGTTCCCAGAGTCTCTACATAAAATTGGTTGTATGGAACTTAGAACAAATTTCTAAATAAACATCTATAAGTACTATAGATGGTGGGTATGATTCGAGGGTAAACAAACCAACCTTAATTTAGCTCATAATGTTATTAGTATATTGCTGAATTACTCTTTAGTACTAGCCTAAATTATGGAAGCAAGATGGAAGACTGAAGAAAGAATACTGTAAAGCATTTTCTTATGAAATCTTCCTACCTACCTTTCTTTAGTCTTTTCCTGCTGTCAAATGTACTTCTTGCTAGACCCCCAGTATCTTGCTATGCTAAGAATCTGATGTGGTCATGCTTAGTTAAGAGTTTGCCCTCTGCCAAAGAACTTCAAGTTCTAAGTGATTCGCTTCTGTTCATTCAGGACAGTGGATTTACCCAGATGTTGGATGTCTGGTTTAAACTCATGTACATTAATATGCAAACAACTCCTTCTCAGGTAAAATGCTCTTTAACACAGTTGGATCTTTAAATATTAGATTATTGGAAAATACAGCAAAGTGAATAGAACACATTTAGCTAGTGTATGGGTTATCTGGGCTTAATAAAACATGTCTCCTCAATAGGCTGTATCTTTAGGGTTGGGGAACAAGGAGATTAATTGTACCACTAAACTATTCTCGTGCTTCCATGCCTTTCACCCTTTCACTTCTCAAAATGCTTTTTTCCCCTTCCCTTCTCTTAAGGTAGTGACGGAGGAGCTTTATATGGTGAGTAGGAAAAGGTAATAATAGGGGTGACCATTTGTGAATCTAAGTCATTCATAAGTTGAGTAATATAGGCCTGACTACCAAATTGTCATATATTCACATTGTGTGCAGGCTCTCTTCCCATATTTTCCTCTCTCCTTCATCCTCCCACTCCTGTAGAAGATATGGTGAACTTGGTATAACTAATTACCCAAAAGTAATAAATGCTGCAAAAGCAGCCCCAGCAGCTGTGGGAAGAAAGGTAAAGGAAAAGATTATAAAAGGAAGACCATAATAAATCCTCCTGCCATTTTTCCCATGTCTAAAATCTATGTATCACCTAAAGATTTGGATTTTGTCATTCAAGTCCTTATAGCTCATTTATAATTACAGAGTCAATATGTAATTCACAATTTAAACTAAATTTTCCTCTCTGGCTTTTGAAATGTTCATAGCTACTATTTACTAAGGGGTTTTATTTATTATAAATGGAGGCAGCGTATTTAGTTTAACCTTAATATTAATGAAATGTGGATGATAACTCCAGTTAAAAGGGTAATAGGATGGTAGAGCAAAAGAAGGGACCTTGAAGTTAAGACAGGCCTGGGTTGAACTTACTCTGCCTTTACTAGCTGTATGACTTTGAATGGGTTGATTTTTTTAAGCTTCAGTATTATTATCTCCAAAATGGGGATAGCCAGCTCTGTATTTCAAGAGACTTAAATAGGATACATACATGAAAGAATGTACTTAGTGATATATATACACACACACACACATATATGTAATGGGTAATATGTATGTATGTAATATATAATACATATATGTATATATGTGTATATATTACAAATATAATAAATATGTAATACATATATTGGTTAATATATATAGGATAATATGTAATATATATATCTATATATGTAATGGGTAATATGTAATACGTATATACGTGTATATATGTATATATATACACATATGTAATGGGTACTCAGTAAAGACTGACATGTTTGCGGTAAGGAGACTAGAGATTGGCTAGGGAGGATGGAGAAGGAGTGGATCAGAATTGAAAACTTTCCTCGTACTCATAACTGTCTTTTTAATCTCTGTAGTATCAAAGACTGGTACAATGCCTGACAGAGCATAATTCCTTGTAAAACTTTGTTGAATTATTAGAGTCTGATTATCCATATATAATATAATCTCAATTCTCCCACAGGTACAGAATATGCACTTTAGAAAGGTAGCGGAATAGAGGGTGAGTTAGAGGGGAATAAGACTTGCGGCATGGATACCAGTTAAGATACTAGTGTCATATGTCTAGGCAAAAGTAAATGGAACCCTGAAATAAACCAGGATGGTAGGAATGAAGATATGGGAATGTAGAGGAGAAACACTAAGGAGGGAACGTCTATATGACTCAAGTATAGGGTGAGTGAAAGAGAGGGGCTGTGATGACTCTTGTTCAGGTTTCTTCTGGATTGGGTGACTGGCTTGTGGCAGTCACTGAGACAAAAGAATGAAAGGAAACGGAACAGGGAGGTAGTGGGGAGGGGTAGTGAGAGAGATGGGGCGTGGTGAACTTAGTTTTGGACAAGTTGAGTTTGCAGCATCTATTGAACTTAAAAGAAAATGCACTTAGTACGGAGGTTGATCTAGGCACGAGCTCAAAACAGAGATAAGATTTGGGAGTCATTAGCATAAGGAATTAGAAGGACACAAAGCCAAGAGTGAGCCACAGGGACCCCAAATTTAGGGAAGGAGCACAGGAAGAAGAGTACAAAAACCAAGAAAGGATAGACTACAAATGGAGCTTGAAGAAATGGAAATCATGTATTGCTAGAGAGGGATGTAAAATTGTAGTAGAGAGACCTAATAGTGGATTTTGTAGGTATTTTATTTGTGTTTATAGTCACATATCCTTTTGATGAGGTTTTGTGATCCAGATGAAGAGAAATCAACATTGACACTCTTCTGTTCTGTGTAATAGCCTTTACAATGTCTTTTGACTTAATCTCTTTTTAAAAAACTCTACTCCCACATGTGAGTTTAAACTCTGGAACTTTCCAAAACATTTTTATTACTAGTCTATAATTTCTGGTACATTTTAGCACATATAATTGCAAAGGCATGATCTAATGTCTGCTTCTGCTTTGTATCTTCAATAGCCTTCGTGTTAAAATCCATAGTAGATGAATGATTAGATTGACAAAATCCTTATTATTTTCTGTGATCCATGGACTAGCAGCTTGGTATCCTTGGGAGTTTGTTAGAAATGCAAAATCTTGGCCCACCTCACTTTTGTTAAATCAGACTCAGCATTTTAAATAAGATCTTCAGGTGATTCTCATAGGTACATAACACATACTTCCCAACTAAACAATTAATAAACAAATTATATTTTTCTTATTTCTAGTCCATCTTCAACTTTAGCCCATGTGATATACCTTGTTTAAATTATCTTTCTAAAATACTGGTTATGTCAATTCTGCTTTTAAAAAAAGTTTAAAATTAAGTGAGTTGGGTCTGCTTGGATTACAAAGCCTTTCAAAATCTGGCCTTAAATTTCTACCAAATTGACCTCTATTATCCTTCTTCCTGAACCTCCTGCTCTAATCAGTCTGGCCTGACCCGAGTAGCTGTTTATTTCTACTTCTCTACTCCATTTTATTCCTCTAGTTTTTGTTCATTCCTCATTTCCTATTCAATTAACACACTTTCTTTTTCTAACTATACAAATTCTATTCATTCTTCATGTTTTAGCTAACATTGTACCTAACCACTAAACCTAATCACTCTAGCACATAGTGATGATTCTCTTCTGACATATTTATAGTTATTATCTTGTCCTCATAATGATAGCTAAGAATTGTAGATTGTTAATTTCAAGAGTTAATTCCATTTCACCTCTGCCACTAACTTGTATAATGCTAGGCAAGTTATTTAATATCTCTGAGTTTCAAAATTTGTCTTTTTTAAAAAAAACTACCAGGAACCCCAACAGTATTGTGTTCCACATGTTGTGAGAAACTATGTCTTATGAAATATATCTTAATATACATAAAATATTTATACATGAATACTTTTAAAATACAGTTGTTAATTCTCAGGTATTTGAACACCCTATCTATAATCTTCACTATACTCTAGTTTTAAATAAAATGTACAATAAGCAAAGGCAAAATTTAGCCCAATTTAATCCAAGTAAGTTATAGAGTCTTAATCTTCAATTTTAACATTTATTATTAAAGTTATGGTTGGTGATAAGAATAAGAGTGGAGAAGTAGAATCATAGAATTGAAAACTTGACACCAGCCTTTTTTTAAATATAAGAATAGAGCTCTTACTTCCTACTTTTATCTGTCATAGCTGAGCAGGGGTTCTGGGCTTGCTGACATTCTTGAGCTATTTCTCTTCCTGCTTTACACAAAGTGTAGTTTCTCCCATGACCCTCTTGTTTCCCTGGAGAGCTTCACAGAGAGGCTTCTGTATAACATTTGCTTTCATTAGCAAAAGGCTACATAGGAATGAGAAGAATGAAGAGGGAGGCAACCTTCACAGAGTATCAACAGGCTGAGATTAAACCTTGTACCTACCTTGTTCTCTTTGCTAAACTCCCAGCATAGATTTCCATTAGAACAGTTATAAAATCTTTCCACCCACATTCCACCTCTGCATTCTAAACCATTTACTCGGGCCTCTTCAATATAGCACTCTAAGACTGAGAAAGTCTAGATTTGCACTGTTGTATTTTTAAAAATTGTTCAGTTTTATGGACGATATTTCCATCGGAGAAAAGGATATACACTAGAGATTTGCATATTCTCACAATTGCCTATATCTTGCTTATTATTTTACTGTTCTTTATATGCTGTTTTCAAAGTACATTTTGGAGTTATATGTAATATCGATATTAATTATTAGTAAATGTCTCTCATAAATTAACAGTTTGGGCCCCAGACAACTAAAATTATTAGCATATCAACATGAGGCTTTCAATGGTGTACTGATAGCATATAGAGTATATCAATAAGCATTTTTTTAAATACAAAAGTACAAAAATTGGAGGAGTGGACAGAATTATAGTCCAGAACAGCTTAAGGCAAAAGATGAAAAAAAAACAAAAAAAAACCCCCAAACAAACAAGCTTCTTTTACCTTATAATATTTCTTAGAGTTCATTAATGCACTTGAAGGCAGGGCCAGAGGCAGTTGTGGATGGGAAACAAATCCTAAACGATCTGGTGAGTTGTCCTCTAGAATTTCAGGACCTGCTCTGTGCTTTTGGAACTCTTGGGTTCCTCTTATCTCTTTTGGGAAGTCAATTTTTGTCCTCTTTAAAGGTGTATCTACATCAGGATAACTTTTAGGTTTATATGAAAGGACAGGTTATTGGTCAGGCCCAAATTCAAATAACCACTCCACCGCCCCCCCCCCTCCCTTTTTTTTTCCCAGTGGGTTTTTTCTATTCCCTTCTAAGGACTAGGGAACCTGGGTCAGGGTGATACTAAGTAACCTGTGACACTGTCTTCACCAGCATGGGTTCTAAGTTGGCTGGCTACTTAGCTATGACCTTCTCTAGAACTAAGCATCCAAGTAAATACAAATGGTGAAGATTTAAAAAGTAATGACATTTGAAAATATGTCTAAATAGCCTCTATTTCAATATCCTCGAGAAAGAAAAAAAAAAAACAGGAGGAAAGAAGAGAACTTTAAAAAGTGAAAGAACATAAAAGCTACTCCTTTTCATGTTATTGGTAGGATGCTGTGTCCAAGGTTTGCATTAGGTTTGTGTCTAGGTTGAGCTTAAGCTGGGGTATAGGTGTCAGAGCAGATCTTGTGAAATGGTAAGTAAGGCAGAGCCCCTTCAAAAGCACATTTGCTGGAAAATTCCTACCTTTCTCTGGGGAAGAAGGATTCAGACAGACTGAGCTTTACTTAGTTACAAAGTAACTAAGTGATACAAAGTGATAAAGGAAAGGGGCAATTATGGGCAGCAGATACATCATGCTTCACTCAGATTTGTCTCCTAGCTCTGTCTCCACCAGGCTGACCTTTGAGGATTACTAAAAGCAGGCATGCCTCTTGTGAACTGGAAATCCTGGTGAGAGAGGGCTGAGTAGTGCCACATGGTAGTGGGATGCTCTGAAAGAGAAGACTTGCTTTTGATCACATGTAAAAACCCTGCTGGACGTTCATAGAAATCCTTGGGGAATTTAGCAGAGGGCTGAATTAATTTAGAATATAGAGTAACATGCTCTTAGATATGGGCAATTCTAGGCAATGTGCCTCCCTTTGTACTTATAAGTGGGTGAAGCCTAGAGTAACTTGGGTTACATAAGATACCAAAAAATCAATATAAAAGTCTTAGGAAACAATTGTACTTAAATTGCAAAGGAGCAGTTAGTGTTAATTTTAACATTCTTTATCTTCTTATTCATATCTTTCCTGCCTTTCTTGAGATAAGTGAGTGTAAACAGGAATAATACCATCACCATTAATTCCATTAGAATAAAGCCAATGCAAACAAAAAAGATCCTTGTAAACTTAACATACTCATAGGAGAGCAAAAATATTTCTCCTATTGTAATAGACAATATCTATCCCGAAAGGACATAGACGTGTTCATTAATTCTTTGGCTTCTGGAGAATGAGATGAGTGAAAATTATGGTATTAATTTTTTGTCTCTTTAGCAACAGTTCTACCTAGTTAGTACTCCCAAAATTCATATGTGTACAATAACAACTTCCAAATAAAATCCAATACTTACTTGTCTCCCACAATTCCCAAGTTGATTGTGGGGTAACCATGTTCCTGAATTGTTGCTAAGAGGGTTGAACGATTGCTGTCTCGAATCTTTCCTGGTAAGAGGTCATCTTCAGGATTTAGCAGCTACAAAGCCAAAAAAACCACCACAAATTATTCTCTCAGGATAATATTGACTATGGTTAATGGAAAAGAAATAGATCTAGTAAGCAGAGTTTACCTTATCTAACACCTACAACAATATCTGGAACATAAAAGATACATGCCCAAGAGATCTCTGAATAAATATTGAGAGTACAGGAGATTGATAAAAATGTTCTTCCAGAATTAAAAAGCATGCAGAAATTTAAATGGTGACTAAACAGCAGGCCAAATATCATACCTGCTTTGGATACAATTTGACAATAATGCTCTGTAGATTGGCCTTCCCAGTGGTTGTTCACCACGATAAACTAAATAAAATAACTTCCTTTTTCCCTTCCAATAATATTTTCCAGTTTGTCTTTCAGTGAGAACATCTGAGGTAGAGATTATGTGACATGATATTCTCAAGAATGAAGAGAAGGATTGTTTATATTTTGTCTCAAGCTTTTTTTATCTCTTTTCTGAAGTGAGATCAACAGTACCAAAGAAGTCAAACTTATTTGAAGAAGAGGGAGACAGGCGTCTTGTCTCTTTATTAGCAAATTTAAACAAGTAATACTTAACTAGATATATGCACAATTATTCCATGACTCTGAATTGAGTCACTCTTTAGAGATTTAATATCTATCATTATGTGTCTATGAAAAAAATTATTAGAAGCTTATTCTATGTTAGGATGCTCCAGTGAGGCAGTGTGGTATATAGTAGGAACAGCTTGGGATTCAGACAAGATTCAAATTCAAGTTACCCAAACACATTACCCCTAATGTTCTCATTTATAACATATAGTAATAGTAACTACCTTGAAAAGTAGTTGTTAGGATTGACTGAGGTAATGAACACTTAGTTAATATGGGTAAATATATAATAAATATGATTCTCTTCCTAAAAAGCACTTGTTTTACCAATTGCTCTCATATTTTACTCCTAGATGCTATAATAGATGGAATTATAGTCTATGGTGTGAATGCAGATTTAGATTAGATTATAAAATACTTAAGAGGTAGGGGTCCTTAACACATGCAGATACACCAACATACAACTTTAATTTATACATCAATTTCAAGATGGATTTCAGAAATATAAAATGATTTCAGAAATATAAAATGAAAAAAAAAGTACATATTGGAAGTGAGGAAATCTGGAAAATTATCTTAGGATGTTGAAGGCAAGCCTGCACCTTTCAAATACTTAGACTGTTAATATGACTAATACCCAAGGCTTCATATCTCAGTTCTCCCAAACAATAACTGCTAGCCCCTTCAATCTTCCTTCCGATTCATTGGTGATACCAATGAGTGGCAGGCCCTTTGGCTTTACATTGGAAAAATAGTAGTTTTGCAACCAACTGTCCCCTTAAAATAATCTTAATCAGTGTCACTGAGAGTCTTCCTTTCAAATATTGCATTAATTTAACTTAATCAGATGCCATGTGACATTGCAACTCACTTTCATCCTTAGTCACTGGCAGAGCTTAGAAAATTGCTATTGCAGTGGTGATATAGATTAATTTTCTGATCTTAATTAACACACAGTTATTGAAGTCACTATAATTTTATAAAGGCCAAGGCTTACAGCTCTTGAACTCCATTAATTAGACAAGTTGCTTCAGAAAGAAAACTGTGTGGTTATATAATTTTTTTTCACAAAAGGGTACCACCAACTAAATAATAGTCCCTGTTACTAAGGTGTTTTCTTTGCCATTCACAAGTTCCTTTCTGTTATTTTGCTGCAAACAGTT
Organism: Canis lupus familiaris; assembly: GCF_011100685.1. NCBI lineage: Eukaryota > Metazoa > Chordata > Mammalia > Carnivora > Canidae > Canis > Canis lupus. The sequence continues at coordinate 41,426,759 of NC_049229.1, read as the reverse complement.
CTAGAATTAACAGAACAGTTAAAGATCATTGGACAACTGGTTATTTATCTGTAAAATTGACATAACTAAATAATATCTGGTTAAATGAAGGTGTGGGATTTACAATGCATTTTAAATATTTTCAAAGCAAATAAACAATTGAATGGGAGTATAAGTCCGAATATAGGATAGATTCACAATATTTCCTTTTAAAACTTAATTGTATTTTCTGGTATCATATACTTCTGGTCATCTTTGAAATGATGCCTGAAACTTGTCACAGTTAAAATACAAAAGAAAGAAAAATACAAAATAAAATAACACATAACTCATTATCTCCATACCTTGTTACTTTCCTGTGTATCATGTATTAAATTTCAATTTCTTGTTTCTGTTCTTATCAATGGTGCCACTGTCTTTCCAGCTTTCACAAATTTAACTTTTGATTCTTTTAATTTCCCTTTCTAGTCCACTATCTTCCCAAAGATCACAATCCTTAAGAACATCCTAATGTATCTCTTCCTTGACCCTATGTTTTCAATCACTATCTTACCACAGCCTCTCCTCCATTGCAGACATTCAGCATGTCTCAATGTTTGCAAATCCTTGTAATTGGCTATCACACCTACAAACTCTTTCCTTCTGAGAAATAAAACAGAAACATCAATTTGCAAAACTACTACTTGCATAATAGATAAACTATGAAATCATGACATGTAACTCAAACAACTATCTTAAAGTCAAATTGCCTTAATACAGGGCAGCCTGCGTGGCTCAGCGGTTTAGCACTGCCTTCAACCCAGGGCCTGATCCTGGAGACCCCAGAACAAGTCCCATGTCGAGCTCCCTGCATGGAGCCAGCTTCTCCCTCTGCCTGTGTCTCTGCCCTTCTCTCTCTTTGTGTCTCTTGTGAATAAATAAATAAAATCATTAAAAAAGTTTTGCCTTAATACAAACTTGTTTAGACTTATATGCTCCAATGCCATGGACAAATTGAGACCATGATAACTCCACATGGACTCATGTGCTCCAAAGATAAGAGTGTTTCAGCAACTCATCTATTTTGTAAATCTGATTAGTCTCTGCCTAGACCTTACTTATTAACTGCTACCTTAAAATCACTCCCAGTTCTCATGACCAACCTCAGTTCTCAGAATCCTGTAACTATCCTTCTGTAATTTCTTCCTTTTGGGACACTACTGGGAATGTGCCACAGTGATGCTCTCTCTTGCTCAGAAACTTTAATATATACTGCTTTGCATGATCAATAGGTTTCCCTGGTGGTCATTGTATTAAGACTTTTCATAGTCATGGGGTCTCACCAAAACTTAGGCAAGACCTCTTGCTAACAGTATTCTCATGTTGGTTACATTGCACTTCATGAAGGTCTCTTAAGCCTCTTTGCTCTGGAGATTCTTTGCCTGTAAATCCAGCGCTTACTTAAGGTCTAATTCTTTTTTTGTTGAGCTCCCAAAACTAGCTGATATTTATTTTGTTTTTTGTAAGAATAAGGTTCCAATGACTATTTGGTTATCTGATCAAATTTGTTTCAATTGTTTTCCTTGTGAAGGTGCTAAAACATTCATTTGATGCTAATCATTTTATTTGTCAGCAAAAAAGATGTAGCTTTTTTGGCTACATTGTTGTGTGTCTGTAAGAATTTTTCTTTATGTGTGAGAAATTGGCTTTGGAAGAGATCTCTACCCATTCCTGCTAATCTTTAGGGTTAGCTATTAGGGATTCAACCTTAGTGCTAAGGACTTTAAACATAACATATAAGCAGTATTTTCCCATTTGGCTGATTTTAGCTAATGAATTCCTGGGTTCATCCAATAATAAACTTGTGCCACCTCTTGGCATAACTCTGGCTTGTTTTATTTTTCTTGCATTTATCTTTCTAAAAAGCATAAATTCAAGGTGCTTTGGTGGCTCAGTCAATTCAGTGTTCAGTGTCTGACTCTTGCTTTTGGATGTCTTGATCTTACCATCACGAATGTGAGCCCTCCACTGGGTGTGGAGTCTACTTAAAAATAAATAAATAAATAAAAAGCATAATTCATCAAGAACAATCTGGAATTCCAGTGGTCATTTTGGAGTACATAAGACATGACCACATTTATCTACTTAAAAGCACATTGAGAACAAAGGGGAATACAATTATGTATATTCAATGATTAGTATTTTTATTGTTATGCCAAGCTTCAAAATGAAGCTTAAATAAAAATGTAAAAAATTTAAAATTGTTTTGTTCAACCCTTACTAGGTTGTCTCTCTCCTTTCTAAAAGAGAAATCACTTACCTTATTTTAAGAAACATCCTTCTTCGTTTCTATTCTTCAGAGATTTAATCCTATTTTTTTTTTAAGATTTTATTTATTTATTCATGGGAGACACACAGAGAGAGGCAGAGACATAGGCAGAGGGAGAAGCAGGCTCCCTCTGGGGAGCCTGATGTGGGACTCAATCCCAGGATGCCTGGATCATGACCTGAGCCAAAGGCAGATGCTTAATCACTGAGCCACCCAGGTGCCCCATTCCTATGGTCTTGATTGAATTATGAAAGGTCCTAAGATTAGTTATAACAACTGTCCTTTTTTATCTTTTGAAATGGGTTTGAAATGCTTAGTCTGCATCTAAGACTTTTTCCCTCTTTGTAAAGGGAAAATAATCAGACTTTTATAGTGGTCACTAACTCTTTTCATATACCTTGCAAGCAGCTCCCTCATACATTCCTACTTTTCTTTCTCCCTTTTCTAAAAAACATAATTAAATAATTGATCAAAAACCAATTCTAGTCATTATGAACACAATTTAGGAATACTCAGATTAAAAAAACAAAACAAAAGAACACTCAAAGTCCAGATAAACAGATCTAACACAAAGAGAGGGGAGAAAAGTCAGATTATAAACTCTAATGGAGCATGTTCTTTATTCTATATAGCTTTTGATTAAAGTCTGGGAAAAAGGTTTTCTTTTCTTTTTTCTTTCTTTTTTTTTTTTTACAATTTTATTTATTCATTCATGAAAGAATGAAAGACACATAGAGAGGCAGAGACATAGGCAGAGGGAGAAGCAGGCTCCACGTAGGAAGCCTGATGTGGGACTTGATCCTGGGACTCCAGGATCATGCCCTGAGCCAAAGGCAGACACTCAACCACTGAGCCACCCTGGCATCCTGCAGAAAAAAAGTTTTAATTGAGAGTTAAACTAATTGTCTTGGTTACTGGATTATAAGAAAGATAAAAGAACATTCAGAACTTTCAAACACTATTTAAGAATTTGGTTTATTGTAAGTACAGAAGTTTACAAATTGTATTTGAAAAAAGTCCACATTCTATGTTTATTATGATGACTTTTTGTACAAATTAGACTGATTTGATAATCTTGGTTTAAAAACTGTCCTGTATTTTCTTTCTGACTTTAACAGCATGTAAGAAATTATGCTAGAAAAAAAAAAAAAAGAAATTATGCTAGAATGATATTCTAGTTTAATTTTAATCTTTTAAATTTCCTTTACTGGTTTTGCTACAAGATAGAAAAATTTATATTAATCTAATATGAGAATGATAATATGGAAAGTGTGAAAAGGTGAAAAGAGGCCGATTAGGTCCAAGTCATGCTACCCCAAAATATGGCAATTAGTACCCTGGATGTTTCAAGTTGAAGGAATTTGAGAAATGGCATATATAGGAAGGACTTTCTGATCTTCCCCTAAGCAAGTCATAAAACCCTTATGTGAGAGGTACCTTCCCTATGCCTGGAGGAAAGGAGCATTCTTTCTCTGAAGATAAAGGGACTTGGAGGAATCTGAATGAATAAGCCTTGCTAAGTTTCCCTCAGTTTACTACACTTTCCTCATACCCTTTATCCTATCATCTTTTCCCATGACTTTCCAATCCTCAATCCTCCTAATATAAAAATGTTCATATATATTTAACATTTCTTTAGGTCTTTGTTTTCTTTTTTTTTTTTAATTGGTGTTCAATTTACCAACATACAGAATAACCCCCAGTGCCCATCACCCAATCACTCCCACCCCCCGCCCTCCTCCCCTTCTACCACCCCTAGTTCGTTTCCCAGAGTTAGCAGTCTTTACGTTATGTCTCCCTTTTTGATATTTCCCACACATTTCTTCTCCCTTCCCTTATATTCCCTTTCACTATTATTTATATTCCCCACATGAATGAGAACATATAATGTTTGTCCTTCTCCGACTGACTTACTTCACTCAGTATAATACCCTCCAGTTCCATACATGTTGAAGCAAATGGTGGGTATTTGTCATTTCTAATAGCTGAGTAATATTCCATTGTATACATAAACCACATCTTCTTTATCCATTCATCTTTCGATGGACACCGAGGCTTCTTCCACAGTTTGGCTATTGTGGCCATTGCCGCTATAAACATCGGGGTGCAGGTGTCCCGGCGTTTCATTGCATCTGTATCTTTGGGGTAAATCCCCAACAGTGCAATTGCTGGGTCATAGGGCAGGTATATTTTTAACTCTTTGAGGAACCTCCACACAGTTTTCCAGAGTGGCTGCACCAGTTCACATTCCCACCAACAGTGTAAGAGGGTTCCCTTTTCTCCGCATCCTCTCCAACATTTGTTGTTTCCTGCCTTGTTAATTTGCCCCATTCTCACTGGTGTGAGGTGGTATCTCATTGTGGTTTTGATTTGTATTTCCCTGATGGCAAGTGATGCAGAGCATTTTCTCATATGCATGTTGGCCACGTCTATGTCTTCCTCTGTGAGATTTCTGTTCATGTCTTTTGCCCATTTCATGATTGGATTGTTTGTTTCTTTGGTGTTGAGTTTAATAAGTTCTTTATAGATCTTGGAAACTAGCTCTTTATCTGATACGTCATTTGCAAATATCTTCTCCCATTCTGTAGGTTGTCTTTTAGTTTTGTTGACTGTATCCTTTGCTGTGCAAAAGCTTCTTATCTTGATGAAGTCCCAATAGTTCATTTTTGCTTTTGTTTCTTTTGCCTTCGTGGATGTATCTTGCAAGAAGTTACTGTGGCCGAGTTCAAAAAGGGTGTTGCCTGTGTTCTTCTCTAGGATTTTGATGGAATCTTGTCTCACATTTAGATCTTTCATCCATTTTGAGTTTATCTTTGTGTATGGTGAAAGAGAGTGGTCTAGTTTCATTCTTCTGCATGTGGATGTCCAATTTTCCCAGCACCATTTATTGAAGAGACTTTCTTCCAATGGATAGTCTTTCCTCCTTTATCGAATATTAGTTGACCATAAAGCTCAGGGTCCACTTCTGGGTTCTCTATTCTGTTCCATTGATCTATGTGTCTGTTTTTGTGCCAGTACCACACTGTCTTGATGACCACAGCTTTGTAATACAACCTGAAATCTGGCATTGTGATGCCCCCAGATATGGTTTTCTTTTTTAAAATTCCCCTGGCTATTCGGGATCTTTTCTGATTCCACACAAATCTTAAAATAATTTGTTCTAACTCTCTGAAGAAAGTCCGTGGTATTTTGATAGGGATTGCATTAAACGTGTATATTGCCCTGGGTAACATTGACATTTTCACAATATTAATTCTGCCAATCCATGAGCATGGAATATTTTTCCATCTCTTTGTGTCTTCCTCAATTTCTTTCAGAAGTGTTCTATAGTTTTTAGGGTATAGATCCTTTACATCTTTGGTTATGTTTATTCCTAGGTATCTTATGCTTTTGGGTGCAATTATAAATGGGATTGACTCCTTAATTTCTCTTTCTTCAGTCTCATTGTTAGTGTATAGAAATGCCACTGATTTCTGGGCATTGATTTTGTATCCTGCCATGCTACCGAATTGCTGTATGAGTTTTAGCAATCTTGGGGTGGAGACTTTTGGGTTTTCTAGGTAGAGTATCATGTCATCAGCGAAGAGGGAGAGTTTGACTTCTTCTTTGCCAATTTGAATGCCTTTAATGTCTTTTTGTTGTCTGATTGCTGAGGCTAGGACTTCTAGTACTATGTTGAATAGCAGTGGTGAGAGTGGACATCCCTGTCTTGTTCCTGATCTTAGGGGAAAGGCTCCCAGTGCTTCCCCACTGAGAATGATATTTGCTGTGGGCTTTTCATAGATGGCTTTTAAGATGTTGAGGAATGTTCCCTCTATCCCTACACTCTGAAGAGTTTTGATCAGAAATGGATGCTGTATTTTGTCAAATGCTTTCTCTGCATCCAATGAGAGGATCATATGGTTCTTGGCTTTTCTCTTGCTGATATGATGAATCACATTGATTGTTTTACGGATGTTGAACCAGCCTTGTGTCCCGGGGATAAATCCTACTTGGTCATGGTGAATAATTTTCTTAATGTACTGTTGGATCCTATTGGCCAGTATCTTGTTGAGAATTTTTGCATCCATGTTCATCAGGGATATTGGTCTGTAATTCTCCTTTTTTTTGGTGGGGTCTTTGTCTGGTTTTGGAATTAAGGTGATGCTGGCCTCATAGAACGAATTTGGAAGTACTCCATCTCTTTCGATCTTTCCAAACAGCTTTAGGAGAATAGGTATGGTTTCTTCTTTAAACGTTAGATAAAATTCCCCTGGGAAGCCATCTGACCCTGGACTCTTGTGTCTTGGGAGGTTTTTGATGACTGCTTCAATTTCCTCCCTGGTTATTGGCCTGTTAAGGTTTTCTATTTCTTCCTGTTCCAGTTTTGGTAGTTTGTGGCTTTCCAGGAATGCGTCCATTTCTTCTAGATTGCCTAATTTGTTGGCGTATAGCTGTTCATAATATGTTTTTAAAATCGTTTGTATTTCCTTGGTGTTGGTAGTGATCTCTCCTTTCTCATTCATGATTTTATTAATTTGAGTCTTCTCTCTCTTCTTTTTAATAAGGCTGGCTAATGGTTTATCTATCTTATTAATTCTTTCAAAGAACCAACTCCTGGTTCTGTTGATCTGTTCCACAGTTCTTCTGGTCTCGATTTCGTTGAGTTCTGCTCGAATCTTTATTAGCTCCCTTCTTCTCTTGGGTGTAGGATCTATTTGCTGTTTTTTCTCTAGCTCCTTTATGTGTAAGGTTAGCTTTTGTATTTGAGTTCTTTCCAGTTTTTGAATGGATGCTTGTATTGCGATGTATTTCCTCCTTAGGACTGCTTTTGCTGCATCCCAAAGATTTTGAACGGTTGTATCTTCGTTCTCATTAGTTTCCATGAATCTTTTTAATTCTTCCTTAATTTCCTGGTTGACCCTTTCATCTTTTAACAGGATGGTCCTTAACCTCCACGTGTTTGAGGTCCTTCCAAACTTCTTGTGATTTAGTTCTAATTTCAAGGCATTATGGTCTGAGAATATGCAGGGGACGATCCCAATCTTTTGGTATCGGTTCAGACCCGATTTGTGACCCAGTATGTGGTCTATTCTGGAGAAAGTTCCATGTGCACTTGAGAAGAATGTGTATTCAGTTGAGTTTGGATGTAAAGTTCCGTAGATATCTGTGAAATCCATCTGGCCCAGTGTATCATTTAAAGCTCTCGTTTCTTTGGAGATGTTGTGCTTAGAAGACCTATCAAGTATAGAAAGAGCTAGATTGAAGTCACCAAGTATAAGTGTATTATTATCTAAGTATTTCTTCACTTTGGTTAATAATTGATTTATATATTTGGCAGCTCCCACATTCGGGGCATATATATTGAGGATTGTTAAGTCCTCTTGTTGGATATATCCTTTAAGTATGATATAGTGTCCCTCTTCATCTCTCACTACAGTCTTCGGGGTAAATTTTAGTTTATCCTATATAAGGATGGCTACCCCTGCTTTCTTTTGAGGACCATTCGAATGGTAAATGGTTCTCCAACCTTTTATTTTCAGGCTGTAGGTGTCCTTCTGTCTAAAATGAGTCTCTTGTAGACAGCAAATAGATGGGTCCTGCTTTTTTATCCAGTCTGAAACCCTGCGCCTTTTCATGGGGTCATTAAGCCCGTTCACATTCAGAGTTACTATTGAGAGATATGAGTTTAGTGTCATCATGATATCTATTCAGTCCTTGTTTTTGTGGATTGTTCCACTGAACTTCTTCTTAAAGGGGAATTTTAAGAGTCCCCCTTAAAATTTCTTGCAGAGCTGGTTTGGAGGTCACATATTCTTTCAGTTGCTGCCTGTCTTGGAAGCTCTTTATCTCTCATTCCATTTTGAATGAGAGCCTTGCTGGATAAAGTATTCTTGGTTGCATGTTCTTCTCATTTAGGACCCTGAATATATCCTGCCAGCCCTTTCTGGCCTGCCAGGTCTCTGTGGAGAGGTCTAATACTCCTCCCCCTAAAAGTCAGGGATTTCTTGTCTCTTGCTGCTTTAAGGATCTTCTCCTTATCTTTGGAATTTGCAAGCTTCACTATTAAATGGCGAGGTGTTGAACGGTTTTTATTGATTTTAGGGGGGATCTCTCTATTTCCTGGATCTGAATGCCTGTTTCCCTTCCCAGATTAGGAAAGTTTACAGCTAGAATTTGTTCAAATACATATTCTGGCACTCTGTCCCTTTCGGCGCCCTCGGGAACACCAATTAAACGTAAGTTTTTCTTCCTCAGGCTGTCGTTTATTTCCCTTAATCTATCTTCATGGTCTTTTAATTGTTTGTCTCTTTTTTCCTCAGTTTCCCTCTTTGCTATCAACTTGTCTTCTATGTCACTCACTCGTTCTTCCACCTCATTAACCCTCCTCATTAGGACTTCTAGTTTGGATTGCATCTCATTCAATTGATTTTTAATTTCTGCCTGATTAGCTCTAAATTCTGCAGTCATGAAGTCTCTTGAGTCCTTTATGCTTTTTTCTAGAGCCACCAGTAGCTGTATAATAGTGCTTCTGAATTGGCTTTCTGACATTGAATTGTAATCCAGGTTTTGTAACTCTGTGGGAGGGAGGACTGTTTCTGATTCTTTCTTTTAAGGTGAGGTTTTCCTTCTAGTCATTTTGCTCAGTGCAGAGTGGCCAAAAGCAAGTTGTATTGGGAAAAGGAGAAAAAGAGAGGAGAGAAAGAAGGAAAGAAAAGAGAAAGAGGAAAAAAAAAGGAAGAAAAAAACGAAAAAAAAAAAAGAAAAAGAGAAAGAAAAAGAAAGGAAAAAAAAGGGGTGGGGGAAGGAAACAAATCAAAAAGCAAAACAAAACAAAACAAAACAAAAAGAACCACGGGGGAGTATCTTCTGATTCTGTGTACTTTAAGTCCCTTGACTTCCCCTGGAACTTGTCAGTCTAGCTGGTCTTCTGGGGGAGGGGCCTGTTGTGCTGATTCTCAGGTGTTAGCCGTTGGGGGAGCTGCTGTGCCCCTGCCTGGTGCAGGGCTCAGTGCGGGTTGTTTACCCCGTGAAGCCCCAGGAGCAACAGCCCCAGTGGCGGGGCCGCTCTGGAAACCTGGATTCAGCCCCCGCAGGAACTCCGGAGCTCTCCGTCTGCAGGGCCTGGAGGCTCCAGGGCGGGGCCGCTGATCCGCTCAGCTGGGGCAGGAGCGTCCTCGCTGTCCTGGGCCCTCCCGGCCTCTGCCTGTCCCGGGGAGGCCGGATCCTGGGCTGTGTCCCGGCGCCCTGTGCTCCGGGGCCTGCGCTGTTGGATTCGCGCTCCCGGGCCGCGCAACCCCCTCCGCGGAGCCGCCCCCCGAGCCCCCCCGAGCTGCTCCTGGAACCGTGCAGCCCCCTCGGCACGGAGCCTCTTCCTCTGCCCGAACCCCCCGAGCTGCTCCGGGTCCCGCCGTGCGCGCTGCAGCCCTTAGGGAGCTCGGGGCACTCTCCTGGGAGCGCAGTTGCTCTGTTACTGTCCCAGGGAACCCGAGGGCATCCCCGCCCTCCTGGGTCCTGCTCCAACTCCCCGCGAGCCCCTTTCCGCCCGGGAAGGTCGGTGCAGCTCCTGCTCCTCCGGGACGGGGCTCTCCTGTCCTGGGGACACTCGCCCCGGCCTCAGCCCGGCTCCTCGCGGGGCCCCTCCCCCTTGGAGGCCTTTGTTTCTTTATTTCTTTTTTCCCCGTCTTCCTACCTTGATAGAAGCGCGAACTCTTCTCACTGTAGCATTCCAGGTGTTCTCTCTTTAATTCTCAGGCCGAATTAATAGATTTTCAGGATAATTTGAAGGTTTTCTAGGTAATTTGGTGGAGACAGGTGATTTGGAGACCCTGCTCTCCCGCCATCTTGCCCCTCCTCCAGGTCTTCCATTTTCTTATGAAAGTTCTTATGTCACATAAAACTTGTATTAGATAAATGTGCATGCTTTTTTATGGCTAATCTCTTTTGTTACAGGGGTAACAAAATTGAGAACTTGAGACACTTAGAAGATGAATTCTTTTTTTCAAAAAGATTTATTTATTTATTTGAGAGAGAGAGGGAGAACTGAGCAAGCTAGCATTAGTAGGGGGCAAGGGAGGGAGAGAGAGAATCCAGGCAGACTCCCTGTTGGAATGGAGCCCAACGTGGGTTCAATCTCATGACCCTGAGATCATGGCCTGAGATAAAATCAAGAGTCAGATGCTTAACCGATTAAGCCACCCAGGCATCCCAATGAATAAATCTTTAAAGAAATCTTGTTTTAACTCCAGCTCATTCAGAACTGTAAGAATATATTCACAGAAAGTTACATAGCTAATACAGAGAGGTTCCAGTACTCTTTATCCAGTTTCCCCAATGGTAACATTTTATATATCTATAGACTAATATTAAAACCAGGAAACTGACATTGGCCTAAGGTATTTGTATACTTCTTTGCCACTTTGCCACATTAATAGATTTGTGTAACCTGCCATCTAAAATCAAGACACAGAACTCAAAGATATCCCTCATGCTATGTCTAATAGTCACATTCTTCCTCCTCTCCACTCCTAACCTATGGGAACCACTAATACATGTTCCATCTTTATAATATGTAATAATCTTTTACATATTACATATTTCCCCCCATTCAGTATAATACCATTGAGATCCATCCAGGTTGCTGCATGTAGCAACAATTCATGCCTTTTTATTGCTGTTTCCAGTTATGGGAATTACAAATAAAGTAGACCACTCATATTTAATATAATTATTGCTATGTTAGGGCTTACATCTGCCATTTTATATTTTGTTTCCTGTTTGGGTTTTTTGTTTGTTTCCTTTTCTTTACTTTTTGCCTTCCCCTGGATTACTTAAATTTTTTTAGAGTTCCACTTTGATTCAACTGTATTATTATTATTATTTTAAAAGATTTATTTTAAAGAGACAGAAAGAGAGAGAGAGCACATGCATGGAGGGGAGGGGCAGAGGAGGAGGGAATCCTAAAGCATGCTCCCTGCTGAGTGTGAACCTAGCATAGCTCAATACCAGGACCCTGAGATCATGACCCAAGCTGAAATCAAGAGCCGGTTGCTTATTGACTGATCCACCCAGGCACGCCTCACCTGTATTATTTTTGAGTGTATCTCTTTTGCAGATTTTTTTAGTAGTTGCAAATAAATATGAATGTTCATCACAGCACTGTCTATTTCAATTGTGAGAAACTGTAAACAAATTATGTATCTAATAATAGTTTAGAGCAGGATTTGGAGATTAGGAGTTACTAATGTACTCGGAAAGCAGTTTCTTGGGTAACGAGCACTAATCAGATTTGGGAGTTTTAAAAGAAAGTGGATAGTTATGAAGGAAAGGCAATGAATGCAGGTCTCTCTTTCAACAAATCTAGTAGTCTGTAGGAGGGAAATAGTGGAGTAGCTCAAGGAGGCAACAGGATGTTTAAATATAGGTTTTCTTATAATAGTGGTAATCTCTGTATATTTGAATGTAGAAGGGGGATGAACCACTAGAGAGAAAACAATCAAACACACACACACACAAATAATTAGAAACTAAAGAACAATCTGCTTGTACCTTTAACTTAGAAAGAAGTACCATTTCCTTTTAGACTGGAAGAAAGGAAGACAGCTAAAGGCATGGGGAAAATTTTGGGTTAAAGAGAAGATGAGGGATCCCTCATCTAGCTCAGTATGACAAATATCTCTTAGCTTCATTTTTTTCCCCTAAAGGTGTTGAAGTCATCTACCAAAACTGAGAGAGAATGGTTGTTACTGAGGTTTAAAGAAGATACAGATATGCAGCTGATTTCTGTGTATTGATTTTATATTCTGCCATGCTGCTGAATTCCTCTATGAGTTCTAGCAATTTTGGGGTGGACTCTTTTGGGTTTTCCACATAAAGTATCATGTCATTGGAGAAAAGTGAGAGTTTGACTTCTTTGCCAATTTGAATGCCTTTTATTTCTTTTTATTGTCTGATTGCTGAGGCTAGGACTTCTAGTACTAAGTTGAACAACAGTGGTGAGAGTGGACATCCCTGTTGTGTTCCTGACCTTAGGGAAAAAGCTCTCCGCTGCATTTCTAAACACTAATAATGAGACAGAAGAAAGAGAAATTAAGGAATTGATCTGATTTATAATTGCACCAAAACCCAGAAGATATCTAGGAATAAACTTAACCAAAGAGGTAAAGGATCTGTATTCTGAAAACCACAAAAACACTCAGGAAAGAAATTGAGGAAGAAATAAAGAAATGGAAAAACATTCTATGCTCATAGATTGGAAGAATAAATATTGTTAAAATGTCTATGTTACTGAGAGCAATCTGCACATTCAATGCAATTCCTATCAAAATGCCAATGATATTTTTCATAGAGCTGGAACAAATAATCCTAAAATTTGTATGGAACCAGAAAAGACCCTGAATAGCCAGAGGAATGCTGAAAAAGAAAACCAAAGCTGATGGCATCACAATGCTGGACTTCAAGCTGTATTATACAGCTGTAATCATCAAGATAGTATGGTACTGGCACAAAACAGACACATAGGGGATCCCTGGATGGCTCAGCGGTTTAGTGCCTGCCTTTGGCCATGGTGTGGCCCTAGCGTCTAGGGATCAATTCCCACATCGGGATCCCTGCATGGAGCCTGCTTCTCCCTCTGTGTCTCTGCCTCTCTCTCTGTGTCTCTCATGAATAAATAAATAAAATCTTAAAAAAAAAAAAACAGACACGTAGATCAATGGAACAGAATAAAGAACCCAGAAATGGACCCTCAACTCTAAGGTCAACTCATCTTTGACAAAGCAGGAAAGAAAGCCAATGGAAAAAGGATAGTCTCTTCAACAAATGGTGTTGGGAAAGTCACAATGTAAAAGAATGAAACTGGGCCATTTCCTTACACCATACTCAAAGGTAAACTCAAAATATGTGAAAGACCTAAATGTGAGACAGGAATCTACCAAAATCGTAGAAGAGAATATAGGCAGAAACCTCTTTGACCTTGGCCACAGCAACTTCTTGCTAGACACGTCTCCAGAGGTAAGGGAAACAAAAGCAAAAATGAACTATTGGGACTTCATCAGGATAAAAAGCTTTTGCACAGTAAACAGTTGACAAAACCTAAAGACAACCTATAGAATCAGAGAATATAATTGCAAATGTCTTATCAGATAAAAGTTTAGTATCCAAAATTCTATAAAGAACTTATCAAACTCAATATCCCAAAACCAAATAATCCAGTTAAGAAATGAGCAGAAAGTAGACATGAACAGACATTTCTCCAAAGAAGACCTACAAATGGCCAATAGACACAGGAAAAAATGCTCCATATCGCCTGGCATCAGGGAAATACAAAAAAAAACCACAATGAGATACCACCTCACAGTAGTCAGAATGGCTAAAATTAACAAGTCAGGAAACATACATTGGTGAGGATGGGGAGAAAGGGGAACCTTCTTGCACTGTTGGTGGGAATGCAAGCTGGTGCAGCCACTCTGGAAAACAGTATGGAGGTTCCTCAGGAGGTTAAAAATAGAGCTACCCTAATTATATTACTAGTTATTGACTGCAAAGATACAAATGCAGTGATCTGAAGGAGCATCTGCACCCCAATGTTTATATCAGCAATGTCCACATTAGTCAAACTGTGGAAAGAGCCGAGATGTCCACTGACAGATGAATGGATATACACACACACACACACACACACACATACACACAATGGAATATTACTCAGCCATCAGAAAGTATGAATACTTACCGTTTATATTGATGTGGATGGAACTGGAGAGTATTATGCCGAGTGAAATAAGTCAATCAGAGAAAGACAATTATCAAATGGTTTCACTCACATATGGAATATAAGAAACAAAACAGAGGATCATAAGGGAAGGGAAGGAAAATAGAATGGAAAGAAATCAGAGAGGGAGACAACCCATAAGAGACTAAAATATAGGAAATAAACTGAGGGCTGTTGGAGGGGAGGTAGGTGGGGGGAAGGGGTATTGGGTGATGGGCATTTAGGAGAGCATGTGATGTGATGAGCACTGGGTATTATATACAATTGATGAATTATTGAACTCTACATCTGAAACTAATGATGTATTATATATTGGCTAATTAAGTTTAAATTTAAAAAATAAAAAATAAATTTAAAAAATGAGACATAGAAAAAATTAGGATATACAATGTATAAATTGACAAGACAGTGACATCAGAATTATTGAAGAATTTTAAGTACCACGTTGACATTAAATGGCAGAAATTTGTTGTGGGCCAGGTAATCACAGTTCTCTGAATTTTTTTTGGTAATGTTTTGTCTGCTTGGGAGCAAAAATGGAGAAAGTAGAGGATGAATTCAATCAGTTTAGGTATTAGCATACTAAGCAAAGGTATAGATTAAAGGAGTCAGGCTATCTGAAGTGTTATTGAGAGCAACATTAAAGTGGTAGGTCATGGTCTTTAATCTGGACAAGAAGTACAGTATAGCTAGAAGAAAGTAATGAAAGTAAAAATGACCTAACCTGATAGGTTTTAGGGACTGCCACTGTAAGCTGGAGAAATGAAATGTAAGGAATCTCCGATGGGAAGCATTGTGGCACAGTGGGAAAAAAGTCATTACAGCCAGAAGACTTAGTTGTGAAATGAGGCTCCATTATTTACAAAAAAATAGATGATTTTATGCAAATAGAAAATTGTTTTGTTTTTGAGCTTCAATTTTCTCATACTTAAAATGAAGGATAATTATACTGTCCTCATAGTGTTGCTTTTAATCATAAAGCACATAGTGATACTGGTCACAGTAGGCACTCATCTTTCTGTTCCCTCTCTTATTAGTAAAGTTAAATATTATAGTTCTGTAATAGCAGCTGCTTGTAGAAGACGCAAAGAATATTATATGGAGATTTTAGGGAAATTTTATATATCTAAAGTTCAAACTTGTTTGTACAGGCCTTTGTTTTTGACGATGGCCAAGAAAATGATAGAAAATGTAACAGAGTAAGCAAACACATAGTGGAGATGAATACATTTAATTCTGCGTGTGTGTGTGTGTGTGTGTGTGTGCATGAGCATATGTGATAGAAAGGGAGTAAGATGGAGAGACAGAGAGAATATTAAATGAATAAATATGTTATAAAATATGGCTGAAAGTCAAACAGTACCCTCAAAACTAGAAGACCCAGCACCTACTAAAGAAATATTGCTTGTACTTTGAGTAACTAGAAAATATGCATAAAGTCTTACTTCCTGAACTAATGGCAGCTGGCTGACTGATGTCCAGTTTAAAGGCCTTTAGGTCACCATCTAAAATTTCAAGGATTGGGAAATAGATGATATCATCAAGAGTCAAAATTAGAAAATAAAACTGAGAAATGTAAAGTAAAACAAAACAAAAAACTGGGAAATATAAAGGTCAGGGAAAAAGGAGGAAGATACAGTTGCCTCCTAAGTGTAAAATTTTTATCTTCTATGTATATTCATTTCCTAGGTGACATTATCTAGTCTCATGATTTAAAATACTGTATATATGCTGATAACTTCCAAAAGTATATCTTTAGCTCTAATCTTTCTCCTAAGCTCCAGACAATATGTTCAATTGCCTACTCAATATTTCTACTATAATTTCTAATAAGTATCTCAAACTTAAATGTGTCTAAAACAGAAGCCCTGATTTCTGCTTCCTAATCTTTCTCACCGGGTAAGTGATAACAATCCTTAGAATTGCTCAGGTCAAAACCTTGGAATTCATCTTGACTCCCCACTTTCTCTTATATTCTACTTTGAATTCACCAGCAAAACCTGTTGGGTTTACTTTCAGAATACATTCTGGATCTAATTATTTCTCACCATCTCCACTACTACCACACTGGTCCAAATCTCTTGCTGAATATTACATATCTTTCTAACCAGTCTCCCTGCTTTTTTCCTTTTCTCTCCTATATGCCATGCTACTTTGAAACCAGAGTAAACATTAATAACTTAAGACATGTTATATTTCATGTTATGTTTCCCTTCCTCAAAACTGACTCTTTAAATTAGTCTGAGTGGGGCGAGGGAGCTGAGTGCTTGTGTGGTCGCTTCTTGGAGACCGGTAGCGCTTGCAGCATGGCTGACCAACTGACTGAGGAGCAGATTGCAGAATTCAAAGAAGCTTTTTCACTATTTGACAAGGATGGTGATGGAACTATAACAACAAAGGAATTGGGAACTGTAATGAGGTCTCTTGTGCAGAATCCCACAGAAGCAGAGTAACAGGACATGATTAATGAAGTAGATGCTGATGGTAATGGTACAATTGACTTCCCGGAATTTCTGACAATGATGGCAAGAAAAATGAAAGACACAGACAGTGAAGAAGAAATCAGAGAAGCATTCCGTGTGTTTGATAAGGATGGCAATGGCTATATTGGTGCAGCAGAGCTTTGCCATGTGATGACAAACCTGGGAGAGAAGTTAACAGATGAAGAGGTTGATGAAATGATCAGGGAAGCAGATATTGATGGTGATGGTCAAGTAAACTATGAAGATTTTGTACAAATGATGACAGCAAAGTGAAGACATTGTGCAGAATGTGTTAAATTTCTTGTACAAAATTGTTTATTTGCCTTTTCTTTGTAACTTATTTGTAAAAGGTTTCCCCCTGCTGTCAAAAAATATGCATGTATAGTGATTAGGACTTCATTCCTCCATGTTTTCTTCCCTTATCTTACTGTCATTGTCCTGAAATCTTATTTTAGAAAATTGATCAAGTGTCATGTTGCATGTGGCTTACTCTGGATATATCTAAGCTCTTCTGCACATCTAAACTTAGATGGAAATGAGGGAACATCTGGGTTATGCCTTTTTTTAAGTAGTTTTCTTTAGGAACTGTCAACATGTTGTTGTTGAAGTGTGGAGTTGTAACTCTGCATGGACTCTGGACAGTCAACAATATATACTTAAAACCTGCACTATTGCAGAACAGGTTTATTATCCAGGTACTTTTACACTATTTTTTTGTACTGCTGGTCCTGTACCAGAAACATTTTCTTTTATTGTTACTTGCTTTTTAAACTTTGTTTTAGCCACTTAAAGAAAATCTGCTTATGGCACAATTTGCCTCAAATCCATTCCAAGTTGTATATTTGTTTAAAAAAAAAATTACAATTTACCCCCCTAAAAAAAAACAAAAACAAAAACAAAAAACCCACAAAAAAACTGACTCTTTCGAATAAAATGGTCTTGTTTCTGTTATCTCCCCAACCTCACTTCCTTTTACTTTGCTCCTTTCCCTCTATACTTCAGCCACAAACATGACAAACACACAGCCTACCTCAGGGATTTTTCATTCTCTGTTGTTCCTTTGCTTGGAACTCAATTCCCCTCATATGGCACACACCCTCAATACCTTCAGATTTCCACTCTAATTTTGCCTTATCAGTGAGGCCTGATTATACTATGCAAAATAGAAAGCTCAATCAGTCAGGTCTGGAAAGGAAAACCAAATTGTCTAGGTATTTCAAATGGAGGGGAGTGGGAGAAAAAAGGATTTAATGTAGGAAATTGGTTACAAATATGTTGGGAGGTTTGGAGAAACAAAAGGAGAAAAGTCACCACTGTCCCTAGGGCTGCTTGAGGAAAGTGATGTTAATGAGAATTGAGGATATTATACTTCTGCTAACTTTTTTCCAACTTCTAATATTGTGTTAATGCATCGTAATGACAATACCTAACAGGACCACAGCTGTGGTTTTCAGCTTTCCAGTCTTATTGTATAGGTGAGAATATGAAAGGGCTGATGTAGGGTAGGTTTCAGCAGGTAATATCTGGCATGTACCGCTTCTACTACTAGTCTTTATCATCTTATCCTTTATTTTTCTTCATACCACTTGCTGCTATTTGTTCATTGACTATCTCTCTACCCTGCCTCCCTCAGAATATAAATTCTGTAAGAACAGGGAATTTGTCTTGTTTGCTGCTATATCCTAAACAGTCAGAACAGTGCCTGGTATCAGTACGGTAGTATACTAAATGGGGAGGGGTGGTGAAAATGGTTTGCCTTAATGGAGAAGAATATTTTATCACTGACATTGTTTAGAGTTGTCAGTTCATGGTAATAATAAAAAGCAGAATGACTTATAGTCAGTTTTATTATTATTTTCTAATTTTCTTACGTGAGGGTAACGAGTTAATAAAACTCTTTTCCATCCCTAAGGACAAATTTGAGCTTGGGTTAACTTTCTAGTTCTATTCCCCCGGAAATTTGATAAAGATGAGTCAGCTTGTTACTAGGCAGCATTTCTTATGGGAAAAGTCATCTCTGATCGAAAACTTACACAGGGACTAGAAGGAACTATAAATGAACAATAAATACCTAGTGGGAAGCCATAGCTTCGGGCTTTTGTGAATGTAGTGGCATTTGTATCTGGACATTTCCCTTTTTGGATCCTGGGAGCTGCCTAAGACTGTTATAAGAAATGTTGATTCCTATGTAGGACATGCTTCTAAGTTGGTGGCTCCCATACTCTCCTAGTATAATTCTTGTTCCCTTGTATCTGAATGTCACTTGGAGAAAAAAAAGAATAGTTCTTGGATGGCTGTGTAGATGATTAAGAGGACTAGTTCAACTGAAGATGAAAGTCTGATGCAGCCTTGCTGGACACTGAGTTTCCTGTTCAAAATCTTTCTAAATAAACTGGTTCACAGTACAGTGTATTCACATCTTATAAGTCTGATTTTAGTTAAGATAAACCCTGATGGGCATTCTAGCATGTAATAGATGCTTAAAAAATATTTATTGAACAAATGCATGAGTTTGTAAGTGTATGCCACAATTATGTACCTCCTGGATGATATTGCCTAAATGTTAACATACACAGTTTGTTGAAACCAACAAATATCTACACCAACTGTTTGATATTATAGTCTACAACTGTATCTCCCCGATTTTGAAATAATTCCTTCATCCCAAACAAACACATGTAGTCACAAAATACTGGGCAGGTTTTAAAGATAATATATACAGACATCTTATATAGCATTATTTGGATTGCCTCAGGCCATTGTTCTGTTAGCCAATATACCACACTGGATTGAAAAATGGACATATGTGAAGCCACACATATCATGGGAAATCAGTTAGTACTTAAGGGGAGCTTGTGCTGTGACTACCTAAATTATAGACTTGCCACACTAATAGACAAGTGTAATTTCTTTGGTCTCACTGAAAATAAATACTTTTTTCCATTATTTTCTGTCTATCAAAGATCTCAAGCCTTCAGAAGAGATACTGTATTTTATTCATCTTTTTTATCCCCAGTTTCCAGTATAATGCCTGGCATAGAGGTACCCAATAAACATTTGTTGAACTAAACTATACAATCATAAAGAGTCATAATAACAGCTAAACTTGGATAGAAATAGGGAAGGAATGCCGAGCTATATGGAACCAGAGATTATGTATTTAGAAATATTATTTTAGATTGTGGATTTAGAGATTTGGAAACATTATTCCCTTGGAAAACCACAATAAATACAGAAGGCCACAGAAAGTAGCATCTATCAAAGTGTCTCCAAGGATAATCAAGCCTGGGGAGGCAGAGAACTAGGACTAAAAATTCTTCCTTAGACTCCATGATATAAGTATCATTTCTAGTCTTACCCCATCACTTTTCTTTACCACTAGTAAATAGTTGTAATACAGAATGTATGATAGCTTTAAAATATTACTACCAATGTACTCTGGAGGATAAGTGAGACTATAGTCCAGCCCTACAAAAACAATAGGAAGAATACAAGAAATATAGCTTAAACAAAATTGCCTAATAACTAGCTACTTATGAATTTGCTCATTTTCTTTAGCTTTCCCAAACCCCATGAACTCACCTAGATGCACAGAGCATATAAATAAATCACAAATAAGAGTTGTTCATTAAGTCAACCAGTTTATCAGAAATTTCTTTTTTGATGCTAAACATGGTGTCAATTGGTCCTAAGGATATTAAAATATTCACTATGTAGATCAATTGAAAAGAATGTTTTGGGTCAGTCAATAGTTTTAGGGAATGACCAGTGTACCTATACTGGGTCTAGAATGCTCATTCATCTCTCCAGTAGCAAAACAAATATTCTATTCTTTTCTTTTGCCCTTTCTAAAAGAGCTATAGAGGTAATGGAGAGACCTTTGAGAATGTTCATTTCCAAGACTTTAAGAAATTAAAAATAATGATATATTAATTGCTTATTTTCAAAATAAAAAATTAGAGATTAAAAGAGGAAAAAAAAGAAATCCTGTTAATCTTCTTAAAAATAGTAAGGTCTAAAGGGCTAAAAAACACAGTATCTGATTCTTTCTTAGGCTTTGAATTACCAGCAGATCCTTTTTCCATATTCCCAGATTGATTAGAACTTCTGACTTTTTATATAACCTAAGCAAAACATGGAACAGGAAAATTTTCAAGAGTTTTCAGAAAAGATTGACTAAATCTCCCTTCTAAATCAGGGCTGAAATGACATTTGGCATACTGAGAAACACGCCACTTACAGATGCTATCTTTGGAGAAAAAGAAAAGATTATCAAATCCTTCCTAATGATTAAGGATCATATGGAACTTCTAGCAAGATGAAGGGCTAACCATTGTGTCCCAATTCATTGATTTATTTCCCACACAGAGGTGGCCCATCATCTCAGCAGCAAGGTGGGTAGAATTAATTATCCTAATAGATTGAGCACTAAATTTGCATAGTTGAACATCAATAGCTAGCAGTAATCATTCTTGGTTTATATGTACTGAGTGTGTAGAAAGGCCATTGGTTATAATATTTTATTCTAATAAATGGAAGGAAAGATTTCTCAATATGTAATTTCAAGTTTTCCTTCTTCTTATCTTTTGTACTTGAACTATCCTGAAGCCAACTTATTATTTCCCTGTTATAGGTATGTGGTAAAATCTATAATCCACAATGTTCTATTTACAACACAGAACAGTGGTCAAAAAGACTTTTACCTGGAAGTCCAATTACCCATCCCCAACCCCCCTTTTTTTTACCTCATTCCCTGTTGACATGACTGCAACAACTGGAAACTTATTAACTTCAACCTCTGTGACACCTACAGTTGCCAGAAGACCAATCTCTGAGGGGCCCATATGGGTTCCTTTGGCCAAAACGCATTCCCCTCTTTTAATGTCATGGCCGATGGGTCTGAAAGTCAAAGCAGAACCATAAGGAGTATGACTAAGAATAATATTTTCTCAACTGACTTTAGTGTCGAAGGAAGACACTCGAGGAGAAAAAAGTCAAGAGATGAGGCAGGAACAGAATGATAAAATAAAAAGCTTCTAATCACACAGTAGAAGAGAGAAAATAGGATTTCTATTACTGCTAAACAGGAGTATGTTACTTCACATTTGAAAACTATTTTACAAATTGCTTTGTATTACATTACAGTCAAAAACACCAATTGCAAAGTTTCTTTGATATAAGGCAAGAATGTATGTGAAAATATCTAGTGGCATTAGGGATAAGAGGTCCACAGCATATTAGCTTTGAGGTGAGAAGAATAACACTGATGAGGTTACATACAGTCACAGGGATAATTTCTCTTCAGATAACTTACACTGGCCCAAGTCTGTGGCCACAGAAGTCCACTCAGAGTGGCTTCTTGCCTTAGGGATGTGAGAACTGTAGCTTTGTTATAAGGACATTTGAGCATATCAGTATTGATGGGACCAGGGTAAATATATTCCAATGTAAGAAAAATAATTTAAAATTATTTAATTAATAATTAAATAATTATTTAATTTATTTAATTAATAATTAAAAATAATTTAAAGTTTATGTACTACTTATGGTAAGACAGTATCTTTGTATATAAAGAATAGCAGATTATTCCATTATTATTGGTAGTCAGTAGAGGAGGGGCTATTAGTTAACTGCAGAAAAACTCAACTCTAGGATTATCTGTGTTATACCAAATTCTGGATTATCTAGGCGTAGGGTTGGGTAATTCTGGATTATCTAGAAGTAGTAGGATTATTTGTGGATTAAGTAGGCTTATGACTTTACTTCTTTCTCAAGTTGCTTTGGACTATTTCATTTGCCTTTACTACATTTATGAAAAAGTAGGCTGAGTAGACAGGAGATGTAGAATTAAGAAAATTCATTTTGCTATTTGTTAAAAGTCTTGAACACTAATGGGTAATTGACTGAGCTGTGGATTTACAATAGCCATACTCTCCTGAGTTCATGATCATGTAGAAACAAAAGTCGGCCATACATTTTATACATTATACATTACCTGATATCTTGGCCTGGTCGAGCTTGCACTAGAATTCGTACTTCAAGTTCCTCAGTGCCCTATAATAAGAGCAAGTCATGTAATTTTGAACAGAATAATCTAAGGGAATTTCTGATCAATACAATTTAGCTACTCAGATGCTTTTATCATCAGATAGGTCCAGAACATATACAAATATAGAAAAACAGAAACATTTGCTACACATTTTGAACCACAGGTTCCTGAAAAACTAAGTTTGATACCAATAAATTTATTTATAAATAAACAAAACATTTTTTTCATAATTTTCATGCTTTTTAAAAATGTACCAATTCAAATACTGGATCTTAGATTGTAAGTAGCATTCTCAAGGGAAAACAAAAAATATATCTATATGGCTACCCTAATAGATAACAGTGAACGTAGATGGAGATAACCTGTCTCTTCTGTTCCCATGAATTGTGCTCAATTTTATAATGCTCAATGCTATAATTGGGTACATAATTGGGTACATAATATGGGTACTATGCCAAGTTTTCCAAATACCTGCAGAAATTTCAGTGAGGACTTACAGTTTTCCTGGTAGTAGATTTCTGTAAATTAATGGCGATCATTAATTTTACATTTATGGGCTGTGAATAATATTTTGACACTGGAACTGTGTCTTGTCACCTGGCAGAGTCTGTGGATGCCTGTGTGCTGGATTTCAATGTTCTGCTGGCTTCCCTGAAGCCAATAAATCTGTTGGACAGTTTTAACAGCAGGCAATGTGATCTGTATGCCAAGTGTTGAATTTTATAAGCCTTAAATGTGGGAAAGTGATTAAAAAGAAAATCCTAGATCAAGAAAAGTGGCTGTCTCTCAGCATGTCCAAATTTTACTATGTAGCCAGCCCAGAAGAATATTTATTTTAGCTCTAGCTTTTAAGATATAAAATATCTTAAACTACTTCAAAAAACAATTTATGGTAGCCAACCATTAAAATGTCAGTTGAAACTATTCTTTTATTAGTGGCTGATACTCTGGTTCCAATAATTGCCACTAGTTTCAGTAAGATGAAGGCCTGTTTAGACCAAGGAAAATTCTGAATCCTTTAATTGTAAGCTATAGAGGGGGCACTGACACAAATTTAATTTTTCCAGGCTATCATTTGATGGCAAAGATTTTTCTGAATTATAGAAAACCAGAGTTGAAGGGTTATTTGGTTCAAATGCTTGGCTTAGTGTAACATTCAAGAACTTGCCCAAGTGTTCTTTGTTAAATTCTTCTGTAAATTCTCCTTCACATTTTATCAGAAGCTAGTCTTGAACAAATTTCTCAGCTGTAAAGTATGTCAACAGTTAATGTCTCTGCTGTTCTATCTTGAGATACTTTCCTTCTTGGAAAGAAAGAAAGAGTGAAATTTCATGGATCAAATGCAGTTTAAATTCTGTTATAATTACAGTAATGATCATAAAAATATTTCCTGTATCAAAAGATGTTCAAATATAAGGCAATTCCTATTTACTGGAGACACACTCTACAATGTAAAATCTTTAGTTACCAAAAAGACCCTATAAAAAAACACACAAAAACCCACAACTGGATTAATCTTATAAACAGTGCAGAAAATGGGCATGATTTATAACATTGCCATAGGAACAGAGTGCTAAGACCTGGTGATGACGTACATCATCGGATTCCCTGATTAGCTCAGTATCTTCTACTTGTACTACTGCATCAGCACCGCAGGGGATTGGAGCACCTGTTGTAACCCGCATGACTTGTCCTGGCATTACTGTCTGAGTTGGCTGAAAATACAAACATGTAAGAAAGAAATGATTTACTTTTCTGTTGCAAAGGAAAAGTCTACAGGAGAGGTAATATTTTAAGAAACAAACCATAAAAGGAAAATCTTATACTCTTACTAATTTTGGTCCAATGTAATATAAAAACTATCCACAAACAGGTGCATTTATACCAAAGGGACTTGAACTTGATTTAAGGTAATGACCATTAGATAGATGTCTTTCTTGGTGCACTGTTTTCCTTTTGAAGAACTGTCACTTAACGTTTGTCACTATTGTATCCCACTCAAATATGAATTTTCTCAATACCTATATGTAAAGTGATTTGAGTGTCTTTAAGGAAGAAGAAATGTCATGCGATGTGATTTTATAAAAGACAATTATGAAAAACTAGAACGTTGGTCATTTAAGTTCTGATGTTTAAGAAATGTAGTACTTTATTAACTAAACTTTTGACTTAATAAAGGCAAATCAGAAAAATCATTTTAATTATTTCCCTTGAAAAATCTTTCTAAAACATATTAGTTCATTTTTCAATAATGAAAGTCTAGAACATAAAATCAAGTAATTCAAAAATGATCCCAGTGTTTATGATTTGGGTTAAACATTATATCCAAGATTTTCATTATCTGAGCTCTCAAATCGATGTTACAGGAGATTGGACCCGCCTTGCAACCTTCTCTCAGCATAGAGGAAAGCATACTTCTGTAAGATCCATTTGATAGGTTTGATTTGGCCTCAGAGGCCAATGATTCAGGTCAGAGTTGGGAACAGGAATGCTTCAAATTTCCTCTAAAAGAAGATTCTGAGATAATATTTATTTCCTGATAAAGAGAGATCTTTCTAAAGATATATGTTTTTAAGTATTTAAAATCTTAAGTCACAACAATGCAGATAGACTTAACATTACTGAAATGTACGCTTAAAAATGGTTATGATGGTACATTTTATGTTATAGATTTCTACCACATTAAAAAAATTTAGGGAATGATTAAGGAAAAATACCTTAATCCAATCCAAAAATATTGGATGTGCAAAGTAAAACAAGAAATTTATTTATCTTAACAGCCTTAAAAATCTTCTTTCAATAATATTGCAGCGGGACGCCTGGGTGGCTCAGTGGTTGAGCCCCTGCCTTTGCCCTGGATCCTGGAGACCTGGGATCGAGTCCCACATCAGGCTCTCTGCATGGAGCCTGCTTCTCCCTCTGCCTGCATCTCTGCCTCTCTCTCTGTCTCTCTGTCTCTCATGAATGAATAAATAAAATCTTTAAAAAAAAGAAAACTTAAAAAAAAATAATATTGCTGCAAACAATTGGTGGTGACCAATAGCTAAAATTATCAAATCCTTCAATTTATGCTAGGTACAGTGTTTAATGCATTGTTATATTCTAGAATATAAGCCTTACAAAGACAGGTATTTATTTTTTGTTTGCCCCTCAAGATCACATCTTCATTTTCTATCCTGTTCTGTGGGCCACAAGGCTGACCTCTATACACCATTTCAACCAGGTTCCCATCACTCTGGCTTCTGATTAGGTTCAGCCAATGGAAGTGGTCAAGAGATTACAGGATAGGAGGAAGGGAAACTGCTGGGCTGCAGTTTGGGGATGGCTCTATCATCTTTACTATTGAGGGCCACGGCTCCTATTGGGTAGTCCTATCCCATAGCTATGAACCTTCCCCAGGTCCAGGTACCACTCTTTCTCTTTGCCCTGTCAGACCCAGAGGTGGTTGGTAATGGAGTGTCACTGTTGTTAGCACCTGGGTGCTTAACATTCCTTTGTTAGTTTCCCTCAAAACTCTATTTCTTGGATATAGTCTGTTTAATCACCCCTTTACCAGAAATATTCATTGCTCTATCATACCAAAGCCTAGAAAGTGTCTAGCACAAAGGTGGTGATGAGTAAATATTTCTAGAATGAATGAATGAACATTAATGATCTCAGTAGCTGACAACTACATGCATGGAGTATTCCATACTTCTTGGCTTGAAACGCCAATGTTCTCCCTGCTCTTCTCCCACAGCTAATCTCCCACAGAGATTCTTGGGATTAGGTCTGGCCTTGAGCTATATATCTTATAGTCCCTTCTTCTGCTATTTGAATAAAAGACATTCCAGGCTTTTTGGAATGGTTACATTTTTATGTGATTTTCTACCACCATGCTGCCTAGGATTTCATATGAAAAGTTTAGGGCCCAAGCATTAAAATTAAAAAAAAGTTCAATCTAGGTATTATTCATTATCTGGGACATCTTACCATACATGACCATTTTGCAGTGCAGTGATTTTTGATGAAAAGTATTAAAGTTTTTATATATGTATTTTTTAGCAGAAGTACTAACACTAAAACTATCTTCAGAGCCTATGGAACAAACATATTTAATTTAGGCCTAAACAGGTTCTTCTTTTGTTGAAAGTGCCTTTTGGCTCAGGCAGGAAGTGAATCTTAAAGTGAATTTCAGGGCAGTTGCTTCTTAGGCTGAAGTGTGTGAGCCTGGAGCCCTGCCTCAATTTAGTGAGGTTTAATGTACCATACTCTGTAAATTTACTTTAAGTTTTATCGTGGTTGTACCTGTAATCTTCTCTACTTCTTGGCTTAAACCAACTCTTGAGAAGTGTTTATGTGTGATTATTAAATATAAAATTTGACTAAGATTAGTAAATCTGTATGACAGGTGAAGACTTCCTACCAGCTCACTTATATGAGATCCAATGTAAAAGATATCATTGGATTTATATTTATATATCCACTTAGAGTAAACACATAAACCTCAATTGAATGGAATCGTTGAAAAACTCTAGGAATACATGAGGTATTTCCTTTAGATTGTTAAGAGTAACAACTCTTTAAGAGTAACTCCTTATTTTTTATTTTTATTGACATACCTTATATGTTTTAATGTAAAGTAAAAATGGTTAAAATATTGATTTTTTTCCGTAATAGAAATTGTTTTGGGTTTTTTTGAGATTTGCCCAATGACAGCACTTTATAATCATGTAATTATTTTCTTTGACAGTGTCCAGTGCTAATCAATAGGATCAGTAAGTGATTTAAAGTCAAGTTTTTTGGTACACCAAAAAATTATTTTGAAATCAACTTGTAAGAAACTTAAAGTCTCAGTGAATACAATGGCACCTAATTCTCAAGTGTATGTACTTTCAAGAAGTGAGCATTTTGGCTCTTGTAAGATCTCTGAAATTGCTATAAAGTCTGTATAATACCTTAGTTATACATAAAGGATATCATAGATAACTTAAAGAGAAACCCCATTTTTAAAAATAGTTTTCATCTTTTTTCCCCATTGAACTTACAAGAAGTTAGCAACTTTTATGGTTCATGAATTTTTTGTGTTCCTAGTTTTCTAGTACAGTTGGAAGTCTTAACTAGTAAGTAAAGTTTAAGACCATAAGGTACTTATTAATCTGTTACCTATCTACTATTTGTACTAGGCTTTG
The DNA here is from genome assembly GCF_011100685.1 of Canis lupus familiaris. Lineage (NCBI taxonomy): Eukaryota > Metazoa > Chordata > Mammalia > Carnivora > Canidae > Canis > Canis lupus. Next base: position 41,399,017 of record NC_049229.1, on the reverse strand, counting down.
ACTACCACAAACTATTTGCTGTTCCCTAAACATTCCATGCAATTTTTAAAAACACCTCTGTGTCTTGATTTATACTGTTCTCTTGGCCTGAAATGTCCTTTTCTCATTTCTGTTTTTGTAAAATCCTCTCCTGGTCCAGTTCCAATGTTATTTTCTTAATCCTTCTAGGATGAAATGCTCAACCTCCCTATTGTGCTCCACAGTACATGACGGATAGCATTAGTTTAACACTTATTATATTTAGTTGTTTATATTGTCTCCTCCACTAGATGTAAATTCCTTAAGAGTAGAAATCATATCTTAATCTGTTTTATCTTTCCTAGAACCCAACACAGTGCCTGGCACACACAGTAGATATGTTTGATAATAAGACTCAATTGAAGATCAGAGACCTAGAATAATTGGTACTCTGTGGCTTTGTTATACAAATGGATGCTTCAGACATCCAACACTGATTGAAATACATATCAAGAAGTCAAATAAATTATGAGATCATAATACAAGTCATTTATAAAAATGGCCTAGCTGATTCTTTTTGTCAGGAAAACAGTCATGGAGACTAAACCAGCCTGTGTACAGCATCTAATTACTATAGTGCCAGGCTTGGCTTCAGAGATCTATACACAGTTCTCTTCAATGCTTGGATGTAGGGATGAGGTAGCTGGAGTCACCACCGCAAGCACCATTCTTCTATATACTTCCTCAAATTCTCCATATTTTCAGTACATATGGGAGTACATACTAAGCCAAGGAAGAAAAGGCATGGGACATAGCTTTTGCTCAAACCTCCACATTCATTCACTCATTCACTCATTCATTCATTCATTCATTCATTCATTCATTCATATCCTCCTTTATTTTTATATAATGCTTATGAATGCTTGGTGGTAGCAAAAGAAAAAAGTATCTTGGTCTTCTTCTAGTTCTATTTAATAAGGTAGGCGCTCTTTTAACCAAGCTTCAAAATTCACTGGATTAACGCATGTTTTATATTTCCTCTTAAACATAATGATGCTTCAACACTGCTTAAGTTTGAGGCTGTTAGACTCTTGTATAATAATTTTCCACTTGTTTCCAATTAAATGGCCAATTACTAGTGTCAAAAGCATTAAATAAGAGGACTTCTACTGTACTTCCATTATGGCCCATTAATGCTTCATTTCTTAATAGAAATATATGTACACCTGTTCACTGGCTAGCTTCCCAGTGAGAAAACCTTATCTAAGTGATTAGCTAGAGAGGTTAAAAAATTTGCTTCTTCTAATTTTCCCTGTTTGTAACACAAGTTGGAGAAAAGTCTGAGATCACCTAGAAACTATAGTTCTACTGAGAATATTAATGTTTATACAGGAAGAAAGAATCATCTAATCACAGGACTGGAAAATTCTTGTGGGGCATGTCTGTGAGCTATACCAAAAATACAATGTTATATATTAATAAACACAGATTTCTTTCAGTTAAAAAATAATTCTGTTGGTTCTTTCTCATAAGAACCATCCTTTAATCTCTTTGATAACCTGTCTAATCCATCTCTAAGATTTTCATTGCAATGATGGTAGAAGCTTAGAATTCGATGCTAGAAGTCCATGACGCTGAAATCTTCAGGGCCTTTCAGGCCTATGAATCTCACCTGTTCACCAGCTTGGGATTCCCCAATGATGAAACGATCTCCTGGGCCATCGGCAGCTGTGAGGTGAACAGAATCAAGAACAAACATCAAAATGGACCTATAGCAAGGAATAAGGATCTAGTGTTGGAATTCTAAAATTTGACTCAAATCATCAGATAAGGCTTCAGGAAAGTGCAATATTTTTCTAATCTTCTAGACCAGACAATGGTATTGTTACTACTAGTTTGATCTTTGTACCCATCATTCACATGTACCAGTAAAAGTGGTCCTAATCGTGCCCTTTCTTGGTGTCGCAGGAGATTGTCTTCCTGTTGCTCTATAATTTCCATACTTGTAATTTTAATTTTTTTAAAGATTTATTTATTTTAGAGAGAGAGAGAGTGAAAGAGAGAAAGCATGTGTGAGTCAGGGGAGAGGCAGAGGGAGAAAATTTTCAAGCAGACTTGCTGCTGAGCAGGGAGGCCAATGTGGGCTGATCCCACAATCCATGAGATTACAATTCATAAGATCATAACCTGAACTGAAACCAAGAGTTGGAAGCTCAACTGACTGATCCACCTGGGAACCACATATACTTGTACTTTTTAAATAAAATTATTTCTTCTAGCCTCCTCCTAAATAAATATACCACCTTTTCTATGGGTATGTATGGGTGATGCATGTATACACTATTGTGGATATATCTTATCTATACAGATAAAGTACTGTTGATATTCATATTTTTCCATTTTTCTATAAATTTCAAACTATTCATACTATTCTTATTTATCACCCAGTCTGATTTTCAGAATAACCCAGTTGAGTAGAAAAAAAACATATCTTCTTTTTTTCATTTCACATTTGAAGAAAATGAGTTACAGAATGAAGGAACTTAGGTTGACAAGTTCTTGTTAGTGGCAGAGCTAGGACTAAAATACAGTCCCTTAATTCCCAATACAGTATTTAAAAAAAAAGGGTCAAAATGCTATTTCTAAATCATAATAACGCAGTTCTGCATTACAATTTCCACTATTTATTTTTATTTTTAGAGATTTTATTTATTCATGAGAGACACAGGAAGAGAGAGAGAGAGAGAGAGAGAGAGGCAGAGACACAGGCAGAGGGAGAAGCAGGCTCCATGTAGGGAGCCTGATGTGGGACTCGATCCCAGGTCTCCAGGATCAGGCCCTGGGCTGAAGGTGGCGCTAAACTGCTGAGCCACCTGGGCTGCCCGCCACGATTTATTTTTAAATCAAAAGAAACACTTTCAGAATTGAGATGGAAAAACATCCATTTTTTTTTCTATATATAGTATAGTAAAATTATATTATTGGATGAAAAAATATTCCTGGAGAGAAATGTATTCAAAAGCTTTTTTCAACTATGATATGGATTTAGATCTATGCTATTGGCAAGGCAGTGCCTATCTAATGTGTTTTATGATCATGACCATTACTTCCATGTCATCTGCATACAGCAAGGATTTGTGGATTCATACACTGAAAAATTAACATTTTCTATATGAATATTTAAATTATATTTGCAATCATGCTGATAAATAATAAAAAAGTATTTCTCTCTTTTAAAAAAGACATATGAGGGACGCCTGGGTGGCTCAGCGGTTGGACACCTGCCTTCGGCTCAGGGTGTGACTTGAGCTGAAAGCAGACACTTAATGAACTGAGCCACCAGGTGCCCCCCATTTTGTGTTTAAAAAATTTTCTTTTAAAGTGAACAATTTAAAATAGACATAAAACATAGAATCATTGCTTCCACAATTATCAACTTTACCAATCTTATTTCATCTATCCTCTCATTTATTTTTAGAGTATCTTAAAGTGAATTTTGATTTTCTAACTGTATAAAGTTAAAAAGTCAATTATCTTTCAGAATTCCACACTATGTCTTAAGTATGAATAAAGTTATGTTAAATGATTTTTTCTACTAGAGGCATTACCAACTTGCCATCTCTTATAAGTAACCTAGACATTTCTCTTTTACCTCTTGCATAAGAGGAAATTAGCAGGATTTTAAAGTAAAACAAAGCTGAATCTGAACCCTGGTTCTGCCTATTAATAGCCTCAGGACTTACAGCAAATTTTTTTCATTTTTAAAAAATTTAAAATTAAATTAGTCATACATCATTAGTTTAAGATATAGAGTTCAGTAATTCATCAATTGCATGTAACATCCAGTGCTCATCACATCACATGCTCTCCTTAATGCTCATCACCAATTACTCCATACCCCTACCTACCTCCCTTCCAGCATCCCTCAGTTTGTTTCCTATAGTTAAGAGTCTCTTATGGTTTGCCTCCCTCTCTCTTTTCATCTTATTTTTCCCTTTCCCCTACGTTCATCTATTTTGTTTCTTAAATTCCACACATGAATGAAAACATATGGTATTTGTCTTTTCCTGACTGATTTATTTCACTTAGCTTTATACTCTCTAGCTCCATCCATGTTGTTGAAAATGACAAGATTTCATTCTTCTTGATGGCTGAATAATATTTGAGTGTGTGTGTGTGTGTGTATAACTTTTTGAGGAACCTCCATACTGTTTTCCAGAGTGGGCTGTACCAACTGCATTCCCACTAACAGTGTAAGAGGGTTCCCTTTTCTCCCCATCCTCACCAATATTTGTTGTTTCCTGACTTGTTAATTTTAGCCATTCTGACTGGTGTGAGGAGGTATCTCATTGTGGTTATAACCTGTATTTCTCTGATGCCAGGTGATATGGAGCATTTTTTCATATGTTTATTGGCCATTTGTGTGTCTTCTTTGGAGAAATGTCTGTTCACGTCTTCTGCCCATTTCTTCACTGGATTATTCGGTTTTGGGTGTTGAGTTTGAAGAGTTCCTTATAGACTTTGGATACTAACCCTTTATCTGATGAGGTATTTGCAAATATCTCCCATTCTGCAGGCTGCCTTTTAGTTTTGTTTCCTTTGCTGTGTAAGCTTTTTACCCTGATGAAGTCCCAATAGTTCATTTTTGCTTTTGTTTCTCTTGTCTCAGCAAATTATTAAGCCTTTCTCTGAACTTCTGTTTTCTTGTTGATAAAATTCGGGATAATAATTCTTTAAAACCAGCATCTTTTAAAGCTTTTTGTTCCTTTCATTCACTCACTAAATTTCTATCCAGTCTATGTCCTAAGTGTCATATTAGGTGCTGGGACAGAGTGGAGTAAAACCAGACATGGTTTCTATTCTAATGCAGTGCCAATTTGCTGCAATGTTTTTCAAACACTGGACCAAATATGGTGGTGGGCTATAAAGTAAACTTGTAAACAATTTTTTAAAAAGGTTTTATTTATTTATTCATGAGAGACACAGAGAGAGAGCGAGGTAGAGACACAGGCAGAGTGAGAAGCAGGCTCCATGCAGAGAGCCCGATGTGGGACTCGATTCCAGGTCTCCAGGATCACGCCCTGGGCTGAAGGCGGCACTAAACTGCTGAGCCACTCGGGATGCCGGTAAACAAATTTTAAAATGAGAACGAATAGAAATACATTTCAGCATACATGGTAAGGATGAATATTGTTTCATTATTTTTGTTTCTATATGTGTGCAAATGTACATTTATATATTGTATATGTTACTTATATGTGTGTATAATGTATTTAATATGTCTCTTCTTATGGGTGCAGTTAAAGCCATTGATGTAGTGGAGGAGATATTAATCAAATAATCACATTAATAAATACATAAATGCAGATTAAGGAAACCATTCTAAAAGAAAGGAATATAGTTTTATGAAAGCATATAATGAAAGTGCCTGAACTATACTGGAGGGTCAGGGAAATCCACCGGGATAAAAATATTTCTGGTTTGAATATGAAGGATGAATAAAAGGTAAGTAGGCAGAAGGGGTATGTGAGTGCGAGAGAGATGCGAGAGGGAGGGACAGGGGGAGAAGGAGAACTATGAAGTGGAAATGCTCCATCTAAAGATCTTCACCTATGTGCAAAGGCCTCTGGTTCATATCCTCCTTGTATCTTATGCCCTAGCCACTCTCAATTTCTAGAACTGTAGCTCCTTGAGAGTACCAAGATGACTAATATTCCAGCTCCATAATATACACTACTTCTAGTGCTTGGAGTATCCTTTTCTTATCTGTGCCTTCTGATTAAAGACTTCTTAGCTTTTAAGACTCAGCTCAAGTGTCATCTTTTTTATGAAGTCATATCTGACTCCTCTTCCCCCAAGAGTCAGCTACTTTCTCTTTTGTTTCCCCAGTGTATTCCCAAAATAATTCTAATTATGGCTTCCTAATTATTTGCAATTATTTGCTTATTTGTCTCACAGGAATCTGTAGCATTTGCTGCATAATAGGTAGTCAATTAAATTTCAATATGTGAAGTATTAAAAATGTTCAATAAATGAATGAGCATGGCTCCTAAGAATCTACTTAGAAGGATGTATGCATAAATGAAAAATAAATAATGTTTTTAAACACAAAATGCTGTATTTCTAATGGCTTCCATCCATTTCTTGCTGGTCCATGCAAATAGTTTTCAAATATGAGTCAACATTGACCATCTTTAGAATGTTTAGAAAGACTGCTTTGGTTAATTTTATATAATAACTTAGATTATGTTGCCATTCTGTCTAGCATAGTTCCTAGCTCATCACTGATTTTCAATAAATATTTGTTAAAAGAATAAAGAAATGAATTTGGCACTTCCATACTTAGGTGGGAAGTTTGTAGACTGATTTGTACATATTAGTACTGTGCTTTCTAAATTTTCTTGAATAATTTCAAAAATGTGTATGCTTAATTTCTACAGCTAGATTATGAACTCCTTAAAGATAGAGAACACTTTCCTTTATTTCTTTTTTTGAAACCCTCTGCTCTTCAACCTTCTGGTCTCCTGTTTCCCCACACATGCAAATACACCTACACTCAAAATGCCTTATATTAATATTCTGCACAAATGTTCCAAATAAATGTCTCTGAATAATGAGTGGCTGGAGATCATTTGGAGGCAAGTCTGCTATGGAGTGTCAAGAAGGCCAATATCTGTAAGAGTCCTTAAATGATTCTAAGGAGCAGAGAAGGTGCACTGACTGGAGAGAGAATATGTGTTCACTTACATTAATGTTCTTCACCTTGCCCTGAAAATTTCTATCTGGGAAACATGTCTCTATATTGCTAGCTAAAGAAGGCTCAATCAAACCACATTATAGAAGGTTCTTGGTAGCAAGAGAGAAGTTTCTTTTTTATTATTATTATTTCCTTTGTAACAGTACTTCTCAACCCTTAATGTGTGTACAAATTACCTAGGGATCTTGTTAAAATACAGATTCTGATTCAGTAGGTCTGGGATAGGGCTTGAGGTTCTATATTTATTTCCAACAAGCTGATGCTAATGGTGTTGGTTCATGAATTACCCTTTTTGAGGAGTAGAGTGCTCTAAGATTGAATTGAATATAGACAAATTCGAGCTTAAAGAAAGAGTAAGGAGTAAAAAAAATTAGTGAACTACAACAGAAATCCTGATTTTATGTTATCACCAAGGCTCACTATTGAGAAGAAGCAGAAGCAGAGGTACGTTGGAATATGAATCTAATGCTTGGAAAAGAAATAAACTAAGTAAGCCACAGTATGCAATTGGAAAAGATGGATGGATTCAAGGATTACTGTAGAGGCTTAGAACCCCCACTCTCCATATTTAGAAATTTCTCTTAATAAGTGTTGTTTTTCTTTTTTGTAACTGTAGAATTTAATTTGAAGGAAGTGATAAAGCTAAAATGAACCAAATTATATAATGCAGCAAATGCATTATTTAACTTATTCATAATGCTTAATGCTAGACCCTGAAGGTGCTCCCACTTCTACCTTCTTTTTTTTTTTTAATGTCCAGAAAACACTTTAGTCATCTTCACCTGTTTAGTTAAAGATTATATCATTTTTAAATGGATACCATTAGATAACTATTCATTGTGGCAGTGTGTAGAAAATGATCTTTCCTGAGCCCTTTGCCATAGAATTATCCTTCATTTTCTAGTCATATGGGAAACTCTCTGTAAGCCTCCTGAAACAAACACTTTATAGCTTCATTTATTTTCAATAATAAAGACTTTCAACATTTCCATGGTAAGACTGAATAAACTGAGGCTATAGAGATAGCATAACTTTCAGAGGCCCTAAGAAGTATTTTTGACAGAAGAAACAGGAAGAGGAATTAAGAATTGATTATGGAACGAAACTGTCTAAGGATGGATGATAGGCAACAGAATAATAGTATTTGTGTGTATACTAAAATTAAGATTATAGAAAGTGTTGGATGGGGGCAAGAGAAGGTGATAAGACTAGTGCAACAAGATTAATACTTGCTGCAATTATATTGAGGATAAAATCAGGAGAGTTGTTTGGAATTTTAAATCTGTGGCTTTTTCTTATGGAAAGCAGGAAATTAAGAGTAGGACAGATGAGTATTTTATATTCTTTACCATCATCTTCCAGTAAAAAAAATGCCCATTTATTGTTAGTATTGGGAAAAGAGGTACTATTTCCTTAAATACAGTATTTTAAGCTTTCTGGAATTGATCAAGATTAATTAATCCAAATATCTCTCTGTTCACTTGAGTAATATTCCCAAATCATAAGGCCCTCTTCTTCATCCAGAGTGACCTATAGTGGAAGGCAATAGTTTATCAAATGGAAAACTAGCCGTTACCAGGGATTTAGATGGAAGAAATAGAAACCCTAGAACATGGCTTTTGTGAAAGAACAAAAGCTCTAAATCAGAGATTATACTGAATTTTAGTATGTACTTTAACCCACTGGAAGGGAAGTACAACAAAATGTTAATAGTGGTTGGGAGTGAAATAATGGGTAATTTTAAAATGTTCTTTTTAATTTTCTGTATTTTCATAAGTATGTATTTCAATCAGAATGTAAAAAAGAAAAATTTAAAATTTACCCAAGTGGCAAGGATTTGTCTTACATCCTTCTAGAATTGCTTGTTATATATGGTTCTCAAAATAATTAGTGGTATTTTCAGATGTTTCCCTCTTTCTAAATCATCCCTGTAAAATAAATTCTGAAAGGATAAGCCTTTTGAATTGAAAAGTTTCAAGAAAGCTGAACTTGGGATGTGAAGTACTTTTGCCTTTATTAACATCTCCAAAGAAACTCCAAAGAAACTGTGAGACAAAAGCTCTACAGCAAGGTGGAAATGCATCAGTGCATTTCTTAATCAGTGTGAAGGGAGAAATAACTCTTCAAAAATATTAATAAAAATAACTCTTCAAAAATATTAATAAAAATATAGTATTGATCTTAATTGGTAACATGCTACTTTCATTTTCTTTTACCTTTCAAATTCATTCTGGGAGAGGTTGATTTTTAAGACTTTAGCCTGTCACTTTGCCCAGCTGCCAGTACCAAAAATAAATCTCTACCTTCCTCTTTTACAAAACAAAACAAACAAAAAAGCCACACACTCCATCCTGAATGCAGCTTTAGGTTTATTAGGTTATAGGTCTTCCTATTATATCATCATTGCTTGATTCCTGCCTTCTTTAAACTCTATTCTTTCTTGCCTTCTTTTTTTTTTTTAAGCTGTTCCTATTTCTTATTTGCTTAGTTACTTTTTACTGTCTTGATTTTTTTCAACCCACATACCTTAAAGCAAGTGATCCTCCAACTGGTTTGGAGTTTTATGCCACATGTTTCTGAAGGATACTGGCTAATGCTTAGTGATCCCAGAGCAAGTTAGCAACCTCTTTACACCTACAGGGTTAGCAATGTTCACAGGTGCCACTGGTTATTACTGGAAGGCCTACGGCAAAGGCAGAGGAGAAGAAAAAAGGGACAATAACGGGAGTGGGGGAAAGGAATGGGAGTAAAGGAAGACGGGGTGGAGAGAAGAAGGTACACAAAGTAGAGTGGTAGAGAGCCACAACAGCACAAGGATATTCTTTACCAAACACTGCCTGTGGGCGGTGTTCTAACACTGACGAGACTAGGATCATGCCTCTGCTCACAGATGGCTTTTGCTACCTTAATTATGATGTTGGTATATATACAAAGGCATAGCAAACATTCCCACTTTTGAGATATAACCATATCAAAATGGTTATCTGTTATGCATTATGTCTCTGTTATATATTCTGTATCTTAAGAGATAGCAACACTAGCAACACTTCACAGGAAAAAAATAATATGAAAGAGCTACATAATAGTCTGTTGAATGTCTCATATTGTGAGATGTTAGATGTTTTTTATTTGTGTGTGTGAAATAACTAAAAATACCACCATTTCAAAACAAAAGAATAAATAAGATTCCAGATGGTAATTTTATATAAAATTTCTTTGGTAGATTCTACATTACCAGAAAAGGCTCTTTTAAGGCTCATGTAGGCTAATTACTCTTTTGGCAACTAGAAAAACTAAGAGCAATAGTTTCTTTTTATTGAGCTGCTGCTATCTCATGCAACAACACAACACAGAACAACATTCTGTTTGAGAATATTATTCTTTGTATTAACAAGAATGTAAAAAAATAGACTTTCTTATCCCTTTCGTATTTCATTTGCTAACATTGTTTATTCTACTCTGGAAGTAAGAATTCTTTTACATTTTACAGTAATCTTATATGGCTACCAATTATAAGTTCAAAACAGAACTAACATTTCAATTGGAGAACAAGAAACAAGAAGAGCCAATGAGGTTATTAGAAGACTGAAATAATTTTCTTTCTGGACAATATTCATTATAATGAGCACTGTAGAAGGAACAAATTTGGAAGAAAAAAATCCTAAAAGCCACGAGGGATTTGTTATTCATGTTTTCAGGAATACTCTAAATTTAGTGAGATCAAGCTGAATGACGTGCATCCAAGATAGTATCCCTGAGAAAGAATATACTAGTAGGAATTAACCTCTCCACCACTATATTTATGTAGAATAGGAGAGTAACAATTCAGATAAATGTTAACCTTTTTTTCAGAGATGGTCTAAGAAAATGTTTTTTATAAAAATGATAGTGATAACAATAGTTACCATTATCAAGCATTTTATAAAATAATTATTGAGTGCTTGTTTTTGGTGCCAGATATTTTACTAAGGCTTTCTATGGTCTCATTTAATCCACACAACTTGTTGGGGTAAGTATGACTATAGTTATCATCATTTTACAGATGAGACAACTGAAGCTCAAAAACTTTGAGTAATTTGCTCAAAGTTACATAGATGGAACAAGTACTGGGACCCAGATCACTCCTACTTTGCTTTTCAAAGCCCATAACCACAACCATTTGCTATATTGCCTCCAACACAAAAAGACATTGCTAAGAGAAAGTGATGGAACATGGAGGAGATTAGTGAGTATATTTAATTATAAAAATGAAATAATTTAATGACTAGATAGAGTAAAAAGAACAACAAGTAAGAGATTCCATAAAGAACCATTAAAAAGGAACTGGCCTTCTTATCAGCTCTGATAAGCTGGGAAATGTTTTTAGACATTTCTTCAGTGATATTAGCCTTGAGCTAATAACCAATAATAGTTTCTAAGTAATTCCATTGCATTTTCAGTTTGGGTTCTGAGATTAGACTTTAAGCAGGCAATTGCTGTTCAGTATTTGCTTTCAACCTTTATGCATTCTGAGGCAACTCCAAAGGTATGAGTTGCGTGTACCACCTAAGGTTTCAAAGCTTTTGAAATCTAGCTCTTAAAGGGAATTAGAGGTTTCCCTTATACTTGCTTTTTATGCTTTTATTGATGTTTGAGTTTAAAGCAGAAGAAAAGCCCACCCTACATGATCCTTTGTTCTGGGAATCTGCTCTTCTTTCTTGGACCACATAGATGTTTTCAACTGGAAAACACAGAGAAAACTTCCAGACCAAGACTGTGCTACCTGACATATATGTAAAGGTCAAAAGAATGAATTATGGTACAATATTTCTATCAGTTTCTTCATATTTATTTGTCAACAAGCATTTTAAAGTAACAATAGTACTTTCACTGGAAACTTTTAATCCAGATTGTTATCTGTGAATAAAATTATTTTAATAACCAAGTAGGAAACAAATATAAAACTCATTAGGTGCCTAGGCTGAGCCAAAAATCGGAAGAAAAAAAATACAGTGTGAGTATGATGATACTCAAAAATCAAAAACATTTACCTCGGACAGCATAGCCATCTTTTACAGATGCTGGAAAGGGGGGTAGGTTGTCTTTTGCATATACATCTTGAGCAAGGACTCGCCCCATTCCATCTGAAAAAAGAGAAAATAAGAATAATATCAATGTGGAGAGCAATGGCAGGCAGTCATAAACAAGGTGGGTAAGTATGTCTGTCTGGCGAGGCCTATATATGGGCTCAGTCAGACCCCCTGATTTCTATCTCAAGGAGTTGGAGACAGAAGGAAGACACGTATCCTTGTGTTTGAAATGAAAGATTAGATTCAATTAATAGCTATGCTTACAGAGATTATTTGAATATGAGCAGCTACACAGTCATCAAAGATGTGTTCAATTTGTTGTGTCGTTAATCCTTTAACTACCCAAAGATGACTTTCTTTAAAAAGCCAATTTTTGAACATTTTCATATTTGTTGATCCAGTAATTTCACTTCTAGAAATCTATCCTAAGAAAACAGATAAATCTCTATGCACATGTTTATTTTTAGTGGCTTACATTAGCGAGGATAGTAAAGAAATAAAAAGATCAATAATATAGAAATTACATAGACAATGATCTATCCTTATGATAAAATACTATCATATTAATGCAGGTTAATGTAATATTCATGAAGAATATTCATTGACCAGGAAAATTCTTAAGACACATATTTAAAATACATGCAGAACTGTATATGTAGTATATAATGTGTACATGCCAATAGAAAAAGATGAGAAGGGCATGCATATATGAAAATATAAAGCATTTGTTATGTTAGTATGTTAAAATTATGTATGATTTTTATTTCCTTTGTTATACTTTCTGAAAATTTCCAAATTTTTTATAATGATCAAATGCCATTTTTAAATTAAGAAAGTTTTCCTTAAGAGGAGAAACGTAAACAAAAGGAATTTTAGCCTTTGCTTTTGGCTTTTAATAAAATTCTAACAAAATTTACCCTAAAAAAATTAGTGATTATAAATAAGCAGAAGACCAGTAACCTGTCTTGTGAAAGGACTATTCAAACTACTCTGGATGTTTTACCATTTTCAGCTAAAGCCTAGGAATTTGAGCTAGAATAAAAGTTTCAAGAGTCATGATCAATTTCTTAAGTCTTCTAATCAGAATCTGTCTTAATTATTATTACTATTTCAAAGAGGCAAAATAATAATAAATAGAAGGTGGAGAAGAAAGAAGAGGGGAAGGAAAAAAAAATCAAGCTTGTCTCCAAAGACTATAAGTAATACAGGATTTGATTTACATGAGATGTTCATATAATTTAGAACACTCCATTATTTCCAGAGTTGGATGGGTGTCTTTGTGTGTTTTTTGTTTTTGACTTTGTCCTTCTTGCCACCTAAGGCCTCTGATTTCCAGATCCCAGAACCTAGAAGAAGTAAGTACAGAGAAATTTTTAATTTAACTCTGATCAATACTGATAGTGTTATTAACTCTTTCCTTTTAGGGAGGTGATAGCTGAATTGGAAGGGTGAATTTCTTAGCAGATTCTAGCTTCAGATATTCCTAGAGGGTTGTAGCTATTCTGGAGCTATCCTGGAGCTATGGACTTGTATTTAGTAAGACCAGGGAAGTGGTAAAACCAGAGAGTCTAGTTTGGATTCACTTATACAATATTAACTCCCAAACAAACCTGAAACTATAAAGTAATCCCTGATGGGGTTAGCCCCATAGCATTTGCCCAGGAACACAATAAACTCCCTGGGGCTTCCTGCCTGGAACTAATCTGGCCTGGGGTAGTTCATGAAAATGTAAACTACCCTAGCTCAGCTCCTAAAACAATGACTTTGCTGGAGTTTTGAATAGCTTAGTAGTAGTAGCAGTTAATCAAAGATAGCACAAGGAAATTAAGCATAAATTTCCAGTTATAAAATAACTGGTTTTCCTGGGTCTTCGGCTCACAGGTGGCATATCATGAGACTTTTCAGCATCCATAATCATGTGAGTCAATTCCTCACAATAAATATCATAATATAGATATATATCCTATGGGTTCTGTTTCTCTGAGAACCCTAACTAATACAAATGGAATAGAATAGTCCAGAAATAAACTTTTGTTCATACAGTCAAGTGATCTTCAATAAGGGTCAAATGGTCTTCAATGGGGAAAGGACAGTCTTTTCAACAAATGGTGGTGTTGGGAAAACTGGATATCCACATACAAAGAATGAAGTTGGACTCTTACACCATGTATAAAAATTACTCAAAATGGAGTAAAGAACTAAATATAAAACCTAAAACTATAACATTCTTAAAAGAAAAGATAGAAAAAAAAAGAAAAGATAGAGGACAACTTTATGATATTGGATTTGGCAGTGATTTTTTTTATAATGGTGATGAACAGATAAAATGTTTTATTTTTTCAAATATTTTCTGATTTTATAATGAAACATTTCTCCTAACAATGTAAGTAGGCCTCAGTTTTTTTTTTAAGTTTTTATTTAAATTCCAGTTAGTTACACAGTTATATTACACAATGTAATATTAGTTTCAAGTGTATAATATAGTGATTCAATATTCCCATACATCACCTGATGCTCATCATCACAAATGCACTCCTTCATTTCCTTCACCTATTTAACCCACTCCCCTACCCACCTCTCTTCTGGTAGCCATCTAGTTTGTTTTCTATGTTAAGAGTCTATTTCTTGGTTTTGGCAATGATTTCTTGAGTATGACACTGAAGGCACAGGCAACTAAAGGAAACAGACAAATGGAGCTACATCACACTTAAAAACTTTTGTGCATCACTGCTGGGTATTTATCCCCAAAATACAAAAACACTAGTTCAAAGGGATACATGTACCTCTATGTTTATTGCAGCATTATTTATAATAGCCAAATTATGCAAGCAGTCCAAGTGTCTACCAACAGATGAATGGATAAAGATGTGGTGTATATTACAATGTATACAATGGAATATTATTCAGTCATAAAAAGAATGAAATCTTGCCATTTTCAACAACATGGATGGAGCTAGAGAGTATAATGCTAAGCGAAGTAAGTCAGCTAGAAAAAGACAAATACCATATGATTTCATTCATACGTGGAATTTAAGAAACAAAACAAATGAACAATGGAAAAAAAAAAGAGAGACACACACCAAGAAAGACTCTTAACTATACAGAACAAACTGAAGGTTACCAGAGGGGAGGTGGGTAGAAGGATGGGTAAGATAGGTGATGGTGATGGGGATTAAAGAGTACACTTATCATGATGAGCACTGAGTAATGTATAGAATTAATGAATCATTATGTTGTACACCTGAAACTAATATAACACTATGTGTTAACTGTACTGGAATTAAAACCAAAAAAAACTAAAAGAAAAGATTATATAGGAAAAAAAAGTTTTGTGCATTAAAAGACACAATCAACAGAGTGAAAAGGCAATCTATGGAATGGGAGAATATAGTCGCAAATCATATATCTGATAGGTAATGTCTTGAATATATAAAGAACTCCTATAGGGCAGCCCGGGTGGCTCAGCAGTTTACCGCCGCCATCAGCTCAGGGTTTGATCCTGGAGAACGGGATCGAGTCCCATGTCGGGCTCTCTGCATGGGGCCTGCTTCTCCCTCTGCCTGTGTCTCTGCCTCTCTCTCTCTCCGTGTCTCTCATGAATAAACAAATAAAGTCTTAAAAAAATAAAAAAATAAAGAACTTCTATAACTCAATAACAAAAAGATCAAATAACACAATTAAAAGTGGGCAAAATATCTGAACAGACGTTTCTCCAAAAAATGATATACAAATAGTCGACAACATTTGAGAAGATGCTCAACATCATTAATCATTAGAAAAATGAAAATAAAAACCCAATGAGCTATCACCTCACTCCCATTAGGATGGCTATTATAAAAACAAAACAAAACAAAGCAGAAACTAACAAGTTTTGAGGAGAATGTGGAGAAACTGGAACCCTGTACACTCTTGGTAGAATTGTAAAATAGTGCAACCACCACTGAAAATCAGAAGGTTCCTGAAAAAATTAAAAATAGAAATAGCATATGGTCCATCAATTCTACTTCTGGATATGTAACCAAAAGAGTTGAAAGCAGCATCTCAAAGAAACATTTTCACACTCATGTTCATAGTAGCACTATTCATAATAGTAAAGAGGTGGAAGCAGCCCAAATGTTCATCAATGGATGAACGGATAAACAAAGTGTGGTGTACATATTTATGAACTGTCACATGATACAACATGCATAGACCTTGAGGACATTATGCTAAGTAAAATAAATCAGCCACAAAAAGATAAATAGTGCATAATTCCACTTATATGAGATATATAAAGTAGTCAAATTCTTAGCAACAGAAAGTAGAATGGTGGTTACTAGGGGCTGGGATGAGAGGAAAAAGGGAGTTGTCTAATGGGTATAGAGTTTCAGATATCCAGTATGAAAAAGTTCTGGAGATATGTTTCACAACAGTGTGAATGTACTTAATGCCACAGAATTATACAATTAATAATGGTTAAGATGATAAGTTTTATGTTAATGTGGTTTTTATTGCAATAAAAAAATGAATGAGGTACTGATACATATTACAACATGGATGGATCCTGAAAATACTATGCTAGGTAGAAGAATATAGTCCAAAAGACCACATGTTGTATGATCCCACTCTATGAAATGTTCAGAATAGGTAAATTTACAGTAGAAAGTACACTGGTAGTTACCAAGGGCTGAATGGGGGTGATGAAGGGTTAGGAGGAGGATGAGAGCTAGCAAGGTTTAGGATTCTTGTGAGGTGATGAAAACATTCTAAAATTGACTGTGGTGGTGGCTGTACATATCTGTGAATATACTAAAAGCCCTGAACTATATACTTTAAGTGGGTGAATAGCATATGAGTTATATCTCAAAGGGCAATGGTAATAGCTTTTATAAAAGAATAAGAATATTTATCTCATTTTAGCATATAACTATATTTAGAAAACCCAAGAAAAGTCATTATTTGTAGCACACATATACCATCTGGTCTTTATGGACTTCCAAATATCATGGAAAGAAAAATAACATTTTTCATCTGGAAAGAAATGCTTCACATTTAATTAAGGTTACTAATATAAATTTAATAATAAATAGAATTAAGCCAGCTTTTTATTTTGGACTCATGTTAAATACAAGAGTTGTTATTTTTTTTTAAAGATTTTATTTATTTATTCATGACAGACACAGAGAGAGATTGGCAGAGACACAAGCAGAGGGAGAAGCAGGCTCCACGCAGGGAGTCCAACGTGGGACTCGATCTCGGTCCCAGGTCTCTAGGATCACACTCTGGGCTGAAGGCAGCGCCAAACCGCTGGGCCACAGGGCTGTCCAAGGGTATGTATTTATTTATTTATTTATAAGATTTTATTTTTACTTACTCATGAGAGAGAGAGAGAAAGAGAGAGAGAGAGAGAGAGAGAGAGGCAGAGAGAGAGGCAGAGACACAGGGAGAAACAGGCAGAGGGAGAAGCATGCTCCATGCAGGAAGCCCGAGGCGGGACTCGTCTCCGGGATCACGCCTTGCACTGAAGGCGGCGCTAAACCGCGGAGCCGCCTGGGCTGCCCAGGGTTATTATTTTTAAGATAAATTTGATCCCTACTGGATTAATTCTGATTTTGAATGTGGTATCAAGTTAAGATCAGAGATTAAGTTTCTTCAAAGACAAAAAAACATGCATTACCTCAAGTTTTGGTCTAAAAGCCTAGGGCAAGGAAAGGATTGGGAGAAAAATATGCAAATGATTGAAAAATGGTCCGGGCTACAGTTGGCAGAAATATAAGAAAAAAGAAGGAATATATGTCAGATATACCTCTCAGCTACACAAGCAACTATATCCATATCTTGTAGTAGGGTTAAGGACTAAACAAACAATGGATAGCTCTTTCAAAGAGTAAATATTAGACTTATTCATTGTCTGACCGAATGATTTGGTAACTTAAAGAGTACATAGCAGTGCTGCAAACGACGTGGGACATTCCTACATACACTTATCTACAGTTAAACCACCCCTTCTCTTTGCCTATAGGTGGATCCTCAGTATCGGTGTTGAATAAACTTTGAGCATGTGATTTTAGAGAGCCTCAGCCTTCAAGCTTGGATGGAACCAGGCAGCACTAACTTCTCAATTAGATAGTATGACTGTTTTAAGTTTATAATTTGCTAGAGAAAGCTAAAGCTGTGAGAGCTAAAGGTCTTACTAAAAGATAAAATTTCAGGAAAATATGAGCAAAATTCCTTTTTCCCAGTCTCCAAACCAATGAGAGCCCCACTTATATTAAGTAAAAGACAGCTTCCACAATATATAATTAATATGCTTTCTTAGGAATATTTGATAGTGTGAGTTTATAGCTCTTCATAGTCTCCACTGAGAATTTCAGTTATAGAAAGTTAGACAGTATGCCAAGAAGCTATTGTTCTGCTATGAGAATCTGAGAATGTTATGTCCATTCTGTTCTATATTTTCCCACACACAATATTCTCTAAGTTCTGTGTAATACAGAATTAAATTTGATGAAGATAACAATAAATGCATATTTCTAGATTCTGTGGAGATAAAAAATCTTAAATGTAGGGCTATGTATCTTTGGGGACCCTTGTCTATATATATACAATTAAGTGATCTCAAGAGATTGATAAAAAGAAAGGACTGGAAAAGAGTGGCTGATGATCTATACTGTTTTGTGTAGTATGCTCACTTGTGCTACAAGAAGACAGTGATGGCGTGCTTGGTTAAAAGGTGATAGAATCCTTATGTTGTTAGCAAGATACTCATATATATATAAGTTAGCTCCCCACATGATGACAGTCATTAACAAACTCTCTACCCTTTGGGGTGCTAGCTTTTTTACACTGGGATGACTGGCCTAAAAAATATCTTCAGAAAGAGTTTACAGATTCAGACAGTTGACACTGGACATATATAGAAAGAAATAAAAAGAGTTATTTATAAAGTTGAGTATGATTTGTAAGAACTGAATCCAAACGTAGTCTCTAAATGGTAAAAGTAAAATATTTAATTTATTTGGTTGGGGATTTATTCTGGTTCAGATAATGCTTTTTTTCTTACTGTCTAAAGTAGGATGTTAGGATACCCGAGTGGCTTTTGGATATAGGAGTTCTAAGAAGGCTTTGGAAGAAGTCAAGGGGAAACTCTTGACTTCAGTGGTCCAAGAAATGGACTTCTTATCCTCATTTTAGGTAACTAAGACACTATCAGTTTTTCGAATCAAGAGTTTAGGACGAATGTGGTAGGTAACAGAAAGCTGAAAAGAAAAGATACTACCTAAGACTTCCCCATACAAAACAAGGATATAAGTCAGTTTGCTGATGATTATACATTCTTCAAAAGTTTAACTTCATTGTGACAGCATTGATACTGCAACATTTAAAAACTACCATCTCTTCCAATCTATATGAGAAGCTACAAAGACTACTTTGACTTAATAGCTATCCATTGTGTTCACCAAAACACTTGAGAAGGCAGTCTTGGTACATATACTTCCTCAGGCCAAATGACTATTGGTAGGAACAATGTTAGGGGTAGGGATTAAGAGGAAAGGTGAATGTAACATATGCAGATTTGGGTTGTTACCACATTAAAAAAAAAAAAAACAACTTAAAATGAATATAGCATATTCAGAATACTTCATGATTATTTAACAGACACTAAATATTTAACCCTCAAGCCTATTCTAATAAAATTTTTTCTCCACATCTGCATTGTACATGAAAGACTAGACATTATAGATCTCATTTATGCATTACAGCTTTCATTTGTGAAAGTTTCATATGTATAAACTGAAAGGGGTGAATGATTGAGAAGTGAATATCCCTTTATTTGTTTATTTTTAAGATTTTATTTATTTATTCATGAGAGACAGAGAGAGACACAGGCAGAGGGAGAAGCAGGCTCCACGCAGGGAGCCCGCCGCGGAACTCGATCCCGGATCCCCAGGATCATGCCCTGGGCTGAAGGCGGCACTAAACCACTGAGCCACCCGGGCTGCCCTGAATATCCCTTTAATGAAAACAAGTAAATTAATTATTCTCTAGTTACTCTAGAATAAAGAATAAACCATAGAATAAAGAAAACCCATAACTCATGGTTATGGAATAGTATAATAAAAATTTCTATGCTTTTAAAATACATAGCTTGTTCAAAGTGGCATTATGTTGTATATTTGTATTTTTCCATCTAGGGATGACTCATTACCTGCCAGTGTGATGAGTAAAGAATTACATTATGGTTCTTATGTCATAAAATAAAAAAGAAGCTTTGTGCCAAGTTATAGAGTTTGGAATAACTGCAAATGTTATGATTACCAGAAATGATTGTCATGGTATAGCAACACAAAAAGATGCAATGCAATTGGTAATAAATCAATTTTTAAGTTGTGTTATGGTTTCATTATGTCTATTTTATTATTGAGTACCATAAACTGTATCTTTGTTACGTATATTATTTTCTACATATAAAATATTAAGTTTTAAAAATAGCAACTGTGTAACTGTAAAAAGTATTTTTTTTTTTTTTTGTAAAAAGTATTTAACTTGTCTAGAATAAGAAATTTTTTAGGGAAGTACTTTTAAAAAAAATGTTCTTAAGGTTACAGAAAATGTTTCAATTAAGAGTAAGTGCTTACTTCTTTTAGTATTTAATGACAGAAACCTTGCCAAACCCAGGTCAAATAAATAGAGTGTCACTGATAAACGGGTAGCATTTACGTCCAAAGGGTCACGGTTTGGTATAAACAAATAAACAAAATTTTCTTTCTATAGTTTGAACAATTTAAACTTTTCTTTATTACTAATTACTTAATCACTGTCTCATAAATTGTCAAATGCTCCACAGAAAATAAAGCTTTTAATCTAATTTCCATAATTTTGAATTACATATCCTAGTATCCTAAAAATAATTCCAAGCTTTTTCAACATTGGTTCTATATTAGGATATTATAGTGGTTATTAAAAGAAAGGGAAAAGGTAACATGCAAGAAGTATTTTATAAAAAGAAAAAAAAGCATGATAAAATAAAGCTCTTACATGTAATGCAAGAAGACATAAATAACAAAAGTGCCAAGTATGATACTGACTTGGAAAACTACTGGTGGCTTATTTCAATATGGCTAAAATCAAAGTAAGGAAATTAGTAAGGCATTATAGTTTCAAGACTCAATAGTATCACTGAATCAATGCTGCTTCCAAATGATAAACAAAATGTTAATTTATTATTATTATTCTTTTTTAAAGATTCTATTCATTTATTCATGAGAGACACAGAGAGAGGCAGAGACACATGCAGGAGGAGGAGAAGCAGGCTCCCCCTGCAGGGAGCCTGATGCAGGATTCAATCCCAGGACTCCAGGATCATGCCCTGAGCTGAAGTCACATGCCCAACCACTGAGCCACCCAAGGCATCCCCTAGATGATTATTTTTCATTTAGCAAGTTAACGAAGGACATCAGGATTCTGTAGAAAAGGAGTTTCTAGAAACAGAGATATAAGATTTTTAACCATTTAAATAAATTATATTTTCAGAAAAAACAATTAAAAATTGCAAATCTGTTTCATTCTTATACACATTCAGATACATTACAAAAAGCACTGTTGATTTTAAGAAAATCCTTGTGTCTCAGATTTTCTTCCTATGCTTTTATCTCACAATTAAATTAAAGATTATTTTGTTTTTTCTGATGCAAAGCCCATGCTGCTTGGGGTCAGTTGAACACCTGCCAGGAAAAGTCTTTACCTGACCAAACAGTCAAAAAGGTGCTCTGAGCATAAGTTAATCAATCCAAACTTAAAACACAAAGCTATTGTCAAGTTTTTATTCCTGGCTATTCTCTTGCTGGTACTGGCAAATCTTTTCTGGCCACTTAAGTTTTAAGTTTGTCTCTTTTCATTTGTACTAATTTTCTTTCCCTTAGTTTGGAAAAATCTTGTATATTTACAAGAATTTTTATAATTCTACTAATATATTAATTACGAATAGAAATGAGTTCTCACTTCTAAAAGTGATAGCTTTCTTTCAAATTTTGATCACTGTAGGAATAAAATATTTTGATGCTTCCTTCTTAAAAATTTTCTAACAAAAAATTTTCTGCTTTTGTTCCATTTTAACGGAAACATATTCTGAATCCTAACTTAATGGTATTAATATATATTATGGCACTTTAAAGTAGATACTGAAAAAAAGAATGCTAAATAAATTATGCAAATAAAGTATGTATATTTAAAATGTGAAAAGATAATGAGATATCCAAAAAGAATGGGAAACTAAGAATAATATTTAAAGACCGTATCTTGTTTTAACCTTAGATATATTCAATAAAAGCTGAGTAAATCAATTTAAAAATCATATTAAAATTTCTTCTAAGGTTTTTTTTGATTAAATTATTATTGAATTATTTTCTATCGAAATTGCTTAAAGTGAGATATATTTATAATATACCTTACGTAAGAAAAGAGGATACTTATATGGAAATATATGATGGTATGCATAGAAGGAAGTATGAAATAGGAAGATTAGTCCGTCTGCTTGCAACATTGGGTTAATTAGGCCGATGTTATACGTCTGATTCCTATGTGAATTAATTTTACTCAATTATATAACTATAAAAATAACACCCCCACGCAAAGAGGCATTGTGAATATCGTGATAAGAGCACACATATGGTATATCCACAATACTGGGGGGCAAAAAAAGCACCTGAGAGCACACAGATAATAGACTGGCAATATAATTATAATCTTTGGATATGAAAAACAGCATAATTTTCTAGACATTATGATTACACACACATACACGCACATACATACATCACAAATATATAGATAGGGATATTCATATTTGAGGAATGCAGGGAGAAATATAAAGGGAATGATGTAATCAGAACCATAAATTTAATGATATGTACATATTTTATTTTATTTTATTTTATTTTATTTTATTTTATTTTATTTTATTTTATTTTATATGTACACATTTTAAAGGTGTAATGAAATTTATGGACTAAAGAACCTAAAGAGATGAGACTATCTGAAGGGAATTATAAATGAATTCAAATGGCCACACTGATGGAAAAACCTACAGCAAATGCCACTATAGATCAATCCCCAGGAGATATCTTCAGGTAAATAGGATTATCCCAGGTGAAGACCTTACTGGAGGCAGTAATTGGATAATGAAAATACATGCTTTCACTTGAAATATTTGAACTATCTCAATTCTCTGCTTTAATTTTATAAAACTCAACCAGAGATAAGCAGAAAAACAGTGAAAATTGTTTAGGTTAATTTTCTAATGAGATAGGAAGCACAGGTCTGAATGACCTGGATGGATGGAATGTAAATCTGATTACAACAAACCACACAGGGATCCAGAGATTGTTAATGTGGATCAACAAATGCAGCTGAGCCATGGAATTCTAGCTTTGATTTTGTAATTTACAAATGCTAAGGCCATGATCTTAGAATTCCAACATGGAGATGGAAGGGAAGGGAATCAGTTACTAAATTCCAAATATGACAGCTTAGAAAAACTAGATGATTTATATATACTATTATCTCAATAGAACTTCACAATGACTTTACGTACACATGATTTCTATTTTTAATGTATGAGGGAAATGATCCTCGTAGCTTGCTCAACATCTCTTAGACACTTAAAAAGTAAAGCAAGGTAAATATTAAGTATGTTTAATGGCAAAGCTCCTTTCAGTACACCTTACTTTCTTTTTCCTTATATTCTCAGAGCCTCTGAACTGTCAGGAGGAGTTAATGAATTCCTAGCATGACTTGTGACCACTTTGGTTAGAATCATGTATAGCTTGGAATCAGGAGCTTCTGCATTTCTTCTAGAGGGCAGTGAATTTCTGCTTTAGATTACCACCTGAATTAGGCAGTTATTTAACTATTAAGTTAGAGACAGGGAGAAAGTCCCTTTGGTGTGGTCAGCAATCTAAAAGAGATATTTCCCTGTCTCAAACTTCTTCCAATAGGAAAGCTTTAAGGTTCCTTGACTAGAAAAAAACAAAGAACCCAAGTCGGAAATGCTGAAATCTTTGGTCACGTAATTTCTTTCCTCTCCTCTCCTCTCCTCCCCTCCCCTCCCCTCCCGTCCTCTTCTTTTCTTTCTTTCTTTCTGTCGTTCTGGCTTTCTTCGTTCTTTAGTTCTTCTTGCTTCGGTGTTCTTTCTTCTCCGTTGCTGTGATTCTTCTTTCTGTTTGTTTCTTTCGTTCCCTTCCTTCTTCTTTTTTTTTTTTTAAGATTTCACCTATCCATTCATGAGAGACAGAGAGAGAGAGAGAGAGGCAAAGACCTAGGCAGAGGGAGAAGCAGGCTCCCTGTGGGGAGCCCGATGCAGGACTCAATCCCAGGACCCTGAGACCGTGACTCGAGTCAAAGGCAGCTGTTCAACCACTGAGCTACCCATGTGCCCCTGGTCATGTAATCTTAAATAAGAAAGCCTAGAGCTTGTAATCTAAAATAATACTACTAAAAAAGCAGAATTATTTCTATTGAAAGCTCAAGTTTTTCCAGTGTTAACTGAAAGGGACTGGGAATAACAGGGAATGGGTCTGAATATTTTAATCTGCCTTACTCAAAGTAGCTGCTGCCATACCAAGTATAAAGTTGTAATTTATTCATGTCATGCATTTTACAAGCAAAGAGGGTGAATCACATATGGTAGTCTTACAAATGCTACCATCTATTGTTATGCCAGGTATGCCTCTCCCAAGAAACAAAAGAAAAGCATTTATGGTGGAGCATAAGGCCTGAAAGGCCTTACTTGCAGATAGGAGCTGAAAATAGTACATATGCTAAAGAATAGATCAGAGGCAACAGAAAATCCATCTGCAGCCCAAACAGATTAAAACAAACAGTACACATACATGCACATCTAGGCACTTGTTTTAGAAGAATAATTTTCATATTGATTTGAGATGTAGTATAGGGTAGTGGAATGAGGAACAGACTAGAAGTCAAGAATCCTAGGTTATAGCATAGGTTTCAATCATAATCCTGTGTCCAATAATAAGAACATTATTACACTTCTTTGGTTTTCAATTCCCTCATCTTTAGAATAAGAGAGACTACATGATCTCTAAAATACCTACTTTCTGTAATAGTCTAAGTATTTCATGTTTTATACTCTAAAAAAATCCTTCATAGAGTTTACCCCATGTCTCTAATTTTGACAGCAATCACTTCTAGCATTTCTGTACATGTTTATCCTTAGTTTTCTGGAACTATTGTTGATTCTTCTCAGACAAAAAAAAATTTTTTTAGAGATGTTACAGTTACTAACTGCTTCACAGATTCAGTGGTTCTGGACATTTCTTAGAAAACATGGGGTCTCCTCTTAGGTTTCTCTAACTGTAGGTGTCAGAATTTGCATAGGCAAAATATTTAGAATTTCAGAGAACAGTAAAGGCTGATCAGTCCCCACTCCCCATACTTTTTTTACTCAGTGATTGAAAGATGAAATTCAGTAAGTTAGAGGTGCATCTAGTAGAAATAAAAATGACCTATGTAGGTTCTGGATTAAAGATCAAATCAGCCACAGCATTCCCTTTAAGCCAAAGCAATCCAGAGCAAGGCTCAAATTCTCTTCAATTCTGTGAAGGCTGAGACAGGTGAGGAGGCTGCAGAAGAAAAGTCTAAAAACTAATACAGGCTGGTTCATGACGTTTAAGGAAAGAAGCCGTCTCCATAACATCAAAGTGCAAGGTGAAGCAGCAAGTGCTGATGGAAAAGCTGCAACAAGTTATCCAGAAGATCCAGCTAAGATAATTAAGGAAGGTGGCTGCACTAAACAAGAGGTTTTCAGTGTAGACTAAACAGCTTTCTATTGGAAGGAGATGCCATCTAGAACCTTCATAGCTAGAGAGGAGAAGTCAATGCCTGGCTTCAAAGCTTCAAAGGACAGCCTGACTCTCTTGTTAGGGGCTAACATTGCTGGAAACTTTCAGTGGATGTCAGGGCTCAGGGGCCATTCTAAAAATCCTAGGTCTCTTAAGAATTATAGGTAATAATTACCTATGCTCTATGATTGGGACAACAAAGCTTGGAAGACAGCACCTTGGATTATTACCTGGAATAATATGAATATTTTAAGCCCACTGTTACAAGCTACTGCTCGGAAGAAAAGATTTCTTTCAAATATTACTGCTTACGATAAGGCACCTGGTCACCCAAGAACTCTGATGGAGATGTACAATGGGATTAATGTTGTTTTAATGCCTGTTAGCACATCCATTCTGCAGCCCATAGATCAAGGAGTAATTTGACTTTCAAGTCTTATTATTTAAGAAATACATTTCATAAGGCTATAGTTGCCATAGATAGAATTCCTCTAATGGATCTGGGCAAAGTAAATTGAAAACCTTTTGGGAAGGATTCATTATTCTCAATGTCACTAAAAACATTTGTGATTTGTAGGAAGAGGTAAAAATATTGACATTAACAGGAGCTTGGAAGAAGTTGATTCCAACCCTCTTAGATGACTTTGACGGGTTTGAAACTTCAGTGGAGGACATAACTACAGATATGGTGGAGATAGCAAGCGAACTAGAATTCGAAGTAGAACTTGAAGATGTGACTAAACTGCTGCAATCTAATATAAGACTTTACGAGGGATTGCTTCTTATGGATGAGCAAAGGAAGTGCTTTTTTAAAAAAATTTAGATTTTATTTATTTATTCATGAGAGACACAGAGACAGAGGCAGAGACAGAGGTTCCATGCAGGAAGCCCAGTGTGGGACTCGATCCCAGGACCGTGGTATCATGCCCTGAGACCAAGGCAGATGCTCAACCGCTGAGCCACTCAGGCACCCCAAGAAAGTGGTTTCTTGTGATGGAATCTACTCCTGGTAAAGATACTATGAAGGTTGTTGAGATGACAACAAATGATTTAGATTATTACATAAACTTAGTTGATAAAGAAATGCAGGTATGAGAGGATTGACTCCAGTTTTGAAAGAAGTTTTGCTGTAGGTAAAATGCCATCAAACAGCATCACTTGCTAAGAGAAATTGTTCATGAAATGAAGAGTCGTTGATGCAGCAAACTTAATTGCTGTCTTATTTTAAGAAATTATCACAGCCATCCCGACCTTCATCAACCACCACTCTGATCAGTAGGCAGCCATCAACACTGAAGCAAGACCCTCCAACAGCAAAAAGATTATGACTTGCTTAAAGCTCAAATGATGGTTAGCATTTTTTTCAGCAGTATTTTTTAAAGTTTTTATTTAAATTCTAATAACATATAGTGTAATATTAGTTTCAGGAGAGCAGTAAAGGTTTTTAAAATATTTTATTTATTTATTTGAGATACAGAGAGAGCAAGAGCACGCTGGCAAGACAGCTTAAGTAGGTGAGGGGTAGAGAGAGAAGCCGATTCTTTGCTGAGCAGGGAGTCTCCATGCAGGGCTCAATCCCATGGCCTCAGGACCACAACCTGAGCGAAAGGCAGATACCCAACTGACTGAGCCACCCAAGTGCTCTAGTAAAGTATTTTTTAAAATTAAGATATGTACTTTCTTTTATAGACATAATGTTATTGCACATTTAACAGAGTTTGTATAGCATAAACACATTTTTTATATGTAGTGGAAAAGTGAAAATTCATTTTACTTGCTTTATTGCAATATTTACTTATATGTAGTGCTCTGGAATACCTGCAATATCTCTGAGGTATGTCTGTACTTTCACATATATTGGTGAATGGATTGGATCTTTATGAATCTAATAATCCGGGAAGTTAATAATAAAGATCTGAACTAAATCAATAGCAGTGGGGATGGAGAACAAGGGATGGATTTCAGAGGATGTAGAGGTAAAGAAAATAAGTTTAGTATTGGTCATGTTACATTTCTTAGCAGCAGGTATACCTTTGGTGTAGGAGTCTGGAGCTCAGGTAAGGTCTGGGAAGTGATACAGAACTAGAAATTGCATAGTATTTGAAATGCATGAGGTTATCTGAAGTAAATGTAGAAGATCTGAAAAGGACCAAAGACAAAAACTCTAAAGAAAGTTTACATTCAAGGAATTGAAGAAGGAAAGCAAGCCTACAAGAGCCAATAAAGGAGACAAGTACTTTATTATCTACCTGTCTCTGTCCTATGCGATAGTGAAATCCATGAGGCAGGCATTTCATTTTATTCATCTTTTATATCCAGGACCTAATATAGTACCTGACATTTAACAGATGTTTAGTAAATATTTGTTGAACAAACTGAGTATGTTTCTATATATAGTATTATTTCTTAAATACCTAACTAAAGTGCTTGGAAGGTTTAATTATAATACCCTTTTGCATTAAAAATTGATCCAACTCGAAGGTTGAATGCAAAGCTCACTATTATTTTTCATCATCATGGGTGGAAACATCCATGAAGAGTTTGCTTACTTATGAGTGACAACTGATTTAAAGAATAAACGAAGGGGAAACAAGCACATAAAGGGAAAAGAGAATCCATCTGACAGCATTTTTTTTCCTAAAAGAAAAATAAAAATGGTCATTTTCAATTCTGTTTTTTTCCTTAGAACGACTGAAATTCCTATTTAAATGTGACTTTGGTATACACAGTGCACCCAAAGGACTGATGTTAAGGGAAACTACCTTGAAATTATCACAAGCCAGGGATGGTTAACTTATTTTCATAATAAGTAAAGTATTTATTCATATTTTCTGAAAATATCTTGGTGTTGATATAAAAAATAACTGAATATTTTGCTTTCAATAGTACAAAGAAACATATTTCATTATAATTGCTTTCTGAAATCACATAGTTAATTGCTGACTAATTCCCCACTCCAATTTCTAAATCTTTATTTTCTTTAATGAGAAGTACAACAAAAATGAAAGAAAAGGTTTCAGCCTAATGATATATACATACCTAAAAGAATATAACTCAAAGATGTGTAACTATATAAAAACAACTTTTGTCTAAGTAGGGCAAGGACTAAAGAGCCTGAATTGGGCATTTAATGTTTCACTAGTGTTAGACCTTTTAAAAAAAGTTTTATTTATTTAATCTCTACATCCCACATGGGGAATGAACTCACAATCCCAAGATCAAGAGTTGCATCCCCTGAATGAGCCAGTCAGGTGCCCCATAGGTCTTTTATCATAAGTTGTTATGTTTTCTATGATTATTTTTTATATTTTAATACTGAGAGAAGAGCACTATCATGTAGTAAAAAGAAGAATGTAAATCTTGAGCTTTAATCCTATTCCTTTTCTGTAGCTCTGAGTGTGAGTTTCTTTGCAGAAAAATTATGGTGTTTGTATAGATGCTCTCTAATGTTCATTGAAGTTTGAATATTTTATACTTCATGAATGAAGTCTTTTATTTGTAAAATCAATCCTTTTGTGTTTATCTACATAACAAAAAAATTAAGAAACTACATTTTATTTAAATTGCACTAAAACTTCTATGCTGAATTTTTAGAAAGGAAAATGGTTGATTAAAAACTGAAAACACTGAGGAATACTACCTTTCCACAGGCTGCCTTCATGTGCTATTAATCTAAGAGTTTATATCTTCTCATTGGAAATGAGAAGATGGATGAAGTAGAAAAACTAGGTTAGACTGATTGCTCAGCTAGGTCAGACTGGTTGCTCAGTAAACAATGGATGAATTAATACAGTTTTTACATTTTACATTTAAAAATATGTTTTTCACAAAGGAAAACATGGTTAGAAGACGCATTTATTATCTCCCATTTCTGACAAAACAGACATCAGGCAGACTCAGAGTTAACTATTTTTCTCACTTAGTGCTGATAATCCTTTCTATTTTTTTAAGATTTATTTTAAGTCTTTTAAAAAAGATGTAATTATTTATTTGAGAGACAGAGAGTGAGTGAATGGCAGAGGGAGAGATAATTCTCAAGTAGACTCCCTGCTGATCACAGAACTTGATGTAGGGCTCAATCCCAGGATCCTGAGATTATGACCTGAGCCAAAATCAAAAGTTGGACACTTAACTGACCAAGTTACCCTGGTGCTCCTATTTTATTTATTTGAGAGAGAGAGAAAGAGCAAGAGTGAGAGAGAGCGAGCATGAGCAGGAGGGGCAGAGGGAGAAGGAGAGAGAATCTCAAAGAGACTCCATGCTGAGCATAGAGCCTGAGGCAGGACTTGATCTGAAACCCTTAGATCATGACCTGAGCTGAAACCAAGGGTTGAACACCCAACCAACTTGCCACCCAGGTGCCCTTGATAATCCTTTTTTTTTTTTTTTTAAGATTTTTTATTTATTTATCCGAGAGAGATTGAGAGAGAGAGAGAGGCAGAGACACAGGCAGAGGGAGAAGCAGACTCCATGCAGGGAGCCCGACATGAGACTCAATCCCAGGTCTCCAGGATCGTGCTGCTGGCTGAAGGCGGCACTAAACCTCTGAGCCACTTGGGCTGCCCGATAATCCTTTCTTTAGTTTAGAGTATTGGTATTTTTTTTTTTTTTTTTTTTTTTTTTTTTTTTTAGAGTATTGGTATTTTGATGGACAGGGTAAACACAGTTGATTATTTTCCTTCTTTTTTTATTTTTATTTATTTTATTTTATTTTATTTTTTTAATTTTTATTTATTTATGATAGTCACACACAGAGAGAGAGAGAGAGGCGCAGAGACATAGGCAGAG
This sequence comes from Canis lupus familiaris, assembly GCF_011100685.1. NCBI lineage: Eukaryota > Metazoa > Chordata > Mammalia > Carnivora > Canidae > Canis > Canis lupus. Next base: position 41,368,604 of record NC_049229.1, on the reverse strand, counting down.
GGAGAAGCAGGCTCCATGCACCGGGAGCCTGATGTGGGATTCGATCCCAGGTCTCCAGGATCGCGCCCTGGGCCAAAGGCAGGCGCTAAACCGCTGCACCACCCAGGGATCCCATCCTTCTTTATTTTTAATGAAAAAAAAAATTTCATCTGGAAAGAAAGAACTGCTTCACATTTAATTAAGATTATTAATATAAATTTAATATTATAAATAATTCATCAGCTTTTTATTTTGGACCCATGGGGTCCAAATACAGGAGTTGCAATTTTTAAGGTAAATTTGATCCCGACTGGATTAGCTCCATTAAGACTGATCTTAGAGTTGAGTAGAAATAAGCAAAAGAAGGAAAAAGAATGATGATAATAATTGTGATAATGGTTAATAACCTTTCTCCTTCAGGAAAACCATGTATTAATATTATATGAATCTTACTTGGAAAAAAATGTAAAGAAAAGGCAATGGGCAAATATAACCATACCTCGGTAGTTGATGATTTCTGTCCCAAGCACCGGAGTCATCTCCAGAACTGTGATGAAGGCTTTGTCCATAGATGTTAGAGGAAACGGAGACATGCGGTGTCTTCTAGCCACCTTGGTGATATCAACAGCACTGTGACCTAAACAGGAAGATAATTAACTAAGACTATGATGCTGAAACAGTGACAAAAAAGTGGGAATGTCTTATAAATATCATAAATTCTCATTTTCATATGTCTGTAAATGAACATTGCAAGGTGAGAAATTTTCTCTTGCTTCCAAAATTTAGCCTGCTTTGGTGGAACATTAAATCAAGTCAGCAATGTTACATCATGTGTCAAAACTTGGTGAAATTTTTTTATTTTTATTAAAGATTTATTTATTTATTCATGATAGACAGAGAGAGAGAGAGGCAGAGACACAGGCAGAGGGAGAAGCAGGCTCCATGCCGGGAGCCTGAGGCGGGACTCGATCCAGCGGGACTCCAGGATCCCCTCGCAGGCGCCCCTCTGAGCCACCCAGGGATCCCCAAAACTTAGTGAAATTTAATGATGTTATTGGATAATCCTTTTAAGTGCCTACTGTGCATTGTGGCACTGTTTTAATTAATCTTCACAACAACCTTATGGGGAGGCATTATTATTATCTTTATTTACAGAGGAGGTTTATATATCTTGGCCTAAATCACAGAGCTATTAATAGCAGAGACTCAAACTGGGGTAGTATGGCTTCAGAGTCTATGTCCTTAACCACAAACTAAACATTGAACACTTAGTGCGCTAGTCAGTAAAATGAAATACCCAAACTTGAATTTATTTAGGATTTCAAAGGAAATTTTCTTTTTTTAGAAAAGTCACAGGAAAAGATTATTTAGCTACTCACTCCTTACTCACTCCCCTTCAGGGCATTAATGTTACCCATACACTAAATTTATTTTATCTCCAATTCCCTACTTTCAACTCTAGATTTACATGTCATCCAAACAGCTGGTGGATAAGAATATGCATCTCCAAACTTATAAATTATCCAACATGTTCAAAATCAAACTCTTAATTCTCCTATCCTTCTGTCTTACCCTTATGATGTTTTGTTCTCTTGTAATTTCCATCTCAGAAAACAGCATTGCCATCATGAAAGATTTAATTACTAATGGCAATGTCTGTGATGTACAAGGCCTTCAAAGGGACACAGAAAGAACAAATGGAGTCCTTTCTACTAAGTAGAGTAACTAAGGATCTTTGTCATATAGCAGTAACCCTTTTCTTATGGCATGACCATGTGAAATGAGCTATTTATACCAATGAAATTATCTTTCCCAATTCAAATGCATCTTTTTCAATCTGACAATTCCTTTTTTTTTTCAATATGACAATTCTTAATATACAATGTTTAATCTTGGCCTGAAAATCCATTCTTTAAATTAGAAGTAAATGAAAAGATGCTTTCAAATGATAGAACAAAATATAATAGAAACAAGATATTCGGACAGGCTCTTCTTGATTAAATTAAAATTCTCAAGAAGTAACTTTACACCTCAAAACAACCAAACTGCCTAAAGTGTAAATCATTATTCATTCCTTGGATATAAAGAAAATCTCAAGGAAGGGGCTTGTTCTGCCCTATTAAGAACACTGCCGTTATTTATCATTGTATTTGAGACTTGAATTCCTTCTATTTCTACTTTCTGGATATTTGAGAGGAAAAAACCACCTAAAATAATGAATAGTTTTCCTAGGAAACCTAAGAGTGAAAATGTTGGTTTGTTCAGGTTAAATGGTGAGGACCTTTGGTGATTCAAAGGATGTGTGGTTCATATACATAAGCACTGACTTTTTCATATGTCTCTCAAATTAAGAGAAATCAAGTTCAAAGCCTAAGGAAACATTAGCAATGGTGGAGTTCGTAGGCTTAGGATGACGTATCTGACAGTTTATGTAACTGAAAATACTTTTTCATATTGTTTTCTACTTAATACTCTTGTTTTCTACTTATTTATCTAAGATAATGAGCCCCACAGCATTTCTGACAAAACCTAGAAAACATGGTTGAAAGGATTGTGTTATTTTTTACGGCAGTATAAGAAATATTAAAGGAAAATACTCTTGAGATTTTGTGCATCAAGATTATAAAACAGCATTGTTATGAAATGTTTGCTCTATAATTTATATGCACAATCACCCATGGGATAAAATAAAATTCCTTAGATTAACATATAAAATGCTTCCTTTTCAGCCTCATCACTCACTACTCCATTAGAAAACTGACAATTTGTAGATATTAGAATATACCATACTATTTCATATTTTTCTGTCTTAGAAAAATGACACTTAGATGTTCACTTTGCCCAGAATGAAATTTCTCTTATCTTCTTAAGAAATTATTATTCTTCCTTCACAACTTTCTCCTGTAAGGAAGTAATCAAATAATGATGGAATATGCTCAAAAGGGACTGGACAAACCTGGGACAATTTAAGCATCATAGTAAATTAGGATAGTAATAGATAATATAATCCATTTAATAAAAGTAAGAATCTATTAATATATAAATTCTTCCTTACAGCAGAATGCCAACTGATGAATGAAGAAATGTTTGAATTAGAAAGTCATCACTTGGCAACTATCATAGTAAGGACTGGTTCAGGCAAAAATCATTAATGGATAAATAAAACTAAAAGGTAAAAATCTGAAGACAATGTATTTGTGTATTTCACTATATAGCCTCATAAAATTTGTATTGACTACAAAGCAAAATAGTAATTTTAGAATGGAGAAACCTGGCAAATAGCATCTTAACCAAGTGACCAAAGTTAGTATCACCAGTAATAGGACAAAATGACATCACAAACCTCTTGATATTATACATGGAGAAGGATACAACATCATATATGAGGTGTCTCTAACAAAAATGCATAACCTGAAACAAACCATCAGGAAATATCAGAAAAGTCTAAATTTGAGGAACATTCTATAAAGTAACTGACCAATGCTAAGGTCATGAAAAACACCCCTCACCCCCTACACACACATTAAGGAATTGCTCCAGATAAAGGAGCCTAAAGGCACATAGTTGCTAAAAGTAATGCATGACTCTGGATTGGATCCCAGATCAGAAGAAGAAAGTTTTTTCCTTTTACTATCAAGAATATTATTAGAAAAAGTGGCAAAATGTAATTTGAATAAGTATATAATAGTATTATGGCAAGGTTCATTTCCTGGTTTTGGTAATTGTATCATGGTTATGTAAGGGACTATTTTTTCTTTCTTTTCTCCTTTTTTAAAATAAAGGAAATATATATTTGAAGTATTTATAGGTAAAGAAGCATCATGCCTACAATTTACTCACAAGCAATTCCAGAAAATAACTCTATTAATATATAGAAATGACCAAGCAATTGTGGCAAGATGCTAACATTTGGGAGAATTTGGGTGAAAGGTATATAAGAATTCTTTGTTGCAACCTTTCTGAAGTTTGAAATTATTTCAAAATAAAAAAAACAAAAAAACCCTTCTTTTGGTAGTTTGTCCTTTATGAAGCAATATATAACCATTCCCTTTTTCCCTCCTGCACTGAGGCACTATGAACTATATTCTACCTTAGGATTCTCATTACATACTGTATTAACAACATATCTTACAGTAATTATACACACACACACACACACACACACACACACACACACACACATGCATACTTTCTTAGCTAGATTTTCAGCTCTTTGAGAAAGGAAAAAGTATCTTAATGTCAAAGACCAAGAATGCTATGCACACAGTGGTCACAAAGAAAATTTTTGTTGGATAAGGTCTTAAATGCTTGATTTTAATCACTCTAGAATATATAACTTGATAAAGAAGATGAACTGAGAGATAAACACTACATATAATTTCAAACATTATTCTGGTCAATGATTTCAATTTTCCTTTTACTTGAATTGTCCATTTTAAAAAATAATTGCAAACATTCATTAATAATAAGTTGAAACTATGTTTTTCCTCTTTACTTTTTTGTTTAAAAGTGTTAAAAGAGTCAGTGCACTAGGGAAATGAAAAAAGAAAAATAAAAAATACTTTAGCTGTGGTCAAGTAGTCAGGGAAATGGAAAATTAGCTTTAGGTTCAGTGTACATACTGCCTAAATAATTAACACTGTAAGTAACAATGTAAGTAAATCCTTATAGGTTATCTTTAGGTCAGGAGGTTTATCTATAGAAAAATTATAAGGCCAAAAGGAGGAAAAAGTCATTTATTTTCCAAGGTCAGGTGTGGACTGTTTTTATAGCTGTCTTCCTTCAGCTTTTATTTTCAATTTGTCATGTACAAGTAAGCTAAATATATAATATTAAAAGTAAAGAGGTAAAATTAGCTGAGAGTACAGGATAAAAAGGGATGAAGTGAAAAATCTGATATTTGAAGATATAATGATAAAATAGATTAGCTAAAACAACACCAAAAAAGATAAAATTATTAAAAAAAAACTGTAAGTGGGAGTCAAGTGCTAACATACCCAACAAAGGCAAGCAAAGTCTTTTGAGTTGAGGTGGCTGCAGATATAAACAGTAATTTTTCATGACTGTTTTTATGAGGCTGGACTTCACTACAGGTGTTCCTAAGGACTGAGGACTCTTGAGGAGGGTCTCAAATCATAATCCTTAGGTTCTTGCTCTTATTACCATCACTAACACTATATAAAGACTTAAAAAATTGTGGGTACTGGTTATAGCTACTATAGCAAAAGACCAGCTTTCAGACACAATTTTCCCCTTTCAGATACAATCTTTCTTTCCCTTTTCCTTTTCACAAACTTTCTTTCATCAGATCTTTCTCCTCTTTGCTTACACTATTGGTGGTTACCCTTTGCTTTGCCATCATTCTGGTTCAGGAATACAAACAGATATATTATTTGATCTGAAATCCTTTGGTTCATTCTTCTCCTGCTGTTTGATTTGTGGTTTTGTGCCCTTTTTGGGTCTCTGAACTTCAGCTTGCTTTTGTTAGGCTGCTAGGACCTTATTTTTAAACTTAAATAGCCAAAAGGCTGAGAATTCTCTTATTCCCCAAAGAAGTTGTCAGGATATAATTTCAGAGGCATTAATATAAATGTATGTATGTATAGATATGTGCATGTGTATAATATATATGTACCCACATATATGTAAACTTATATATTTGTTAGCTTCTATTTGGAATGTTTTCGTGTCACTATTAGAATTGTTTTCCTTAGTAGGCCTTTGTTCTAAACATTCTTTAGACAATGGTAGAGAAAAGGTAATTTTTCTGTAGAAATCATAAGCTATTATATCTCTAAAAGTGGAATCTAAGAATCTTCTAAAGCCCTTTCTAAGTATTATAATTAACTAGTCTCTATAATGCCCTGGGGAAACAACCAAGAGAAGTTCAAAGTCATTTTTGTAGTTAGAGGAGTTTTACCAGCTCCTAAGAGCTGCCATTTCCCTTAGTTAATCTTCTTTAATGGTGCTGTTTTTCATATTATTAGGTATAAGCACATAAGGCTTCAACTCCAGAATGTCTATTCTAGTTATTAATTTCAGTGACAGACTAATAAAAGAGTAAATTTTGACTAGTATCTTTTTTAAGATGTACACACTGTTAAATATGATCACTAAGCATGTGGGAGAGGTCAATTTATGTAGTTGAGAAAGAAAATCTTAGAACAGGTGATGATACAGGCAAATATGAAGAATGAGTCAGTGTCCTTGGTGAAAACAGAAATCTAGTTTTTAAGGTATTTTGCAAAGAAGCAGAAACTATAGTTTATCTATATTTATTGGGTACTTGATATGATTCTTGTCTTTCTATAGGCCTAAAAAGTGGGGTTAATTCACAACTAATTCTGCTCATGCAAGGGCTGTAATTTTTAATTAAAAGTATAAATCACAGTATGACTATAACTGTAGAATTAAAATTAATTATAAAAATATAATCTAATACTGGAATAAAAAATTATGTGTTAGTAGTAGTTATTTTTAAGTATAGGATGAAACTGATTTTTCTTCCTATTCTGTATTATTTAGATTCTTGACAATAATCCTGCATCACTTAAAAATATTTAGTAAATGTTTTAAAATTTGAAGTAATTATTTTCTTAGCCAACTCTAGGCAATTCTTCCAAATTCATGATCCAAATTCTGGGGTTCTAAGGAAATTTCTCAACAGCATCTGCTTTAATTGTTTTTAACCATCAAAAAAGCTTCTTACATGTACACCTGAAACTAATATAATACTATATGTTAAATATACTGGAATTAAAATAAAAACTTAAAAAAAGAAAAAGTTTTGTACTGCCTTAGGGATATAGTTCAGTGACCTAGAGTAATGTGTTAGGCTTTTCATGATCTGTTCTTCCTCTTCGACTTATCCCTCTTTGCTCTTACATATATCCTTATTCCAGCTATAACAAGCTTAATAATTTCTAGTACATAGCATGATTTTTTCTCAGACATCTGTCTTAACTGCTCTTCTACTTCCAGTACAACTAGCAAACACCTGCTTATTTTTAAGACTATGAAGATAAAGTATGGGTCATATCAACATAAGATCTTGTAATTCATATGTTGCCCAAGTTAGAATTTGGGGTCATTCTTGACTTCCTTACCTTCCACATCTAGTTACCAATCCTGTCAATTGTGATTCCTTAATATTTCATAAAATCCTGTATTGTTTATCTATTTCTGTTTAATTCAAGCTTTCATCAGATTCCTGCTTCTGATCTCACCCAGAATCAATCCATTCTTCACATAGTAGTAAATGCTCTTTCAAAATTTCAAATTTGATCTTGTCATTCCACATTCAAATTCCTTTATTGACCTTTACAGTAAAGTCCAAACCCATTACCATGGCAATTAAGAGGTTCATTTGCTATATGGCCAAGTGGAGGTCATAATTTGGTAACTTCTCCAGCCTCTAATTTCCCTCTCTTCCTCTTCCTCAAACTGCACTCCCTCCTCCATCTGTGTGTTACAATGCTTGGTGCATAGTAAAGCTCTTCATAAAAGTTAGATTATTTGCATTAGGGGTGCGTGGGTGGCTCAGTGAGTTAAGCAACCTACTCTTGATTTTGGCTCAGGTCATGATCTCAGGGTTGTGGGATTGAGCCCTACATCATCAGGCTCCATTCTGGGAATGGAACCTGCTTAAGATTTCCCTTCTCTCTCTTCCTCTCCATTCCCCACATCTAAAACATGTTAGATATTTGAATTAATATTATTTTAAATAGAGCTTTCGTTTGAGATAGATTTAACTTCATGTGGAAAGAACAGTTTGAATAAAGCAGCTGCTTTTGCTCTCCCACATTCCTCTCCAATTTTTTCTATCCTGCTCTGTGCTCCAAAAGGCTAACATTTATGGATAGAACCAATGGACTTCTTATACCTATGGCTTCTATTGAGTTCAACCAATGGAAGCTACTGGCAGGAGAATGGAGAGCAGAAGAATACAGACAAGGTATTTATTCCTTTGGCCTCGTCTGCTGGTTGGCAGTGGTTACGTTCCTTTAATACAAACGTTTAGTTCTGTGAGACAGGCCTCCCTAACAGACTTATTTTAGACAATTATTCCCTTCCCTGGCTCCTTAAGGCTTAAGGGTAGCAACCATTTCCTGCTGTTGCTAATCCCAAAACTTCTTCAACTTATCTTGCTTTCCCTGAATCCTGGCTACTCTGTTATAACTAGTTCCTTTATTAAATTCTCTATTATCTTGTTTGAGTGTATCATTTGACTCCTGCCTGGATTAAGGCAAGGTAAGGTGAGACTGTACACAGTATGATTAGGAAATAATGTAGAGATTGATATTGGTAGAGCACTGGGCTTGTAATGGGGAACAGAGGGAGTTGAGGCTAAAGAAGTAACTAAGACCAGATAATAAAAGCTTTGAATTGCTAGATTTGGAAATTGAACTTTATCATTTAAGCCAATTGGAAACCATTTACATAATTTTATCATGTAAGCTAACATTTTGAAGTTTTTAAGCATAAGAGTGACACCTATAAAGATTTCTTGTAGACAAGTTCTAACATAGAAAGGTTGAAAAAATTAATTCGACATCACATGTCTAAATAGATAATAGGTCAAAATGAAAAGACCAGATGTCCAGATTTTCTTTGGTGTGCTTTCTCCTATATCACATTAGAGGGGCTTTCTTCCCTTCAACTTCATTCACTAAATATACACTGAATATACTCTCTCTATGCAAGGCACTTTATTAAACACTAGGGAGTAATGGTGAGGTAAATAAGATGAAATTCCCATTTCTCAGTCTCATGGAACACAGAAATCAGACAGTGTTCTAAGGAAAAAGTAAAACAAATGGTAAATGCTTATGTTTTAATATTAAAACAAAAACTATGGGGTAGCCCGGGTGGCGCAGCGGTTTAGCGCCGCCTGCAGCCCAGGGCGTGATCCTGGAGACCCTGGATGGAGTCCCGCGGCGGGCTCTCTGCATGGGGCCTGCTTCTCCCTCTGCCTGTGTCTCTGCCTCTCTCTCTCTGTCTCTATGAATAAATAAATAAAATCTTAAAAAAAACAACAACTATGTATGATAATGCAGAAAAGAGAATAACTAGTTTTGATGGCACAAATGGTAAAGTTCCATGAAGGAGGTGACAATTGAGCTTTAAACGATAGGAAAAAGGAAAGAATATTTGAAATAGAATGAACAAAATAATAGAGATTTGAAAGTACTTTTAGAGAATGAGGAATCATCTAATGAGGCTGGAGGTGGAGAGTATGAAATATAAGGCATAAGGGTGGTCATTTCAGTTAAGGATAGGATTTAGTGGCTTCATACTGTAGAAAATGGAAAACTACTCAAGATTTTTTTAAAAAGATTTTATTTATTTATTCATCAGAGCCACAGAGAAAGGCAGAGACATATGCAGAGGGAGAAGCAGGCTCCCTATGGGGAGCCTGATGCAGTACTCCATTCCAGGACCCTGGGATCACCACCTGAGCCAAAGGCAGATGCTCAACCACTGAGCCACTCAGGTGCTCCACTAGTCAAGATTTTTCATACAAAAGTGACACATACTTAATGCAATACTTGCTTGCAAGGAAGAGAGACTGCAGACAGGCAAAACAGTATGCTACTACAATCTTAAAGGTTAGAAACAAAGAATGCCTGAGCTAACATAACAGGTACTGGAAAAAGAATTTTTAGAAGAGCCATAACAAATGGTTCTATGATTGGCTGTACTTTGGGAGGGAGAGATAAATATGATGAGACGTCAAGTTTGGTTATGAGAGTAAGTGGGAATGACATTAACTAAGATAGCAATAAAGGGACCATTTGGAGGGAAGAGTATTAAGTTTAGTTCTGATGAGGGAAATGTGAGATGCAAGCAGAATATCAAGGGGTGATTCTAGTTATGTAACAAGAGGAGCTTGGAGTTTGGGAGAGAAGGGTTTTTTTTCTTGTGTGACTGAAACTCTATACCTATGGAACAGCAATGCTCCATTTCCTTCTCCTTCCAGTCCCTGGCAATCACAATTCTGTTTTCTGTTTCTATGAGTTTGATTATTTTAGATACCTCAGTTGAGTTATGCAGTGTTTGCCTTTTGTCCCAGGCTTATTTCATTTAGTATAATGTCTCAAGATTCATTCATGTTCTAGCATATGATGGGACTTCCTTCTTTTTTAAAGGCTGAGTAATATTTCATTGTATGTATACACTCATTCATCTGATGATGGGACATTTAGGCTGCAGAAGCTATTGTGAAAATTGCTGCAATAGACATGGATATGCAAATATCTCTTTGAGATCTTGTTCTCAATTCTTTTGGATATATACTCAGAAGTTGGATTGCTGGATTATATGGTAGTTTTACTGTTATTTTTTTTAGGCACTTCCACAGAGTTTTCCATTGTAGTTGCACCATTTTACAATCTCATCACAGTACAGTAGGGTTCCAATTTGTCCACAACCTAGTCACACTTGTTATTTTTATTTTTTGGTAGTGGCAGTTTTGATTTGCATTTCCCTTATGATGAGTGATGTTGACCATCCTTTCAAATTCTCAGTGGCATTTGTATATCTTTGGAAAAGTGTATACTCAAATGGGCAAAAGACATGAACAGAAATCTCACAGAGGAAGACATAGACATGGCCAACAAGCACATGAGAAACTGCTCTGCATCACTTGCCATCAGGGAAATACAAATCAAAACCACAATGAGATACCACCTCACACCAGTGAGAATGGGGAAAATTAACAAGGCAGGAAACCACAAATGTTGGAGAGGATGTGGAGAAAAGGGAACCAGAAATGGATCCTCAACTCTAAGGTCAACTCATCTCTGACAAAGCAGGAAAGAAAGCCAATGGAAAAAGGACAGTCTCTTCAACAAATGGTGTTGGGAAAGTCACAATGTAGAAGAATGAAACTGGACCATTTCCTTACACCATACTCAAAGGTAAACTCAAAATGTGTGAAAGACCTAAATGTGAGACAGGAATATACCAAAATCCTAGAGGAGAATACAGGCAGTAACCTCTTTGACCTTGGCCACAGCAACTTCTTGCTAGACACATCTCCAGAGGTAAGGGAAACAAAAGCAAAAATGGTCTATTGGGACTTCATCAGGATAAAAAGCTTTTGCACAGTAAAGGAACAGTTGACAAAACCTAAAGACAACCTATAGAATCAGAGAAGATAATTGCAAATGTCTTATCAGATAAAAGTTTAGTATCCAAAATTCTATAAAGAACTTATCAAACTCAATACCCCAAAACCAAATAATCCAGTTAAGAAATGAGCAGAAGACATGAACAGACATTTCTCCAAAGAAGACCTACAAATAGGCAACAGACACATGAAAAAATGCTCCATATTGCCTGGCATCAGGGAACTACAAATCAAAACCACAATGAGGGACACCTGGGTGGCTCAGCAGTTAAGCGTCTGCCTTTGGCTCAGGGTGTGATCCTGGAGTCCTGAGATCAAGTCCCACATTGGGCTCCCTGCATTTTGTGAAATGCCTTTTCTGTATCTATAAGATGATCATGTAGTTTTTGCTCTTTTTTCTATTAATGTGATGCATCCTCCTTCTCTCTCTGCCTATGTCTCTGCCTCTCTCTCCATGTGTCTCTCATGAATAAACAAAATCTTAAAAACACACAAACAAACAAAAAAACAAAACCACAATGAGATACCACCTCACACCAGTCAGAATGGCTAAAATTAACAAGTCAGGGAACAACAAATGGTGGTGAGAATGGGGAGAAAGGGGAATCTTCTTGCACTGTTGGTGGGAATGCAAGCTGGTACAGCCACTCTGGAAAACAGTATGGAGTTTCCTCAAGAGGTTAAAAATAGAGCTACTGTATGACCCAGCAATTGCACTACTAGGTATTTACCCCAAAGATACAAATGATCTGAAGGGGCATCTTCACCCCAATGTTTATAGTAGCAATGTCCACAATAGTCAAACTGTGGAAATAGCTGAGATGTCCACTGATTGATGAATAGATAAAGAAGATGTGGTATATATACAAAACAGAATATTACTCAGCCATCAAAAAGAATGAAATCTTGCCATTTTCAACAACATGGATGGAGCTACAGAGTATAGTGCTAAGTGAAATAAATCAGTCAGGAAAAGACAAATACCATATGTTTTCATTCATGGGTGGAGTTTAAGAAACAAAACAGATGAACATAGGGGAAAGGAGGGAAAAAGAAGATGAAAACAGAGAGGGAGGCAAACCATAAGAGACTCTTAAAACCATAGGAAACAAACTGAGGGATGCTGGAGGGGAGGTAGGTAGGGGGATGGAGTAATTGGTGATGGGCATTAAGGAGAGCATGTGATGTGATGAGCACTGGGTGTTATATGCAACTGATGGATTACTGAGCTCTGCATCTAAAACTAATGATGTACTATATATTGGCTAAGTGTTCTAGCTAGAACTTCCAGTACCATATTGAATAGAAGTGGTGAAAGTCGGTATTCCTGCTGTTTGTGATTATAAAGGAAAATCTTTCAGTTTTTTACTGTTGTGTATAATTTACTTATGCGCTTTTCATATATAACTTATATTATGTTGAGGTAATTTCCTTCTATTCCTATTTGGTGAGTGTTTTTATGAAGGGTGTTAAATTTTGTGAAATGCCTTTTCTGTATCTATGAGATGATCATGTAGTTTTTGCTTTTTTTTTGTTACTGTGGTGCATTCTGCTTATTGACTTTTGTATGTTGAAACATCCCTGCATCCCAGGGATAAATCTCACTTGTTCACAGTATATAATATCTTTAATGCGCTGTTGAATTTGGTTTTCTAGTATTTTGCTGAGGATTTTTGTATCTACAATTTTCTTTAAAAGATTTTATTTATTTATTCCTGAGAGTCATATACAGAGAGGCAGAGACATAGGCAGAGGGAAAAGCAGGTTCCCTGCTGGGCCAGACAGATGCTCAATCACTGAGCCACCCAGATGTCCCTGCATCTATATTCTTAAGAGATATTGGTCTGTAGTTTTCTCACAATATCTTTGTCTGGCTCAGGGTAATGATGGCCTCAGAAAATGAGTTAATAAGTGTTCCCTCTTCTTCAATATTTTGGAGGAGTCTGAGAAGAATTGGCATTAATTCTTTAATTGTTTGGTAAAATTCTACAGTGAAGTCATCTGGTTCTGGGCTTGGTGGTGGGAAGCTTTTAGTTACTGACTCAATCTCCTTACTAGTTATTAAGTCTGTTTGGATTTTCTATTTCTGCATGATTCAGTCCTGGTAGACTGTATATTTCAAGAAGTTTTCCATTTCTTCTAGGCTATCCAACTTGTTGGAATATAATTATTCAAAGTAGTCTCATAACCTTTTAAAATTTTTGTGACATCAGTTGTAATGTCTTCTTTTTCATTTCTAATTTTAGTTATTGAGTCTTCTCATTCTTAGTCTAGCTAAGGGTTTGTCAAATTAGCTAATGTTTTAAAAAAGCAACTCTTCATTTTGTTGATTTCTTCTATTGTTTTTCTACTTTCTATTTCATTTATTTCTGCTCTAATATTTATTATTTTCTTCCTTCTGCTAACCTGAAGTTAGGCTTTAGCTCTTTCTTTTCCTAGTTTTTGAAATGTATAGTTAGGTTGCTGATTGCAGATCTTTCTTCTCTTTAATGTAGATTTATTGTTATAAACTTCTCTGTATTACTGCTTTTGCTGTATCCCAAAAGTTTTAGTGTTTTGTTTTGGTTTTCATTAGTCTCAAGTTATTTTCTAATTTCTTTGTGTTTCTTCTTTGACTCATTGGTTGTTCAGGAGTGTGTAATTTCCACATATTTGTGATTTTTCTAATTTTCCTTTGTTATTGGTTTCTAGTTTCACTGTCTTGTTGAAAAAGATACTTGGTAGATTCAACCTTCTTAAATTTGTTAAGGCTTTTTAAATGTGGTCTAACATTTTGTCTCATGATATGTGAATACATATGCGAAGAATATGTATTCTGCTGCTGATGAGTGCAGTGTTCTGTGTATGTCTGTTAGGTCCAATTGTTTTATAATGTTGTTCAAGTCCTCTGTTCCTTACTGATTTTGTTTGGTTATTCTATGATTAAAAGTAGTATATTGAATTACACTATTACTGTGTTACTATCTATTTCTTCTTTCAATTCTGTTCATGTTTGTGTTATATTTTTGGGTACTCTGATGTTAGTTGCTTAAATATTTATTTATGTTTTAAAAAAGATTTTATTTATTTATTCATGAGAGACACAGAGAGAGAGAGGCAGAGGGAGAAGCAGGCTCCATGCAGGGACCCTGATGTAGGACTCGATCCCAAGACCGCAGGATCATGCCCTGAGCTGAAGATAGATGCTCAACCGCTGAGCCACCCAGGTGTCCCGATGCTTATATATTTATAATTGTTATACCTTTCATTGTTAGGAATTGATCCTTATATCATTATATAACATCCTTCTTTGTTTCTTGTAATAGTTGTTTTTGACTTAAAGTCTATTTTGTCTGATATGAGTATAGCCACTCCTGCTCTCTTTTAGTTACTATTTACATGGAACAACTTTTTCCATCCTTACACTTTCAGCCTACATGAGTCTTTGTATCTAAGGTGAGTCTCTTATAGACAATATATAGTTGCATTTTATTTTTAAAAATCCATCTAGCCACTCTATGTCTTTTGATGGAGGAGTTTAATTACATTTAATGTTAGTATTGATAGGGAAGGACATACTATCACCCTTTAAAGAATTGTTTTCTGTTTGTCTTATATTTTGTCCCTCTTTTTTACTCTTGGTGCTTTCCTTTGTGTTTCATTGAGTTTTTGTATTGACCTTTCATTTCTTTCTCATTTCTTTCCATGTATATTCTGTAGGTATTTTGTGTTGTGTGATTTCCATGGAACTTACATAAAACATCTTCTAGTTATAATAATCTATTTCATGCTGATAATAACTTCAATCACATACAAAAACTCTACTCTTTTACATATTCCCACTCCCACTTTATGCTAATTGATGTCACAAACCACTCTTTACATATACTGTGTATTCATTAACATAGTCTTATAGCTATATTTTTTATTTTATCTTTAAAATTCTATACCAAAGTTAAAAGTGCTTTATATACCCCATTAAAATATTATGGAATTCTGTATTTGCCTATATATTTACCTTTGTTGGTGAGTTTCATATTTTAATAGGTTTTGTGTTGCTTTCGGATGTCCTTTTGTTTCCTTTGCAAGACTACCTTTAGCATTTCTTGTAAAGTGGGTCTATGGTGATAAACTCCTCAGTTTTTGCTTATCTGTAAATGTCCTTATTTTTCTTTCATTTCTGAAGAACAGCTTTGTGGAAATAGTATTCTTGGTTAACTGTTTTTTCCTTCCAGGACTTTGAATATATCATCCTACTCCCTCCTGGCCCATAAAATTTCTGCTGAGAAAGCCACTGATAACCTTATGAAACCTTTAAACAGGAGTTGCTCTTGGTGCTTTCAAGTTTTTAAATTTATGCTTGACTTTTGACAGTTTGTCATGTGTCTTGGTGTGGGCCTCTTTGGATTCATCCTGTTTTGACTATTTTGAGCTTCCTGTATTTTTCTTTTTTAAATGTTTTATTTATTTTTCATGAGAGACAGAGAAAGGCCAAGACATAGGCAGAGGGAGAAGCAGACTCCCTGTGGGGAGCCTGATGCAGGACTCGATCCCAGGACTCTGGAATCATGACCTGAGCCAAAGGCATATGCTCAACCACTGAGCAACCTAGGCATCCTGAGCTTCCTGAATTTTGATGTCCATTTATTTCCTCAGATTTGGGTAGTTTTTAGTCATTATTTCTTCATATAAGCTCTCCCTTTCTCTCTTCTCCTCTGGAACTCTCATCATGCATACATTAGTTTACTTAATGTTGTCCTATAAATTCCTTAGGCTTTCTTCACTTGTCTTAATTTTTTTTTTCACTTTGTTCCTGTGACTTGATAATTTCAAATCATCTTTCTTCAAGTTCTTTCTTTTGCTTGATTAAATCTGCTGTGCTTCTGGTGAATTTTTCTAATTTAGTAATACTTCTAGTGAACTTTTCAAGTCAGTTATTTTTCAGTTCTGTAATTCCTGTGTTTTTTAAACAGTTTAAAAAAGTTACTATATCTTTGTTGATATTCTCATTTTGTTCATGCATTTTTCTCCTGATTTTGCATAGCTGTCCATCTGTATTTTCCTGTAGATCATTTAGCTTCAAGAAAATTAATCTGAATTCCTTGTTAGAAAATTCATAGATTTCTGTTTCTTTGGGGTTGGTTTCTGGAGATTCATTTTGTTCATCTGACCGAGCCATGTTTCTCTGTTTCTTCATGTATCTTGTGATTTTTTTCTTTTGCTGAGTTTTACACATTTGGGAAAACAGCCACATCTCCTAGTCTTTATAGACTGACTTTATGCAGAGGAAGACTTTCAAAAAATAGCCCAGCTAGAGATTCTGAGAGTGTCATGACTTCTCTTAGTTGTGCATGTAATTTCCCAATCATAGGTTTGTTCGTTTCTTTTTCAGGAGCCCATGGTCTCTTATTTCCTCTGGTATCTGCCTGCAGCACTGCAATATCTCTAGTCCTGCATCAGCAAGTCATCTCTTCTTTAATCTCAGTGGACCCTTGGCATCCAAGTATGCCAACTCAAGCATCCTAGGTCAAGTGAGACAGAAACCAGTCCTTTGGATAGTATCCCTGTCCCACCATCAAACTGGAGTGCTGCATACATGCCGTACCCTTTTCTACCTAAGGGATGAGCTGGGAGTTGGGTGCCTTCTTTCCATCACAGTAAGCCATGTCAACCTCTTCACTATTTCAGGCTCTCTATTGTCCCTGCAAGCTGCCAAGGCTCTCACTTGCTTTCAGTTGCCCCTGGGCATGCAAACTATGCTGGTTTCAAACAGAAGGAGCCATTAAGAAAAAATAGTATTGGTAATGAAAAGATTAATGCTTTTGCTCATCTTTATTGTTTTCCTCCTCTGTTCCCATTCTCTTTCCTTAATCTGAATTTTTCTGCCATCACTTCCTTGCTCTGCTTGCCTTGAAAAGGTTTTCCTTTCATTTATTTACTCATCCATTTATCCAATTTATTGAGAGACAGTCACTGTGACAGATCCTGGGAATAGTATGAATGAACAAGACAGATGAGTTACTGCAAGGAGCTTAGTGTGGAGTGGAAGAAATAAGTGGAGAAGGTATAAAAGCATTATACTGTAAATGGGTTTACAATAATATAAGAAAACTACAGAGTACTAGAGGAGAACACAGGAGGGACACTTTGCTCAGATTTGAAGGGAGACAGAAAGCCTTTTTCTTTTTCTTTTTTAATAAATTTATTTTTATTGGTGTTCAATTTGTCAACATACAGAATAACACCCAGTGCTCATCCCATCAAGTGCCCCCCTCAGTGCCCACCACCCAGTCACCCCCACCCACCGCCCACCTCCCCTTCCACCACCCCTAGTTTGTTTCCCAGTTAGGAATCTTTCATGTTCTGTCTCCCTTTCTGATATTTCCCACTTATTTTTTCTCCTTTCCCCTTTATTCCCTTTCATTATTTTTTATATTCCCCAAATGAATGAGAACATACAATGTTTGTCTTTCTCCGATTGACTTACTTCACTCAGCATAATACCTTCCAGTTCCATCCACGTCGAAGCAAATGGTGGGTATTTGTCATTTCTAATGGCTAAGTAATATTCCATTGTATACATAAACCACATCTTCTTTATCCATTCATCTTTCGATGGACACCGAGGCTCCTTCCACAGTTTGGCTATTGGGGACATTGCTGCTATAAACATCGGGGTGCAGGTGTCCCGGTGTTTCATTGCAGCTGTATCTTTGGGGTAAATCCCCAGCAGTGCAATTGCTGAGTCGTAGGGCAGATCTATTTTTAACTCTTTGAGGAACCTCCACACAGTTTTCCAGAGTGGCTGCACCAGTTCACATTCCCACCAACAGTGCAAGAGGGTTCCCTTTTCTCCACATCCTCTCCAACATTTGTGGTTTCCTGCCTTGTTAATTTTCCCCATTCTCACTGGTGTGAAGTGGTATCTCATTGTGGTTTTGATTTTCCCTGATGGCAAGTGATGCAGAGCAGTTTCTCATGTGCTTGTTGGCCATGTCTATGTCTTCCTCTGTGAGATTTCTGTTCATGTCTTTTGCCCATTTCATGATTGGATTGTTTGTTTCTTTGGTGTTGAGTTTAATAAGTTCTTTATAGATCTTGGAAACTAGCCCTTTATCTGATACATCATTTGCAAATATCTTCTCCCATCCTGTAGGTTGTCAGAAAGCCTTTTTCTTAACTGCTTCTTCTAAGTTTTCTTATTTTTATTGGGTTTATTTATTTATTTAGAAAGGGGGGGTAGAGAGAGAGAGAGAGAGAGAGAGAGCAAGCAGATGGAGAAGGAGAGAAGAGAAAGAATCTCAAGCAGGCTCCATGCCCAGTGCAGAATCTGACATGGGGCTCGATCTCACTGCCTGGAGATTATGACCTGATTTGAAATCAAGAGATGGATGCTTAACTGACTGAGCCACCAGGGGCTCCTTACTGTTTTTTTTAGGGATGCCTCTCTTTCTTTAAAATATATGAATGAATGAATGAATGAACAAACCTAATAAAGATATTAAGGACATATTAAGGAAAAATTATGAAAATTAAGGAAAAATAAAAAATATAAAAGAAAAAATACAAAAGGGGAGAACTATATCAAGGAAGATAGTTGTTTCAAGGAAGGAGCAGTTAAAAGTAGTACCCACAGGGGCATCTGGGTGGCTCAGTCAGTTAAGCACCTGACTCTTGATTTTGGCTCAGGTTATGATCTGAGAGTCATGAGAACTAGCCCCATTGTGGGCTCTGTGCTGAGCATGGAGCCTGCTTAAGATTTTCTCATTCTCTCTGCCCCTCACCACTCCCACTCATGTAATACGGGTATTCTCCCTTACTCTAAAAAAAAAAAAAAAGTAGCACACGATCTTGATCTTCCCTCCTCTATGCTTTCCCTTTCTCTTATACTCTAAACTTCTGTATGCAGTATTTTCTTAAAACTAGGCTCTCAGCAGTGGCAGTCAAATGATCTGATAAATGTATATAAAATTGATGGATTCTAACGGCTTAATGTGTTACTCCAACCAGTTACCAGATTTTCACTAGTAGGTTTTTTTATTTTTGTGACAATGCCTTCACTCCAAAGAACAATTATTATAATAATAACACTGATACTAGCAGTACTACTAGTAATAACAATAGCAGCTAATATTTATTAAGTGATTACTGTATACCAAGTATTTAACTGTTTAATCCTTACAACAACCCATAAGGTAGATACTCTTAGCATCCTCATTTTACAGATGAAGAAACAAGCATAGAAATACTGAGCACTTGCACAAGTTCACACAACTAGTAAGTAGAGAAACTAATACTTGAACATAGTAAGTTTAACTCTAGAGAATGTCTTCTTTTACAAGATAAGCCAGTGGAAATGTGTTTGAGACCTGCAGATTTTTCACCATATCTTAAAATATTTTCAAAAAGTGACCACTTGCTCTGCTTTATGTATAAGCTTGAATTTGAATAGCACATCAGTTTAGAGAGTATAAGCTTATTACATCACAAATCTTACTTGGTGAAAATTGTCTTAGTGCTTCCTTAAATTAGAATTAACATTTGAGACCTATAATATTTTAAAAACTAAGGTTTTTTTTTGACATATCTATTATTACAAGTAATATTTAGCAAACTTGATGGTGAGTGGAGTGATGGACAGATTTCTTAGAGATATTTAAGATCATTATGATTAAATGATGATGGCAAAAATGGAATATCTGAAATTTATGTATGGATATTAAAAGTATGTGATAAGTGGATTAATAGAAAATCATTCATTATATAATAATTTTAAATTAAATTTAACTTCTGAAACCATTGCTTGAGTATTAAGAGCAGCAGGAGGAACCATAAAAATCATGAAGTTCAGTCAATTAGAGTAAGACTAGAAAACTTTTACACATGAAGTAGAAAAAAACCAAGTCTCATAGAAAGTTAGGAGCTGCAGATAAACTAAATACCTAAAAATTTTCACTTAATCGTTCTGGTAAAAATTTTAGTGAATGATATTTATCTCATTTGCATCCATCGAACCCTGTTCTATTATGTAACAAGTGTCTCCAATAAAATAGTAATGTCTTCAAGTAAACATATCCATAAGATAAAATTTTAAAATTAAAAATCCATTAGAGACCCAGGATAAATGTTATAGTCTTTGAGAAGTGGCAAAACAATCTGGAAAAGAGTTGTTTGGAAAGGAAAGCAATGTTGAATCAGTTTTGTCAGCCATGGGAAATTCCTTACTTGAATAGTGTCTCATCTGAATCATTCCAGTTTATTGCTGTTAAAGTAGTAAAATCTCTTAATTCATTCAAAGAAAGTCAATTCTGCTTTTATATATCCCAAACCCTGAAGCCTCTATTTTACTTATTTTATAGCTTGTTCAAATAAGAATCTCCAGAAATTAGCATATAATTTTACACATAGTTAAATAAAGAAGGATGCCTTCTTTTAGGCACCAAATTAAGTTGCAGATAAATTATTTTCATTCTAGCGATATTTCTGACTAGATAACTACTGTTTGCTATTACATTATAGTCAGAATTGAAACGACTTTACTATTCTATTTCTTCAACAACACAACTTCATTAATCCAGAAAACCCTTCCCTGGGAAGATAAAACTTGAAAATACTTTTATTATTCATTCTAAAAACTTCCTGAAAGACCTATTAGCTTTTAAATGGCATCAAAGATAGGCTACATACCAAGACCTTTTTAAGCCCTCACCCTAAAATCTTTGCATCATTAAAGGTGGCTTGAGTCCTGCTGGAGTACAGAGAGGCCTTTCCCAGAGAGTGAGGCATGCTGGCCTCCGTACTTCTGGCTGTGGGGGACTGGCCTACTGCAGGACTGGCAAGTGGCCTGGCCTGCCTGGTCCTGGGGCTTGGGTGGAGAAGTAGGAGAAGGGGCAGCGGTGACGTGAGGGTATGCAGGTTTCACTTCTGCAGCAAGAAAATGCAAAAGATATCTGTGTAATAAAATTCCTCCAGAGATGAAGGATACAGATTACTTTGTGATTGGGAGTGGAATCTCTACCACATACTTACATGTCATAGCCTACTTCATTGTGAAAGTGTGCAAATACCTGAAATATAAATGTGAGCCTCACATTAACATCTAAAGGAAGACAATATTGTTAAGATGACAATACTACCCAAAGAAATCAATAGATTCATGGTTATACCTATCAAAATCCTGATGGCTTTTTTCTTTTCCGTTTTTTTTTTTTTTTTTTTCAGAAATGAAAAAGCCAATCCTCAGATTCATGTGGAAAAGCCTCAAGAGTTAAAATACTATTGAAAAAGAACAAAGTTGGAGGACCCTCACTTCCCAATTTCAAAAGTTGCTACAAAACTACAGTAATCAAACCATGTAGTACTAGTGTAAGGATAAAAATATAGATCAATGGAATAGAATTTATATATAAATCAATATATTTATAGTAAATTGATTTTTGACATGAGTGTCAATACCATTCATTGGGGAAGGAACAGTCTTTTCAATATATGGCACTGGGACAACTGGATATCTACAAGAAAAAGAATGAAGTTGGCTCTTTACCTCACACACTACATACAAAATAATTAACTCAAAATGAATTAATGACCTAAATATAATAGCTAAAATCATATAACTCTTAAAAGAAAACATAGGAGTAAAGCATCATGACCTTGGATTTGGCAATGATTTCTTAGATAGGAAACCAAGAGCATAAGCAACAAAAGAAAACTTACATAAGTTGAATTTCACTAAAACTAAAAACTGTGCAAAGGACATTATCAAGAAAGTAAAAAGACAACCTAGAGAATGGGAGAAAATATTTGCAAATAATATATATGATGAGGGTCTAGTACCCAGAATATAGGAAGAACTTTTACAATTAACAGCAAAAAGACAAACCAACCAACTAGAAATTGGGCAAAGAACTTGAATAGGCATTTCTCCAAGGAAGATATACAAATGCCAAAAAGTGTATTAAAAGATGCTCCACCTCATTACTCATTAGGGAAATGCAAATCAAAATCACAATGAGATAGCACTTCCCCTCTACTAGAATGGTTGTAAGAAAAAAAAAATCCAGTTTTGGCGAGAATGTAGAAAAATTGGGATCCTTGGATACTGCTTTAGAGAATATAGAATGGCTTAGCCACTGGGGAAAATAGTTTGGCAGTTTTTCAGAAAGTTGAACATAGAATAATCATATGACAAGCAATTCTACCTCCTATAAATACTCAGTAGAACTGAAAACAGGTACTCAAATACATGTACAGGTATGTTCAAAGCAGCACTATTCACAATAGCCAAAAGATAAAACATCCAAACGTTCATCCACTGACCAATACATAAACAAAATATGGTATATATACATACAGGAATATTATGCGGCCATAAGAAGGAATTAAATATTGATACATACTACCATATGGAGCTAAGTAAAAGCAGCTAGACAAAATCATCATATATTATATATACATGGAATTGTATGATTCCATTTATAAAACACATCCCAAATAGACAAATCTTTGGAGAAAGAAAGCAGATTGGTAGTTGCCAGGAGCTGGGGGCAGTGGGCAGTAATTGCTTAAAGGGTATGTGATTTTCTTTTTTTTTTTTTTTTTTTGGTATGTGATTTTCTTTAGGGGTGATGAAAATGTTTTGGAACTACATAGAGGTGGTGGTTACACAACATTATAAATGTACTAAATACCACCAAATTATTTACTTTAAAATGCTTTATGTGAATTTCACCTCAATTTAAAAAGATTGACTGGCTCTGCGTGGACTTTGGCAGCCACAATAATTCATTTTATGTTCCAGAAACCAGAGAAACTTATTAGAGAAATTGTATACCGGGTATTCCTAGGACGGTTAGTTTAGATAGTATCTGAAACACTACCTGGAGACTTCATTCTTAGAATAGAAGATGATATTTCATATCTGACTCCAGTGAAATTTGAATAAGAATGAAATGAAATGAACTGCTTCAGTCATTTGATTTGGAATGACTTGTTTCTCTGAAAAATATAGCTCCTTATCTCTGCCTAGTTGTTGCTAACATAATCCTTCTCTACTTTCTGGGTATGCATGCTAATGCCTGAAGATTGTAGCTAAATGAGCAAATACCCCAAAAATCAATGTGTTCAAATCACAATTCTAACATGTCTTTATTCCTGGGGATCCCTGCAGGAGTTCCTGTAGTTAGCCCTGGCCCTTGGTTTAACTTGAGCTTTGCTCAGGTTTTAATTTTGCTTATATGCAAATATTATTCATAGAATAAGGCCAACACACACACACACACACACACACACACACACACACACACACCCTCGGTTTGCTTTGTGCACCAATCCTAAACTATTTTATCATGATTTTACCCAATTCTCATCACACTACCACAATGAAAAACTAAACTTAAACCTAGCTTCAAAGTATAAATACCCCAATGTTGAACTCACATTGAAATGCTACCAAGACTCTGTTAAGGCAGAGCTCTCCTCTACAATGAAAACTTCTATTTGTGGGGAGCCAGCGTTCAACAATCACAAAGGCCATAGGGAGATCTAAAGTCAAGACTGACGTCTTCTCAGCAAAGCCCAAGACCCTTGATTTGATAACAGCAAGCTTCTCTGAGGCCCTCTGAGACTCCTGCTTTGGGGAATAGGAGTGTCTCTAATTACTATAATGAAACAAGTAAGTCTAACATTAGCTTGAACTCTTGATTTTTCTTTGAGCTCTCCAATTGCTAAGTTTGTCTTCTAAGAATAATAAAGCTTTTTTAGGACCTTTTTGATAATTGGATCAGATATGAAAAAGCTTTAGGGCAGCCCTGGTGGCTTAGCGGTTTAGCGCCACCTTCAGCCCAGGGCGTGATCCTGGAGACCTGGGATCGAGTCCCACGTTGGGCTCTCTGCATGGAGCCTGCTTCTCCCTCTGTGTCTCTGCACCCCCCCTCCCTCTCTTTGTGTCCCTAAGAAATAAATAAAATCTTTTTTTTTTTTTTTTTTTTTTTTAAAGAAAAAGCTTTTATCCTTGGTGGAAATGTATCTTATTCCCAACAGCATTACTGTCTTGTCTATATTTGTCTTTTCTTTTCTTTCTTTCTTTTTTTTTTTTTTTGGTTATATCTCTGTAAAGGGACAATTCATATGGAAAAGGATAGACATAGGCCCCAATAAATATATTTGGCAAAGTGGCCTTAGGAACAATCCCATGCAGACTCTGCTCAGTGCAGAACCTTGTGAGGGGCCAGATCCCATGACCTCAAAATAATAAACTCTTGGTTTTGACCTGAGCCAAAACCAAGAGTTGGACACCCAACTGACTGGGCCACCCAAGTGCCCATGTTGTATTTATGCTTATACCATTTCTATTCTTCACATCAAAAAGCCCAGTGGGTAGAGATATGGATTTGTTCAGTACATCAGGCCTTTAATCAAACAGTCATATCCCACTTTCATATAGTACCAATCCCCAAACCTTCTTTATCTTCACTGCCTCCTGAGGCTATATAATATTTAATGGTGTAGATTTATGTTGTGTTTTCTTTAATAACCTTTTAGGTCAAAATAGTCAATATTTGCCTTCTCCTAAGAAAATCAACAATATACCTGGACTGTTAAGTTCCAGGGGTTTTCTGAAACACTCCCCTATTGTTCACAAGTCCTCAACTGGGACCTAAAGGACTAGATTTCCTTGGGATTCTACTCTTATTCAATATGTGGATAACTTTTTGTTAAAGGTGGAGTGAACTCTAAGACTGATTCCATCTGTCTACTTAAACTGTTTTAACTCAAAGAGAATGAAGTTCCCAAAGAGAAGTTACAATTTTGTCTATTAGGTCATTACCTAGAATATGCTTTATCTCAAGGAAGTAAATTTCCTACTCCTGACATAGTATGGACTTTTAAAAAACTTTCCCATGACAGTATCTAAGAGATAATTAAAAAGATTCCTTAGTCTCACTGACTTATTGCAGGCAGTAAATTCTCAACTTTTCTAAAATTGCCATGCCAAGATAAGACTTAAACAAGTTCTTGGAAACTGAAACTCTTCCTTGGGTACTAAACATGAACAGGGCTTTTGTGAGTTAAAATTAGCTCTTCAATAACTTCCCACCTTATTTATTATCATAAAACTTCATCCCTAGAATATGATCTGCCCAGGTGGCAGAACTCTTATGAGCACAATATAGGTTTTAGTTTTAGTTAGCTATAGATAAGAGGGTTAAAATATGCACTAATAGTAGATACGCTTTTGGGTTAGTCCATGATTTTGAAATGCTTTGGAAACAAGATGGCGTTTTTGACCTCAGCAAGAATCCCAATTAAGAACGGTTAGCAATGTATAGATCTTTTAAGTGCTCTAATGCTTCTTGAAGAAGTGGCTACTATAAAATAGGAGCTCAAGCAAAAGGAGATAATATTGAGGCTAAAGGAAATGCTTTGTTAATCATGCCAGACCAATAGCCTTTACTAAAATTATAGCCCTTAGAATACCCCAAGGGACCAAGTCTTTGGTTTAAAAGCAAATAGAGTTCAAAATCTCTATTACAGAATGCCAACAATCAGCCTCAGAGCCAGAAAAGAGATGCTGGGAGAATTCTGAATGTAAACTGACTGTTGACTATTTAGTAACACTGAAAGGCCTCAAATGGGATCTTGTACAAATTTTATTTTATTATTTTTAAATATTTTATTTATTTATTCATGAGAGAGAGAGAGAGAGAGAGAGAGAGAGAGAGATACGCAGAGGCAGAAGCAGGCTCCATGCAGGGAGCCCGATGTGGGACTGGATCCCCGGTCTCCAAGATCACGCCCTGTGCTGAAGGCAGCGCTAAACCGCTGAGCCACCCGGGCTGCCCAGATCTTGTAAAAATTTTATATGAAATTACCCACCAGGAAAGAACAAATTTGCCAATGTACATAATTAATATTGATGGGAAAGTTTTACTATATTTCATCTGTCGCCAACATAATTCTGATAAAAACTAAGGGTAGAACATGGACAAAGTCCAAACCTCAGGGCCCCCTTAAACATCTTCAAATGGATCATATAACATTACTCTCTATAGGGGGTTTTGTATTATGTCTTGGTCATTTTATGCTTGTTCTTGAGATTTGAAGCCTTTTCTTGACAAAGAGCTACAACTCTAACAGTAGCAAAATTTTCTTGGTTTTGTGTTCCCAGCCTGGGGAATACTGACCTCTGTAGTAATGGAGGCATCCATTATTCTGGGCCTCTTACTAAAAGAGTTTTGTAAAGCTCCACCACTTAATAAACAATTTTGTTAGTCTTACCCCCACTCTTAAGGAAAGGTAGAGAGAACAAATATAATTTGAAAATTAAATTAAACTCTTAAGAAACTCTTGAACTTCCATGGTCTCAGGTATTATCCTTAACGCCAATGAGATCAAGTCTTTCTGAGGTTTGTCAGCTCTCCCCCATAAATTAATAACAGGCCAGACCATACATCTAGGAATATCACTTTGATTCTAAATTCTACACTTGCAAGCAGATAGAGTTAAATATTGCTGGAATTATTCTTGCTATCCACCAAGTCTCATAAATAAGTATGAGCTGCTTTTCCTCAATACCCTACTAAACAACACTTGCATGACTTAAAACCCAGGGACATGGTCTTTTTTATAAGAGACATCAGAGAAAGACAGCTCTGGGACCCCACTGGAAAGGACCTTATAAGGTATTGTTAGCAATGAGCAAAGGGAATAGAACTCCAAAGGTTTGATCCTTCTATTCATGTTTTGAAGAGGAATAATCCATTCTTGAATTTATGGAAGATCTTAAGCTGGAGTGTTTTTAGGAACCCCCTAGAAGCAGTCCTCTCAAAGAGATATCTTTCACCCAAAAGACCTCTGACCACATGAAATGCAGAGACCTTCTACCTAAGATCCATAGAACAAGACAACTGATTACCATGTTTTAATGTGTGTTCTTTGGTTATTTTTGTTGTTATTCCTACCCTCCCCAAACTCCCCTTCCCCAGTTTAAGGGTACTTTTAACTGTGTTATCTATATTGCCCTATTCTTAATATTGCTCTTTGCTTCCTTCATTATTCATTGGTATGTGTCTAGTAACCAGCTACTATTTACTTGTGCACTAGCTAAAGCGTACAAACTAGTTTTATATACATTTTTCTTAGGGTAGACACCCCAATTTTTTTTTTTTTGTTCCATGTCCTTATAAATGAATCTGTTGCTTTCCTGGGTAACTGGACTCAACTATTAGGTGACTTCTTCAGATGAAAAACTATATACTAGGTTAGATAGATGGAAATCCAAAACTCCCTGTAGATCATACCTAGAAGAGAAGGTTCTCAGGAATTTTTGGGTGGGAACTAGCTTTCGTAACCAAATTTTAACAGAAATAGAACTTGCAAAAGAACTAGGATGTATTATTTGGAGGATGCCTCACTTTTATACATCCTAGAAGTAAGGCACTATATATATCTCTTTTGTTTTAGATCTACAAATAATCTCAGTACTTTACGTTTTATTGTTGGCACCAATTTACATTTGGCAAGTAGCTCCAAAATGTTATAACATATTTGCTAAGACACAGGGGCATTTTGGTGCCCTTCAATGACTGGTACTGCATTTGTGGTACAAAAGCTTGCCGGCTACCTGCAAACTAGACAGGAACTTGTTATCTTAGTAGACTGATGTCTGCCTTCAGTAAACTCCCCATCATCACCCACAGTCCATTTTAGCCCATCTGTTTCATTCTCAGAAAAAAGACTGTTGGTTAACTGAATTTTTTAAAAAGTAGGAAGAGTGGGTTTTGATTTAAGAGTCAAAATCCTCCATACTGTTTGATAGTGGTTGTACCCATTTACAATCCTACCAACATTATACAAGAGTTCCCTTTCCTCCATATCCTCTCCAGCATTTGTTATGTCTTATCTTTTTGATGATAACCATTCTAACAGGCATGAGCAATCCTGAATGTTTTTCCTTGAGATTACTAAATGTTGAGTGCCTTTTCATGTACCTGTTGGCGATTTGTGTTTATTCAGGTCTTCTGCCCATTTTTTTTTTTAATTTTTATTTATTTATGATAGTCACAGAGAGAGAGAGAGAGAGAGAGAGAGAGAGAGAGAGGCAGAGACACAGGCAGAGGGAGAAGCAGGCTCCATGCACCGGGAGCCCGACGTGGGATTCGATCCAGGGTCTCCAGGATCACGCCCTGGGCCAAAGGCAGGCGCCAAACCGCTGCGCCACCCAGGGATCCCATCTTCTGCCCATTTTAAAAACTGTATTATTATTTTGCATTGAGTTGCATATTCTTTATATATTTTGAATGTTAACTCCTTATCAGATATACAGCTTGCAATTTTTTTCTGATTCCATATGTTGTCTTTTCATTTTATTGATAGTTTCTTTTGCTGTGTTTATAATGTAGTTTATAAACTACATTTATAGTTTGATGTCCCATTTAAAAATTTATTTTTCCTTAAGTGGCATATCCAAAAAAATTATTGCCAAGACCATTTAAAGGAGCTTTTCTCCTATGTTTTCTTCTTGGAGTTTCATGGTTTCAGGTCTTAAATATTAAGTCTTTAATCCATTTGGAATTAGTTTTTATAAGTGCTATAAGACAGGTGTCAAGTTTCATTCTTTTCACATGTGAATATTCAATTTCACAGCACCATTCCTCTCAAAAGACTTTTCTCCATTTGAGTATTCTTGACCCCATTGTCAAATAGTAATGGACTATATATGCATGGGTTTATTTCTGGACTCTTGTTTCTGTTTCACTGGTCTATGTGTCTGTTTTAATGGCAGTTAGTACTACACTGGATTACAATAGCGTTCTAATACAGCTTGAAATCAGGAAGTGATACCTCCTTCTTTGTTCTTCTTTCTCAGGATAGCTTTGGTTATTTGGGGTCTTTTGTGGTTCCATATACATTTTAGGATTTTATTTTTTACTCTGTAAAAAATTACCCTGGAATCTTGATAAGGATTGCACTGAATCTATAGATCACTATGGGTAATATATTTTATTAATATTAGTTCTCCCAATCTAAGACCATGGGATATGTTTCCATTTATTTATATCTTCTTCAATTTGAACAATATATTATAATTTCAGTATAGAGATCTTTCACCTCCTTGGTGAAGATTTATTTTGACTAAATTTATTCCTAAGTATTTTTTTTGTTTTTGATGCTAGTATAAATGGGATTATTTTTTCTTTTCAGGTAATTTTTTTTTTTTTTAATTTAGGAAGGCTACTGAGTTAATTTTGTATCTTAACAATTTTACTAAGTTCATTGATTAGTTCTAACAATTTTTTTTACAGTTATTTATTTATTCATGATAGACACACACACACACAGAGGCAGAGACATAGGCAAAGGGAGAAGCAGGCTCCATGCAGGGAGCCCAATGCAGGACTTGATCCTGGGACTCAGGATCCTGGAGTCCCAGGATCATGCCCTGGGCCAAAGGTAGGCGCTAAACTGCTGAGCCACCCAGGTGTCCCAGTTCTAACAGGTTTTGGTGGAGTCTAGGATTTTCTAAATGAAAATCTTGTCATCTGCAAATAAAGACAATTTTATTTCTTCTTTTCTAATTCTGATGCTTTTTATTTCTTTTTCTTGCCTGACTGTTCTGGTTAGGACTTCCAGTACTATGTTGAATAAGAGTGGTGAGAGTGGGCACTCTTGTCTTATTTTGATTTTAGAGGAAAAATTTTCAATCTTTTACCACTGAGTATGATTTAGCTGTGGGCCTGTCACATATGACCTTTATTATGTTGAGGTAAGTTCCTTCTATACCTAATTTATTCAGAGATTTTGTGTTAAATCATGAATGGATGTTGAATTTTGTCAAATGCTTTTTCTGTGTCTATTGAGATTATGGTTCTTTTTTTCTATTAAAACATATTTTATTTATGTGTATTGAACTATCCTTGCATTCCAGGGATAGATCCCACTTGATTATAGTGAATGCTTCTTTTAATGTGCTGCCAAATTCAATATGCTAGTATGTTATTGAGAATTTATTTTTTTTTTTTTGGTTAAGATTTTATTTATTTATTCATGAGAGATACACAGAGAGAGGCAGAGACATACACAGAGGGAAAAGCAGGCTCCCTGTAGGGAGCCTAATGCGGGACCTGATCCCAGGACTTGGGATCATGCCCTAAGCCAAAGGCAGATGCTCAACCACTAAGCCACCCAAGCATCCCTTTTACTGAGAATTTCTGCATTTATATTCATCAGGGATACTGGCCTATAGTTTTCTTTTCTTCTAGCATCTTTTCCTGTCTTTGGTATTAGAGTAATGCTGGACATGTAAAATGAGTTTGGGAGTGTCTCCTTTTCTTCAAATTTCTGGAAGGTTTTGAGAAGGATTGGCATTAATTTTTCTTTAAAGGTTTGGTAAAATTAACCAGTGACACCATCTGTTCCTGGCTTTTCTTTGATGGGAGATTTTTGATTACTGATTCAGTCTCTTCACTAGTAATCAGTGTGGTCAGATCTTCTATTTCTTGATTCAGTCTTGGTAGGTGGTTTGTTCCTAAGATTTTTTTTCATATCTCCTAAGGTTGTCTACTTTGCCGGGTGTACAGTTGGTTTTGGCTTAATTTTTACCTCCTGGCTGAGAAAAAGGACTACAAACTTTGATCATAATTCTTACATTTATATAGCATGGTTCAAATATATGATCGCCTAAGTCCTACTATATAGTTGCTGTCTCATGATATGGCTCAATAAATGATCATCCAACAACAACAAATACAGGAAAACTTGACACTTATGAAGACTGAAACAATTTCTTTAGATAACTGATTTACTATTGTGATTCCTTAATGAAGGTCTGTGTTGACTGAATGATTACACTTTCAGATGTCAGGCTGAAGACTGACCCCAAGGAGAACCTTGATGCCTGAAATTATCTATAACCATACAACCTACTGTCTTTACTAGCATAACATTACTATTGTACAGTCTTTATTAACATAACTTTTACTATTCCAGAAAACCCTCCCCTACAAGACTTTTATTACTTATTCTTAGAAACTTTTTAAAGTATCTAAAGACAATTTACACATCAAGACTCTCAGAATTCCTTGCCTTGTGTGCCGATGATTATATAATGATCCCTATTAAATTTTAATCAAGCTCTATGTTAAAAGATCTGCTCTAAATCAAACTTCAAAATCTCATGAATATCCTGAGTTTGTCTTTCCCTTTCTGAGAAAGTTTTTTTTTTTTTTTTTTTTTTTTTCCTTTCTGAGAAAGTTTTAGTTGAAACTTTGACTTTACTGAAGTGGTATTCTCCCATACCATATGTGATAAAAAAATTTCTAAGAAATATATATTTGATCATTCAAATAAAATATATTTCTCAGATATATTTGGTTTTTATCCACAGTTCCTAAAAAATACCTCAGAGCCTTTAGATGAAATGAGTATCTTATTATTAATGGTGGTGATTCGTGGACCCCACCTACAGGCACAGGATTGGTTGCCAGAAGGACCAACCATGTAATTACATGGTTGGAACTTTCAGTCCCATCCCCCAACCTCTGGGGAGGGGAGAGGGATTGCAGATTGAATCAGCAAGTTGCCAATGACTTAGTCAATCATAACTATGTAATGAAGTCTCCATTAAAGAACCAAGAAGAGCTTTTTGGCCCTTCTTTTATGGAGAGCTTCCATGCTTAGGGAACCAGACAGCTTCCACATGCCACCGCACCAGGCCCCAAGCTCCCCAAGGGCAGAAGCTCCTCTGTTTGGGCTCTGCCCTATGTTTCTCTTCATCTGGCTGTTAATTTGTATCTGTTATCATATCTTTTAAGAAACTGCTAAACAAAAGTGTTTCCCTGAATTCTGTAAGCCACTCTAGAAGATTAATGGAACCTAAGGTGGAGGTTGCTGGAACCTCCAACCTGTAGCTGGTTGGTCAGAAGCACAAGTAGCAGCCTGGGGCTTGTGACTGGTATCTGAAGTGGAATATGGATGGAATATCTAGTATATTCCATTTGTAGGACTGAATAGGACAAAAAGTCAGTCCTACAAAACAGTAGGACTGAATCTTTAAACTCTGGACTCTGATGCTATTTCTGGGTAGATAGTGTCAGAATTGAGTTGAATTCTTGGACATTCTGCTGGTATCTGAGAATTGCTTGGTGTAGTGTGTGTGGGGACACCCCTATCAAGTCTGAATTGGGCTGGCTACCTAAAAGATGACAGGAAGAATAAACTCAGGCTTATTATCACAGGTTGTTTTGATCATTTTTTTGAGGAGCAAAAGGAAAGTTATCTTTTACTTAGAAAACATTACCAAAGTTAACTCCTCCTTGGACAATTCTAGACAAACTTCAAGTTCTTTTTTTTTTTTTTAAAGATTTTATTTTTTTAAAGATTTTATTTATTTGTTCGAGAGAGAGAGAGAGAGTGAGAGAGAGAGGCAGAGACACAGGCAGAGGGAGAAGCAGGCTCCATGCAGGGAGCCCGATGTGGGACTTGATCCCAGGTCTCCAGGATCATGGCCCAGGCTGAAGGCGGCGCTAAACCGCTGAGCCACCTGGGCTGCCCCAAACTTCAAGTTCTAAATCTTAGAGGTTATAACTCTTTTCCCTTCTCTAGGATCTATCGATGTTTTGTTTAACATATTTCTATTTATGCTAAAAAAGGAGTTAATTACAGGCATACCTCATTTTACTGCATTTACCTTTATTGTGCTTTGCAGATACTGTTTTTTTTTCTTTAACACAAATTGAGGGTATATAGCAACCCTGTATTGACCGAGTCTATTGGCACCATCTTTCCAATAGCATTTGCTTATGTCATGTCTCTGTATTACATTTTGGTAATTATTTCAATATTTCAAACTTTTTCATCCTTACTATATTTGTTACAGTGATCTGTGATCAGTGACTCACTGAAAGCTCAGAGGATAGTTAGCATTTTTTAGCAATCAAGTATCTTTAAATTAAGGTTTATACATTGTTTTTTAAACATAAAGCTATTGTACATTTACTAGACTACAGTATAGTATAAACATAACTTTTATATGCACTGGAAAACAACAAAAAATACATTTTGACTCACTTTATTGTGATCATCTGGGACCAAATCTGCATATCTTTGAGGTATGCTTGTACAATTTTCTTTACCTTGGCTACATTTTGGAAATGTTTTCCTTGAGAATAGGTAATTCAGTAAATAAATGAAAAAAGGTAGAAGTGACAGAATGGGTATACATGAAGAATTAGTTATAGTGACATTGCCTAGGGAGAATTCTGAGAACATGTCACAGAGGAGCTCACACTTGAACTGAGTCTTGAAGGATATCTAAGAGTTTCCTAGCTCAACATTACTCATCATCAGGGAAATACAAATAAAAACTGCCATCACTTCATACCTGTCTGAATGGCTAGAATGAACAACACAAGAAGCAAGAGATGTTATCAAGAATGTGGAAAAAGGAGAACCGTCTTTCACTGTTGATGGGAATACAAACTGGTACAGCCACTCTGGAAAACAGTTGGGGGTTCCTCAAAAAGTTAAAAATAGAATTATACTACAACCCAGAGATTGCATTACTAGGTATTTAATCAAAGGATACAAAAATACTGATTCAAAGGGACACGTGCACCCCAATGTTTATAGCAGCATTATCTATAATAGCCAAATTATGGAAAGAGACCAAATGTCCATTGACTGATGAATGGATAAAGAAGATGTGGTATACACACACACACACACAGAATATATATATTATATATATATATATATATATATATATATATATATATATAATATAATATAATGCAATACACACAATGGGATATTACTCAGCCATCAAAAAGAATGAACTCTTGCCTTTGCAATGACGTAGACTGAGCTAGAGTATATTATGCTAAATGAAACAAGTCAGTCAGTGAGGGACAAATTAACATATGATTTCACTTGTGGGATTTAAGAAATAAAACAGAGAAACACAGGGGAAGGCAGGGAAGAGAGGGAGACAAATCAGAAGAAACTCTTAAGTAGAAAGTATATACTGAAGGTTGATGGAGGGGAGATGGGTGGGGTTCAGGTTAAATGGATGATGAGTATTAAGGAGGACACTACTTGTGATGAGCACTGAGTGTTACAAGTAACTGAAGAATTGCTAAATTCTACTCCTGAAACCAATGTTACTCTATATGTTAACTAACTAGAATTTAAATAAGAATTTGAGACAAACAAAAATGGTATATATACATATATATATACATATATATATGTATGTATATTTTAGAGATGCATGCGAAAAAAGGTCCGTGGCAGCACAGACTAAACTGAAAATAATGGTTGCATATAGTAGGAAGAGTGATAATGTGAGATGGGCAGATAAAGAGGAAATTTATACTTAGTCTCTGTATTTCTGTATTATTTGACTCTTTTTTTAATTTTATTTATTTATTCATGAGAGACAGAGAGAGAGAGAGAGAGAGAGAGAGAGAGAGAGACAGGCAGAGGGAGAAGCAGGCTCCATGCAGGGAGCTTGATGTGGGGCTCGAATCCGGGGACCCCAGGATCAGGCCCTGGGCTGAAGGCAGCGCTAAGCCGCTGAGCCACCCGGGCTGCCCTTATTTGACTCTTCTTTAAGAATTTGGTTATGTATCATTATAAAATAAAACATGTTTGAAAAGAAAAAAAAGACTTTTTTAGGAAAATAAGGGAAATGGATAATTTATACAGTGGGGGGACAGGGTCCAAAAGAATAGGGGCAGAACATATAGCACTGAGAGAGGGAGGAACTGCTAATAGGGTCTATATGACTGCAGTATTAATAGTCATGGCAAAGGAAGAAACTAAGGGCAATTAAAGTAGACTAACTAGGTAAAGAGATATTGAAGTTAAGAAGTTCAGAGGTAGAATAGCTAGCTCATGGTGAGGAAAGAGTCCTGGGTGTAGCTATGGGCATGAATATGAGTTACTAAAGTGGTGTTGAAAGGAACAACCTTAATCTTATCTTATGGAGAGGCTACAATGTTGGATGGGCTCTCTACAAAGATCTAAATGGCTATATGGACCATGTACATGACTATTTTATCCTAAGAAAACATGATCAGGAAAACCTGGACTATGGTGATATCCAAAGTGATTAATAGTCTACAAGCCAGCAGGAACATAACTGAAATAACAGTTCTAAAAACATAAAGATCCATGATAAAGATGTAAGAGGATTCAAAGAAATCTCTTGTCAGTAAGAAATTATTTTTGTTTCTGATTATCATAATCACTATCAATGACCCATCATCATCTCAGGATCAACAATAAATGGAAATCATACAATAATAACCATAAAATGTCATTTTTAAAGTTCATTTATCTGTATTGTTTTATTTTAGTGAATATTCTATCAACACTTCCCTCAGGTTTCTCAACCTTAAGTCTTAGTAGGGATTATAGCACGCTGCAGCTCTTATATTAAAGAGCCTCTCTCAGATTCACATATCTGTTAAATATTGTGGAAACTGACAGTGGTATAGTTAAACACATCTGAATTTATTTTTAAACAACTCTAATACAAAGGTGCTGGGCAAAAATTGCAGTGTGCTTGCCTACCAACTCAAGGGTTTCAACTAACATGCAGATTCAAAACACAGAAATAGAAAAAATTTACAGTAAATAAAATAAAACACAAATTTTTATCTATTTGAAGTTCTATTACTTTTGTGATTATTAAATAATAGACATTTTACTGGAAATATAAATCATTCTATTTACTAAAATTCTCAGTAGTATAAGTATCAGATATACCCATTTAGTTATGGTCCACCTATAGTTCTTCTCTTGATAAAGATCACAGAGAAGACAGGATGATGTCACTAATTTTAAGTGACAGAGAACAATACTAAATTATTAGCATTTATATAGTGCTTTTTCTCTTAGGATCCTAAAACTTTTAGGGCACAATCTTCAATGTTATATCATTTCAAGGATACAGGTAAGGAAAGCTATTTACAGTTCCTTTTTATAGGATATAAAAATGAATAATATACAAAGTTAGATGACTTTGAGTTAATGGTATTAGTGATCAAACAAAAAAATTAAGGTTTCTTTATGAACCAAGGGGTTCATGGCTCTATGTTCTAAAACATGCTGCTTATGAAGGTAGGATTTTTCAGGAATTTGAATTTACAAAATGATTATGACTCCTCTTAGGAGTCATTTACTTTTTTTTAAGTTAGATTCTTAAAGTGGATTTATATTATTATTTTCAGTTAAGTCTGTTTTCAAATAATTTTTGGCAGTGCGGCAATTAAAGAGGGTTGTCACCATAGAATTATCAAGGAACTTATTACTATCCTAACCGGAAGTGATATCAAAATTCTGTTATCAGCTTCTAGAAACAACTGTAATGACGGAAACATTCACTAATATATTGATACTAATATTTTTAGGAGATGAAAGTCCTAACATTTATATACTTTATATAAACTGTCCCCAATTGCTTTTTGTTTCTTCACCGAAATATTTTTAGCTCTCCTTCCTGTTGAACTACAAACTCTTAATTCAGTAGTCCATCTGAAATGATGACATACTTACTGGCTCTGAGAATGTTCTCCTTGCTGCTGCACCTGGACTGGACCTGCAGAGAGAGCATAAACTCAGTAATTTAGGGCTCATAACATAGATAGCCAGATACGTATGCATACTTAATGGGCAAGCTCCTGAGGTTTAGGAGCAAAGGCTTAATATATTGCAGATGTAATATTAGTAAAATTATGTTACATTTGTTCTATATTTTAAAAATATTTTTCTTACTGTAAAGAAAGAGCAGACTTCTAGAAAAAAGTTGGGGGTAAAATATTATAAATGGGACAGAGGC
Organism: Canis lupus familiaris; assembly: GCF_011100685.1. Classification (NCBI taxonomy): domain Eukaryota; kingdom Metazoa; phylum Chordata; class Mammalia; order Carnivora; family Canidae; genus Canis; species Canis lupus. Next base: position 41,331,672 of record NC_049229.1, on the reverse strand, counting down.
AAAACCAAAGGCAATTTTTTATGGATGTGTATCGAAATTAGTATATGGAAAGAAATGTTACCACATATACAGCTATGAATACAGACCCCTAATCCTAAGGCACTGTGATAGCTCTTGACTACACTAATAATGAAATTCAAGTAATAAAGTTGTAATAAAATACTTTGTTTTGGTAATTTTTTATACATGTTGGTAAGGGCAAAACAAATCTTCATGTACAATATTTATGTGATTCCAATGACTTTTGTTTACTGATTAAAATAATGGGTTATAAATATAATATGGACTATGAAAGATGCCTTTGTTAGAAATCAATAAAATTGAATTCATTTATTTACTAGTTCTTAGGTGTTTATAGAGTTTATCAGTCAGAAACCCTTACGCTTTTATTCAAATAGTTCAGGTCAAAGTGAACATTATTTTAAATATTACAAAAGTGTTTAAGTCAAGAGCAGTGAGATGGCACTAACATTTGTTAATATCAGAGGAAATTGTGCTTAAACTGCATACCTCTTCTTCCCACTCCACAGCAGCTTGCCCCAAATGGATATATATATATATATGTATATATATATATATATACATATATATATATACAACAAATTAATTTCTATTGCTTAACACAATCTACTATTGTAATGAAACAACTTATGAAAGGAATGTTGCAACTTAAGGTGGGTTATGGTTGTCCTTCCCTGAAAAGAACAATTGTTAATGTTTAAAGAAACAACAATAAAAAAAAATCACAAACATACACACAAGAAACACACACACACACACACACACACACCAAAAAAAGGGAAAAAAGGGAAAAATAATTCCAGATGTTAAAGTTATTCTCTTTTGGCCCAGATTAATTAGTTTTAAATATACTAGAATGAAGAAGCTAATCTGGAAAATAATATTCTTATATTCTTTTACTCAGAAGTTTTATTAAAAAACAATTCTGGGCCAAATGGGAAAGGAAATTAATGACTACTTGAAACAAAAATACAGGAGGAATATAGGAGAGTGAGGAAAAGAAAAAGAAGAAAGAGAAGTTTGGGGAAGTAAGTCTAGACAATAGGAAAGAAAGTATAAGCTTATAGAAGGGGACATTATGTAAATGCAAAATGTTCTGCTATTTCTTATTGAAAATTCATACCAAGAGGGTAAGAATCACTAATGAACTTGCTGCAAAATAAACAAGCAAGTTTGCATACCATGGAATGAAGATAGGTGTAACCATACCACTACAGCCTTAAAGGAGAAAAGAAACAAACACTAAAAGACAAATTAATAGATAAGGTTAATAAAGAGATAAACTACATTTTAAAAAGCCGTTCAAGAAACACAAGAGAAAGCTAATAGAGTGAGAAAAATCTGGGAGAGAGAAGGAAAAAAAAGGGGAAGATGTTGAAAGACAAAAACAGAGTTCAAAGAAGTCAAATGGAAGTCAAGAAATTCTTCAACAAGATGCAGAAACAGAAGGAGCCCAAACCCATAGCGCAAAGCAATGTTTGCGAATGGAAAGCAGCTCCTTTGATCAGTAATAGTTACTCTTAAGTCGTAGCCTCTATTCCTCCAGAGTTCATCTTTAAGCCCTTCCAATCTAGAGTGGAGCTAGTGTGTGGATAGAAACAAGAGATTTATAATGAACAAAGCAGTTCAGATGAGTAGTTCAAATTGTTCTCATCAAATGTTTCAACAGATTTTTATAACATCTAAATGGAAATGGTGGTGAAGAACTAGCTAGTTTTACCAAAAAAAGTCAAACCAAACCAAAACAGCAATTAAAAAACAAAACAAAACAAAAAACAACCCTCTCCTGCCTTAGGTGGCTTAAAAATTAAAAAATTTGTTCATAGCATGAATTTAATAATGAAACCCAAAGTCTTGCTTTGTGGAGCCTGAGTTTAGAACTATACATTTCATGGTTTTGGAAGAGAAATTTGAGTAGTAAAAAAACAATTCAGCTTCCTGAATTTGAATATTCATCTAGGTTCACAAATTGCCAACAGTAGTATAACCAATGTTTTCCCAATTACATTACATTGGCAATTTGACCCAGATTTGAGGGAAATTACTTTAAATCAATGATTTCATGAAATTCTTTACTTTAGTGATCTTGAGTATATATGAAAAAACTTAGGAAAATAATTTTAAGACATTTAAAATATTTATGCACAAGTGGATGCCCCTCTCTTTTGCATCATGAAACTGGTCATCTTAATAATATTTACCTAATTTTATAAAATCCCAATATGAAGATTTTACCTAACTCACAGTGTAATGGGATTTACTTGAAAAAATAAAGTAAAGGAACAATTACTGTTCTTGTTTTCATGCTTATGGATTAGAAAGAAGGCAACACAGGTCTGTCCCAAATTTTACAGTTTATTATTTTTTGTTTTTAAAAATATTACGCTGGCTTTTTCGTCAGTGGGGAAAAAAACTAAGGGAAGTTTGAAAAACAAAATGAAACTGAAATTTTGGCCTAATAGCAAATTTGTTGGGGATTAAAAATGAAAGATATGGTATTGAATTATCTATTACTTTATTTTATTGGATTATGTTATTTTACAATAATTAACATCTAACTTTATGGTGTTAACAATTGCCCTTTCAGTTGGAATTAAGCTAAAATAATGTGTAGAAACAGCATTATTATATTACAGTCAAGGAGGAAATGAAAAACACAAGAGACTTACTGAAAACATAGGTATTCATTTACTAATCAAGACTGCTTTCAGACATCAAATAATTCATTTAATTCATTTCAACATGTATTTACATGTGTAATATAATTTTTGCTGAAGATCACATTCTTAAGCCATGAAACAGAAAACAAATGGGGGAGATCATGTAATAAATGGTAAGGAAAAAAGTGAAAATGCTTTAAACAAAGCTGAGAAAATTTTAACAAACAACCACAATCTTTAGATACAGTTAGAGAAGTGACTTACCTTATGCTTAGGTCATAATAGAATAGCACAGTGTTTAAAGTCAGCTCTTCATTATGGGAGGTACAATTGAAAGCCATAGGTTATAATAACATGAATTGCTACACAGAAATGACTTTTTCAGCCCAACATGAAAAGCTAACTCTTATGGGAGAACATTTCTACTTATGTTTAATGCAGCATGAAGAACAACTGAGGGTGTAAACATCAAAACACATGAGTCTCACATCAATAAGAGAGATAGTCCAATCTCTCAGGAGCACAGAAGTTTTAATCTGTGACCATAATCTGTGACACATAAGGAAAGGCACATCACTCTAACATTGAAAGATGCATGCATAATGTATAACCATCCACTGATAACTCTACCCACCCCCTCCCACTTGTACACACACAAGCCCATTAAGATACAGGGACAAAATGTAGTGCCAAGCTGTTATGAAGAAAGCAGGACACACGGAAGCACAGCAATGATTATGTAATTTGAGAGGTGTTCTTCCCTTAAACCATCCCATCACCATGCTTTTTTAAAGAAGCCAGGAAAAGACCCCTTCCAATGCTGCAGTAGCTACGAGCCCCCAGCTTGAAGCTAGTGTGTGGAATTTTGATCACCGTTCCCTGCGATGTCAGGGGCTCTCCAGTGGAAGCCAGATGTATAACACCAGTTAGTGGGGTACAATGTGTGACTAACAAACATCTTTTCCCTTCTGCCTTTTGCAGAAGTGAGGGAGGAAAGAAACAAATAAAATAAAGCCCATGTTAAGAATAAGTTCATAACAATATAAAGATGTATAAATATTAAAATGGAGATTACATTTGATTGCAGGTAAACACAACTCAGGTTTCATAAAAACTGCCTCTGCCTTTGCTGCTCACCAGGCTAATTTGTATTCTTTCTCCTTGTAAATATTAGGAATAAATCTTCACAGTATGGTTCATATTGAAAAATTCTGAGCAGTTGGGTCAGATAGGGTCAAACAAATCTTCCCACATTTTAAGAAACAAATAACAAAAAAGGCCACCTATTTAGATAGAAATTGTTGCTAAGTTTCCTATGTATTCTTCTCTACTGCTAATAAAACTCATTTTAACATGAGTTGTTCCTGTCAACAATAGGGTCATATCAGCGCATTAGAAAAAAATTTCATCTTTGCTTTCCTATTATTGATGATAGTAGTTAACTTCATCTATTTTATCTTTGGTTTACGTGTGGCAAGCAATTTAGTTACATTTTTAATATTTAAAGATTATTATATTATCATATTCTCGCTCTCATCCTATTCTTAGTAGGCCAGAATATCTTGACCTTCCCCTTAGCATGTCTTTATTATTTTAGACTCTAGGCCTTCCTCTAATCTCAGCTCCTCATGAGGAAAATAAAGATTGTTAAAGGGCTCAAAGGAGATAAGACATGTTATCAGGGATTTTAAGCTATAAAGGAAGAAACAAATGTCAGTTATGATCATGTTATGATGAGTGGTGGCACTGACAGTTGTTAAATAACTAATTACACACTGTCTTGATTGTAACTTCCACATCAACTCAAAATGGAGGCAAATTCTTTTTTTTGACCCAAAGAAAAAAATAAAATTCAAGTACAGTTAAATGGTTTTCAAGAGAGACTGACCAAAACTTTTTGGAAATGTTATAGCCATATGGTCATATGTACTGATAGGAATACAGATCACATAATCTAAGGCATGCAGGAAAGTCTGAACTAGCTCCTCTAGAATATTCCTTGTACTCTTGAGCTTTAGACCTTAGACAAGTTGTTTCATCTGTCTGGAATATACCCTTTATTTTCTGACGCCATACTACTTGTCCTTTAAGATTGAGCTTAAACTGTACCAGCTGCAAAAACTATTCCCAAAGTTCTTGAATCAGAAATTAATTTCTTCTTTCCCTAAACTTTTAATATTTTTATTGAAATACAATTTATCTACCATAAAATTCACCTACCTTAAGTATATAGTTTGATGATTTTTAAAAAATTCACATGGCTGCAAAACCATCACCACAATCTAGTTTTAGGTTTATCTAAATTCTTAAAGCCTCTTATCTGAACTTCTATTATTAGAGTTATCGTAGTTACTTATATTCCAATTATTGATGTAGGTCCTGAAATATACTATAGGTTCTTGGAGGGAAAAGATCTGACCTTAATTGTCTTTATATTTCCTATCATGTTAAATATAATTCTTTACATAGAGTAAATATTTGCTAATTTTGAATGTGTATTTTGTAGTAAACATAGTTTTTTCATCTTAGATTAAAATTTATTTTTTATAGTATAAATATGATTATAGTCACTCCTCTACTGTTGTAAAATGATTTTTACTTTTTTGGGAAAAAAAAGTTTTACTTTTTTTAGCCTACCCAGAAACAGAAGAAAAGGTTTGATTTAAACAACATTAAGCCAACACTCTACAATCTTAGACTTTTAAATTTTACTTTATCTTCTCCATTCTTATATCAAAAATTGGAGAATTGGTTTAGAAAAGCTCTTTTCCATAGTTCCATTCATTCATCACCTTATCTGGTAAACTAGGGAGCAAGTATTTGGCTCATCTGAGCCTAATGACATTTCATTTGTGTTTAATCAGATTTATGTTATCATAAGACATATTCAACTGAGGAACTCAGAATTTTGGTTTATTTATGACATGAAAGGCAGCATGATAAAAACAACATCCTTTGGAGTCCAGCAGTATAGTTTCTGATACTGGTTTTTCCTCTTCTTAGCTGTGTGACCTTAGACATGACATTTAACATCTTGGAGTTTTAATTTCCTTAATAAAATGGGGAAATTACGCAGGATATTGTATGTAAAAGTGAAAACTATTATAAATGAAAAAGAGCAATACAAATTTAAATCATTATTATTATCCTTACATTTTTAGTTACCTACACTTACTTAGGTAGAATCAGAGATACAATGAGAATATAGAATTTGCTTCAGATCATGCCATGAATCAGTGACAGTGACAGTGAGAGACTATGACTGCCAATTTCTAGACTAAAACATCAGGAAAAGGCTGAGTTAAGGTCTGAAGTTACCTCTGCAAGGATTAATCTAATGCTGTTTGTATGATTTTATTCAAGCTATCTCAATTCTATGGGACTTGATTCCCTCATCTGTAAAATGAGAATATTTACAGGGGTTTTTACTGAGGATGATGGAGTCCTTGAGAGAACTTGTGGATAAAAGTCAGGGATCCATTCACTGGGATGGAGAAAAAAAATAAAATTTTTATATTCATCAACCTAATTAAATTTTGTTAATTTCTTTCATTATGAGCTTAGGTGATGAACTACACTAAAATAATCGATTCTATTGTCTCAAATTATTATGGATATCTTAAAATACTCTTCATATTCACCAAGATTTTAAATTTTTGTACTCTATTGATTTGCTGCTAGATTTAGTTATTTAATGCATTTTTAAAAGAGCCATTATTATCACACAATTTTTTATAGATATTTTGATAGTGATTTTAATTTAGTTTTCTTTATAATCCCACATATTTTTTATTTTATATATTTAAAAATAATTTCCTAAAAAAAAAGTCTTTATGTAGGCTATGCTAGATTCCCAAATGGCTTCATAGGAGAAAAAGGTTAAACAACTCTGAAATAGACAATTTCCAATCTTTCTTTTATTTCCAGGATTTTGTTGCTCTGAGAAATCTTTCCTACCTCCATCTGCTGCCCTTTATCGAGTCACATACAAAAGAAGTTCTTTTTTTGATAGTTATATAAAATTGGTCATGAAATTAATGAATTGCCCACGTAATAGACCATTTAAGAAACAAAAAAGAAATATGATTATCAAAAAGTTATTAGAGCTCAGGCTTTTAAAAAAATTCTGCTTCACTTGCTCTTTTCCCATCAGTCTAGATACTTAATTAAATGGAATAATCATTAAAAGTCATCACATTTAAAACTCTCTAACGAAAGGTGAACTTCCAAACATACACACACATACACACACATATCCATAACTAATTCTTCTTTGAACTTAGTCATGTGTTGATCACAGATAACAGCAAAAATGCTATTATCTATGTATAACATAAGCCTTTTCAGGCACACAGACAATATCTGTAAGCAATACAGTTTTACAATCTTTTCCAGAGGACTATTCTTGAATGTTTCTCCACTAACCCATGAATTACTATTGTCTTAAATTCCACTGAGCTTTCTTAACTCCCAGGCAAATGTGAAGAATTCTTCTCTTTCAGTACTGACTTCTAAAGAAACTGGAACTATGTAGGACATAACTAAGAACAGAATTGGTTAAAAAAAAAAAAAAAGAACTGGTTATCACCATGACCCAAAGGTATACAAATTTGAATATCAATGGTGAATATTCTTAATGTATTATCCATAAAGCTTAAGTTTTAAGTTGAGTCATTCTCAATGATTTCTAGATTTGTAAATCCCAGCGGGTCTCCCTTTGGTCCCAACAATATTTTTGAGTTGGTGTTTGTTCTGAGAATTCTGATGTTGATCATGATAAATACGAGGAATATATATTACCTCATCATATATATAACTAAGCTGAATAAAATAGTTTTTGACTGGTAGATATTTCAGATTATTCTTGACATCATTTCCCAATCTTTAGATGAATATTTAATTACTTTACAGAGTAATTTATCTTCATTCTTGAGATGAGAAAGCAGGAGTTGTTATGGGCTTTAGATCACACAGTAAAGTAGTAATGAAACAGCCCTTCCGACTTCCAAATTCATTTCTCGGTACACCAGTAAATGCCCCTATTTTTCTAACCTACCAGTGAAAATCACTGCATTCCTAATCTGTCCTTGATTTTTCATTGCCTTTTTGCTCTCGACTATTTTTCTTAGCAATAGGAACCACTCAGAATAGGCATGTGGAGATAAAAGTAATGGAAAGCTGGTAAGAAAGGCAGTTTGGGGAGTAGCACTTCAGAACCAGACTGCTAACACTGGGTAAGTTATAATGTCTTTTAGTTCTTTGTTGTCTCATGAATAAAATGAGAATGACAGAAATACCTATCTCATAGAGTTGTTATGAAGAAAGTGAGATAATATGTGTGAAGTGTTTGATTTAGAAGAGTATCTGGCCTAGTGTGAATGGTATATGAGCATTAGCTATTACTATGTTTGTTGTTGTTATTCTTGTTTGGATGATACATTGGATCTGTAATATAGAATGTTGACTAATTTCTCCTGTAATTTTGACAGCTCTCATAAGTAAGATCAAGTAAGATTAGATTAAGTATTTGAATAGAAAGTTAAAAAAATCCTGTAAGTTTTATGAACTAGAGCCTAAAAGATGGATAGAGTCAATAAGATAAAACCCTGAATTATTGAGCATTTGCAATTATTTTCATTTCCTGGCACTTCTGGAAGAAAGTCACACTGGCTTTCATTAAACATAGAGTTTTAAGAAACTGAGTTTTTTTTAAGAAACTGAGTTTTTAACTAGATTTAATATTCCCCTTGGTTTTCATTTAAGGGTAGCAGAATATGCTGTAGGCAAGGAAAACTCTTCCCTTCTTCTCTTCTAGGTTCTTTGGCTGGTCTGATAATTAAATTGGCATAAGACAGATTAACAGGAGAAAAACAAATTTAATTTTGTATGTACAGAAGCCCCAGAGATATGAGGCTCAAAGAAGTGACCAAAGCATTCAGCTTTTATATCTTTTAGACAAAGAAAAAATAAATCTGTGAAGAATTGACAAGACAAAGGAGTTTGGACTAAAGGGAGTAAATTAGTGAAGAAATAAGGTTTGTTTATGTAGTCTTCTTGGAGCTAAATTTCCTATCTCTTCTCCCCTTCTGGTTATAGGGAGGGTACCTTTCACATGGGAGATTTATTTCCTGCTTTCTGGGGAGTGTCCTTCTTGAACTGATTCTTAAGTAACTTTAACTGAAAATAATCAATATACCATATTTTGGGGGTGGCACATAAGAGGAGTAGAAGATGCTATCCCAAAATATGTCTTTTTGGCATAAAGATTATTTCAGTTGATTATTTTGAGAAACAGCAGACACAGAAGTTCTGAAAACAGAGTGGAAGTTAACCTTTGATAAAGGAAATTTATACAAGAAATCACCATTTATAAGGGTGTCTCCCTCTCTGTACCTAAAAAAGAATGATCTAAATCGAAAGAGAATGTTATCAATGGAAAAGGCATGGATTTAAAACTGTATCACAAACCCTACTCTTGTTTACTGTGCTTTTTCTGGTAACCTCACCATGACTGGCATCTCTGTCTCTGCTTTATTTTGTCTTTAGCTAAAGGTGGTATTTGAGCTGGTGGTTCAGGCTATCTTAGGAATTTATTCCCAAATACACATGAGGCATACACGTTAATAAACATGATTGTTTTTCTCTTGTTCATCTGTCTTTTGTTACAGAAGGTCTCAGCCAAAAACTCAGAAAGGTAGATGGAAAATTATTTTCTGTTCCTACACATTTTTCCCCCTACACATTCTTAAATGCCATGTCATATCACTTATTTATCCATTATAAACAACAACAAACTACTGCTTCTACTGAGCATAATATACCATATAAGTGTGTGGCTACCTAGTTTTCCTTTCTAAATCAAAGCATGCTATATTGCAGTTTTTATTTTTCTAAATGCTTCATAAGGCACATGGAAGATGTACAAAGGCAAAGATATTTCTATACTGTATTAGTAAAGTAGTAATAATTTAGAAAATGTTTAGGATAATTCTTTGAGGACTGGAAATAAGAGCTAAATTTTCTAAAGCCTTATATTGCAACCTTGTGTAGTATATATTATGTAAACCAAGCCTCTTTGATCTAATCAAGGAAACAGTCTACAGATATAGTTTGATATTATTAGCCTCTTGTTTATGTATAGGTCCTTTCCATTTTCTCTGAATTCTCAAGTTTTGCATGTCTGGGCTAAATCAAATGGAAAATAGCAAATCCACTGCCATTGAAATTGAACTTTTAGCTTATAAAGAAGGGATAACTGTGTTAAAAGTTTATTTTTTTAAAAGGTAAATTCATGACTCATATAAAATGATTATATGTCAAAGATTTTATCTAAGTGTTAATAAGAGGATCAGAAAAAGTGTTCCAGTTCTTTTAAAAAAGAATAAATAAACCCATATACATGGGCCATCAGGAAAGTTGAAATGAACTTTCAGATTAATTAAACAAAAATCAGTTATATCTCCAAAAAGACACAATGTGCATTTCTATGGATTAGGATTATTTGCATTACTATTCATGAACTACAATTTAGTGTTATGTAATAGCTCAGACAATGAAAGAGGAGATGATCCAGACAGGTGGCCTAGAGAAGATAGCCAAAAATAATTGTCTATTTCAGTCTTTCACAATTTTACCTGAGAACTTTGTGTCCTGGGAATACCTATTTATAGAATTTGTCTGTTAACTGACTTCTGGTTTATTTTTGAGAGTTTGTCCCCTATTGCATACCTTCGGTTTCTAAGATCGTATGAAATACTGACTATAGTCACTTTTAAATGGACTGAAGTTGGTGTTTTGGCTATGATATTAAAATAGTAGTTTATCATAAAAAACGGAATATATTTATATAAAATATACATTACATCTTTAAAAAATTTGACAAAATATAATTTCCAAGGTTTAATACACAAAAATTTTTGTAGTTTTTTACCCAAATCCAATGAAAACTCAGTTTGAATATAAACTTTATTTTGTCAAGATACAGTCATGAAAAATTGCTAAGGGAATGAGAACAACCTATTAAAATCAAAGAAATGTAATATAATCTGAAAATTATATAATATAAATATACTGACCTTAAGCATTATATTTTTTGAATAAAGTTTCCTTTTTGATTTTTTTTAAATAGAAAAAGCTAAATAATCATGTGTAAGAAAAAGCCTGAAGAAGGGATATTCTTTTTTAGAACATTGTTAAATTTAGGTTTATTGGTAGCTTGAGTTGTTTTAGCCCACTTTAATTACCCTGCAAAATCTGTATTTGCTCTATATACATTACTAGTTTTATTCCCTCAAACTAGTGGAATCTCATTTATATAACTCAATTCTCAGGATGAAGAGCATAGGGAAGATTATTTTAAATGTGTGCAAATTTTTATTTCAACATAAGCCTGATAGCTATAGGTCCAAGAACTTGTGCTAATTTCATATGATAAAGTTAGAGACTTGTACATACAATAAATCCTTCTTTAAGCAAAAAGCAGCTACATGATCTACGCTAAATTACTTTAACTTTTTAACTTTTTAAGCATTAGTTTCCACACGTACAAGAATCAGGATAATGATAACACTCATTTACTGAAAAAATACTTCTTGAGCATCTACCCAATGCCAGGCTTGGATCTAGGTGCAGGTTAAAACCTAAATAAGATTGACAGGGACCTTGCTACCATGGAACTTACATTCTAATAGGAGTAGACAGATAATAAGCACTTAAACTAAGACAAAGATAAGATAGTTTCAGCTAGTAATAAATGCTTATAAAGAAAATAAAATATAGTAATGAGATAAAAAGTGATTAGCAATAGAGTCTAACTATTTTAGATTGAGTGGACAAGGAGGACTTTTCTGAACAGGTATCATTTGAGTTAAAATCTGAGATACCCAAAGGAAGACCAATGAGAACTTTCCAGACTGAGGGAATAGCTAGTAGTATACAAAAGCTCATGCTTTGTTGAGTTTCCACTTCATTTATTTCAAAAATTATTTTAAACTAATGGAGGTAGAACAATTGGTTTATATCTGACATTCAATAAAGGATAAATGTTACCTCTGATGATAATAATAGAGATAAGAATGATAATGGCTATGATGATTATGATTATGATACCAACTATCAAAAGTCAAGTACTGCAACTACTCTCCTCAATCCTTCTTAGTCTGGAAACTGTTTGCAACCTCTTTCAGATCAAAGAAGAGTGTTGTAATTTTTCAGAAGGGCCAACGATTGGTAATAAAAAGAGACATTGTAGGTGTTTAGGCTTAGGTTTCCAGCTAAGTAGGACATAAAAACATGTGTTTTGAAAATAATTTGATATTTCATAAAAATCAATGAAGGTATCTCTGATAAAAGAGAATACTTTTCTGTTTATTGAAGTTTTACAGTAAATTTCTGCATAAAAACTCTTGTGATATCATATTGTTATTTATTTGCGACAGCTACTATACTTGTTAGTTTTCTCCAGACATTGGATTCATACTTAATTAGAAGTGTTGAGGCATTTTCAAAGTTTATTAAAAAAAATGTATCACATAGGGAAACTAGTGAAAGCTGAGTTATAAAGGATATCTATGCTGTTAGTCATCAATATCAATACCCATGTCCAAACCACATTAAACTTCATTTGGAACAGAATAACATTATTAATGATGTCAACAGTGTTTTGGTTCACTGTTAGCGCTTTTGTTCCTTTTGATTTCCTATATATTTCTAGTATAGATCTATGGTATTATGGCTTGGTTGGGGTCAGTAAGAGCAGTTTTTGAGATATATTGCCTACTTCTGGCCAGTTTATTTTATTACTGTCTCAGTACAGCACGTAGGAAAATGATCATATACAAATGTATATATACATTTGTGTGTATATATAAATATGATTTGTATATATGGACATATACATACAACACACACATATACATACCTATATACATAAACACATAGTATATAAACAGCATATTGAAGGAGTTCAACAAATATCCTCAAAATGTGCCACTCAGGCATGTGAGCTATTTTGAGCTGAAGGCAATCGGGACCCAGTGGGCTCAAGAGAAACTCCTGCCCCTCCCTTAACTACCTAGAAGAATTTAAATTGGGGGTCTTTTAGGAAGCCTGGGTGGCTCAGGTCATAATCTCAGGGTCCTAGAATCAAGCCTGCATCTGAATCTACTCAGCTAGGAGTCTGTTTCTCCCTCTCACTCTCCCTCTGTGCTCTCTCTCTCTTTCTCAAGTAAGTAAGTAAGTAAGTAAGTAAGTAAATAAATAAATAAATAAATAAATAAAATCTTTGAAAGTAAAGAGAAAAAAAATTGGGGGCCTTTCCCAGAATGAGAGTTTTTACCATACAAATATTTAAGTGACCTATCTACACAATAGGGCAAACACCTAAATACCAAACACCTGCTCTTTTTATTGCCCTGTGAATTGTCCTTCCTTTTTGAAGTTCAAGCTCCAATCTCATACCTTAGCTCAGAATGGCAAAATACCTCATTTTACCTTTCTGTCTTTGAACCTCTCATATATGTGAGATTCTCTGATATACAAAATTAAGTTTTCTTCTGTTATTCTGTCTCATGTCAATTTAATTCTTAGACCACTCAAAAGAACTTTTGAGGGTAGAGGAAAAATTTTCCTTCCTAACAATATATATGCATATAGTATTGCATGTGTGTATTTTTCTCCTCTAGCACATACCAAAACTCACTGATATCATGCTAATAAACCAGTGTTATTTTAAAAACAAATATAAGCAGGAACAGATCAGGTTGTCACAGGAGCAAAAGGGATCCTGAGAAATATAGTAGCATTCAAATGCAGGGTTAGTATATGCCTTATATGTGCAAAGAATATATTTCTAAATTTCTACCATATAATGTATTGTTATGGTAATTTTGTTATGTATAGTTATGGTAATTTTCTATGTATAGAAATATATAACTATGTATAGTTATGGTAATTTTCTACCATATAATGTATTGTTCTTATATAATAAATATTCTATGCAAAGGGAACTTGAGCTTTGTAATAATTCCTTAATTATTAAAAAACATGTTAAAAGATCTAAAGAAATTACAATAAAACATGAACATTTGTTAAATCTAGGTGGGTCAGTGCACGGGTGTTTGTTATTTATTCTTTACTGTATTATTTCATTAAAAAATAAGAACTGTAAAAGAAAAAAGGGAACTGATTCACCAAAGGACATTTACATGAAGCTGCCAATACCTATAAACCTTTTAGATTTCTCAAATTTGGAATTTGGGACCATCTGGATATTCTTTTACCCTCTTGTCTAAAAACAAATACAATGCCAATGTTTACAAGTCACATTTTCATTGTTTTTTTTTTTTCTCCTTCACTAAGTATATATTAACTGAGAATGTTGTTAAATTGTAACCACTGCCTTTGACAGTTTCATCATTAGCCAATTTACTCCCTCTACCCTTCTCAGGGTTGCCTCAGGTAGCTTTGCTGTTCCCTGCATTGCTCAATTGTTAAATGAGGAATACAATGAAGTAAAATTCCGCAGAAACTAATTCCCCAGAGTTTTCCAACTCTTAAATTTCTTATACACTAGTTATTCTCAAAATTTTTCCAGATAGGGAATCTTTTGTTGATAATTATTCTTTCTATATATGCTTTTTTATTCTTTATTCTATATCTTCTAAGGAAACGCCTACATTCCCTTCTCTTTTTTTCAATTCACTTTCCTTATTATTTCTGTTAAGTTTTAACAATTAACATGGGGTAGTTTCTCTTTGCTTATCTATATTCTTCACTAAATGTGAAAAACAAGACAAAAGTTATTGAAAATGAAAGAAAAATAAAAGCTGCTGTTGAAAATGATAGACATTTTATTTTAGAAAAAACTTTCAGTGTAACATAGACTGATCATTATATTTTTTGTTAAAATCAGTCTCATTCAATTTTTGATGGATTTATTTTGAAGCAGCAGTACATCCTTCCTCAGTCCTTCCCCTGCATACATATCTGAAATAAGATATTTAGGATTAGTTTACAGTCTATAATGATAGAATAGCTGAGAAGTTAACTGCTTTTACAAATCTGTAACCCTGAACTCATTAATATTCTGTTTTAACCCAATTAAGGTGAAATAGGCACATATATTTTTTATAAATAGTCTTTTCACAGGGTCACCATATGACTTACAAATTTTATAGGTAGAAATATACCTAATTCACTTATGCTAGTTTCATCTAGATTATCTCTCCCATATTCCTGTGAGTTAGCTGGCTTAGAATTTACGCACAGTATATGGTTGGGTCACCATAGTCAAACACTAAAGCAGCTGTGCTCATCTCATTTTGTTCCTTTACAGCAAACTGAGATACACATATTCATTTTAACAGCAATTATTAAGGTTAATACTCTTTCCTCAGTGGCTGAGATGGGTTGGGTTATTTATTCACTGAAAAGTGAAAGGAAAACGAGAAACAACTAGAGATAAAAAGATAGGTAGTTTCTGTTAAAGCACACATGTACACAGTCACATACACACACACATAAGAAAGGGCAAAGAAGCACAGAAAAAAAGTTAAGTGTAGAGAAATGCAGTAAGAAAGTGGGTGAATGTAAATGAGGTAATGAATAACAGAATGGGGATTCTTATAGATTATTCTCTTCATACTTATTATTTTAATTTTCAAAACACACTGCAGACCTTAAAAACATCAACATTATTCCTGATCTGAAATTATCTTTTAAAGTCAATAGGCCATAGTCAAAATGCATACTTATATAATTGTAAAAGATGTCCATGTATGTAAAGAGAAAAGACAGAATCACACATCATAATCTTAGCAGCAGCAAAATTTCCCTTTGTGGATGGGTTGTTTAAAAGGAAGCCAAAGTGATTTCAAACATAAAGCAATGACAGTATGACTACATCTATCAGAATAAATGACTTAGTAAAGCAAAGTCCAAGTAGGTAATTCTAGCTGGAGGATGTTTCAGACCAAAGCCTTTGAAGTAGAGTTATGTATGAAAGTCAGTAATTAACTGTAAGTTAACTGTTAATTAATTGCAAGTGAAAGAGTAATGATATAGATGGACTGAAAGATTGGTACTTACATGCCCAAGAACGTTTTAGAAATGCTACTATCACTGACATATAATAGTGAGAATGGCTACAGAGACCCTTGCCATATGGTGGCAGCTGAGGTTGAATGAATGACCCAAGACTATTTTGACTTGTCCTTTAACTCTTGAACTGTGTTACATGGCTGTAAAATAGATGATTTGGGAGATTACAGATAAACTTGTTATGTATAAAGGGAAATGAGTTAAAGGAGGCCATTTAGATGCTTCTGAGCTTCTGCTCATATAACACTTTTTGTTTAAACTTCATTAACCTACATATCAAAGGTTGGAATAATTGACAGATATCTGGTTCAATTATTACTAACAATTTTCATTGGGAACATCCTGCTATAAATTAAGCAAAATTTAATATAACTTATGCCCACAAAAATTATTTAGGAATATAAAGATTAAAAAAAAAGGAATATAAAGATTAAATGTCCAATTTCAGGACCATTTGCTTGTTTCCAACCTTTTCAGCATAAAACTATAATGTGAAAGTAAAAAAAAAAAAATCCCATTTGGAAAAACAGCATCTAATTTATTTTCTAGTAAGTAAAATATGTATATATGAAACAAGATAATGCTTAATGGAACTAATGAAGGGTGCTGATCACTTGTTCATTAAACCAATGCTCCCATTTAAAATATTGAAGGCGATTATAATGTCTGTTTAAAAAAGTTTGGAATTGTCATAGATATGAAGAAGTTAAATCACATTTGATATACTTAAGGCTGGATGATCAGGCTGTGAAATCTGATGGTAAGATAATCAAAATCAGTCTTATTTGGACCCAACTACTTCAGACTCAGCCAAATATTTGAGATTGAAGATTGACTCAATAATTCCTTATAACAACCTCTTGCAGGTTCCAATAGCATCTTTTCCCCCCATTTTCCTACTCTTCCATTCATGTGTATTCTTTAAAGGGATGGTTATCTCCACAACTGAGAAGTATCTGTGACTAATTTAGCAGCATCTGACTGCTGAAGACCATTTTCTTCCTCAGTTCCCACTTTTATTCCTGAGGAACTCCCTTCTCTGTCAAGTGCTGCACAGAAGTTCATCATTAATTACTGCAGCTTCAATACTGAATTCAAAAGGCTAGACTGCTATAAGAACTTTTCTTTTAGTGCAGATACACACAGCAGCCTTCTCGAAGAGCCATGCATTAGTTCATGCCATGCTTAACAAGAACTCTTAGGCATGATAGCCCAAACAAATTAGATTTAATTGCTGTGTGTTGGCCTAATAGCAAGTTGGCACAGAGGCGGTGGGGGGGGGGAAGCAAGAGCAAGTTGATTTTTATGATTCTAGGCAATACTGAGTGCAAAATGGCATTGATAAAATTTCAAAAATAGACCCTTCATTTCTGATCCTAAGACTTAGAAAAGGAAAATTGCTAATACAATTGAAAACTATAGCTATAAAAGTCCATATGAATCTAAATTCCTTTCAGGGTTTCACGGAGCATGAATCCAAAAATATCTCTAAAGTCTTTCTGAATTCACCCTTGTTCTAACAAGTTGCTGCTTATGCACCAAACTATTTAACATGGGAAGGTCAAAATAAATTAACCATTCTTTAAATACTGAAGCAGAAAAGGGAATGAAAAACCAGGGCTTGTTTTCTTTCTCCATGCCTCCCTTCCTTTTTCCCCCCTCCTTCCTCTCATTTTCATTTTTTTTCCCTTAAAATGCAAAACATCTGAATACCAACATATTTACTTTTTCTGCCCTCTCAATTCCAAACGATATATGCAGTATTAGTTTTCCTATGCATAATACACATCCAGCTCTGTTTTATTATAAAATAATATTTTGTATAATAACCTTACTATTTTTCATAATTTTTTACTTTATGTAGTAACAAAAGTCACATGAAAATTAAGTCCAAAACATTTTAAAAGGTAGATTCATAAATAATACAAACACATATATTTCAAAGGCTGAATGTAGTTTCAGTTTATCACCCAATGCATTGATACTTACTCCTGGATATAAAATACCTCACTGAACATGAGACTGGGATCTCAAAATATTCAAGCTGAAGAGAAGTTAAATAACTATGATAAAATGAGCATACCTATCAAATACTGATATACATATATATATACATATATATATGTAACTATACAAGTTGAACCTTTTAAAACCAGTGGAAAGAATGATAGCACACATTCTCCATTTTTATTTCTAGCTTAGCATACTGATGATGATGGGGTACATCTTGTGTAAAAGCCCTCAATACTACTCTGTAATTCTTAACTGTAATTTTTGTTAAAAATGAGAATAAAACAAAAATTCTTAGATGCCGTGAAAAGATAAAAGGATATTAAAAAACCTCTTGAATAATAAGCATAGTACACATAGGATTATTAAGACTGTAAATATTTTAGATTAATCTAGTTCGGAAAATGATATCTGCAATTGTTAAAATAGGGTAGGAAGCATTTATTAGATAAACACAAGTGGCTAAAAATACATGGGAAAGACTATTAGTATGATTGAAATGGATTTAAAAGGATTTAAAATATGCCCTTAGATTCAATTGAATGGACTCAGAAAAATATATCAAATTACTTTACATAAACAGTATCTCCTTTGCTATATGCTATTTAGTCTGACCTATAATGCATGCTTACTGGAGTACTTTTAGGGTCTGCTACACCACTCAAATATGCTACATAACTTAGCAAAGGAGAGCATTTAAAAGGTGAAAATTTGCATTTTCCTCCAATAAGTAATGTTAATAAAGAGTAATAACATGCTTTGCCTTTATCTCTCTTTTCCAAAGAGGTCTGTAGTTGGTAAATAAATTAAATCAGCCTACCACCAACTTAGACTAACTGATGCAATTTCTATACACAAAAACTTGGCCTAAAGAAATATTATGGCACTATTAAAGTTATATAATAAGGCCCCAAGAACTCAAATATATTCTAGGAAAATCTGTCGTAAGCAAGTTCTTTTGTGGGACTTAAGAATAATTTGATGAACTTTAAAATAACTCCCCTGTGACTATTTTGTGAACATAGGACTAAAGAATGATGATTTTCCTATACACTTTTTTAACGCTAACATTGAATAGTTTTAATTTTCAGAGCCAAAGGCACTGCTTCTAGTAATATTCCTGAATACCAGTCTGAATACATAAATAGGATTTTAAAAAATAGACAATCTAATTTGTAAAATTCTTAAGTGAGCCCTTACATTTAATTTTTGCTACAATCTCTGTATACCTAATATGGCAAAGAAATGTAAATGCTCAATAGATACTTGATGACTAATCATGACTTACTGGTAGTATTAGCAAAACTGAAAGTATAAACAACCAAATAAGAATAACAACCATATCAACTTCAATTCTTTGGACATTAAAATCAATTACAGACTTTCAAGCTCAAAGCATGTTTTTTAAACCTTCATTTGGCACTCTGAGCTTTCAAGTAGAAAACAAAATACACACAGCATAATCAAGACCCAAGTCCTTTAAAACTGTACCACTAATATTTTTAACAGGATTAAGAATCTTGTTTTTACATTCATGATGAATTAGCTTTCTCATGAATAGACCAGGCAATAGAAGTCACTTCTTTTAATACATAATCATATATTTTACTTTGCTTATGTGTTCAAAGATGTATATCTTATTTGCAAGTTAATAAGGCAAAGGCATTTAATAAGCCAGAAATATCAGTATTCACTGGAGATAGTAGAAATAATACCACACAATAGAAAGCTTATTGAAATTTAACTATATAGTCATAAACCTCTGATATCAACATCCAACTTTAAATTCATTCAATAGTGACTGATGATACTGTAAAGGACTTGTTCCAAACTGCCAGTTTCCCTCTCCCTTTACTTTCCCCTACTAAATGGATATTCTAAGGAAGATGTTCCATTTGGGCTGTTGGAGGAAAGAAACAGAATGAAAGATTCTGCCATTCAGAATTTGTCAGAATAAAAATGCCTTTCAGTAGGCTGGATTCTGTTAGAGGTTAAGATATATTTTCCCAAGAAATAACCTTATAAATAGTACACAGATTCCTACATTAATCCACATGTCTATTTGACTCTCAATTCAGTTAAACCATAGTGTTATTTCAATTTTGAACATTAGTCTAGAAATCTGGTCACCGTTTTTAAAGTTATTATCATGGAAACTGCTTTGCCCCATCTATAAGTTAGTGAGTGCTTATAGAGTGACATATAATAGAATTTAAGGGCAATATGATGATGGGATTCACCACAAGCTACCCCAAAATATGGCATCTTAGCATGTTGAATAATTTAAACTGAATAATTTTGAGAAAATGGCAGAATCAAGATGGTTTCTTTGTCGTTTCCCCACTCTTCACCCCTAATATAGTTCATAAGAGTTGTCCTCCTTGTACCCCAAAGAAAGAAGCATCCTTATCTCCAAGACGGAAGGATATTGAGAAGAATCAGGACAAATAGCTCCTTTAAGTTTCCCTCAGTTTACTACTCTTAGCTCATAATCTTTGCTCTATCATATTTCTTCATGACTGTCCTCCCTTCATCAAACCTAGTATAAAAACATTCAAGTTTAACGATTTATTTGGATTTTTATTTCCTTAAGAAGGCTCTGTAAAACTTACATTATATAAATTGGTATGCTTCTCTCCTATTAATCTGTCTTTGTTAGTTTAATTTTCAGACACAATCAGGGACCCTAAGAGGATTGAGGAAAACTTTTTCTTATTCTAAAATAACAATTACCATAAAAGAGCACTATTCTTATGATTCTGGAGAAGAGGAGAAAACTGGAGAAGTCAGTCAACTGGTTGAATGAAAAGAAAGACATCTCAAAAACAGATATTCATATATACAATAGTCAATATACTTTGACAATGGTTAGGAAGAAGCAGCAAGGCATGAATGTACAAATGTTGATGTTAACTTAGGTCTAGTTGATAGTGTGCTAATACTTGATTTTTCAGTCAAGTTGTGACTAATAACCATAATGCAAAACATATTTTACTGTGTGACAAGTGTTGTAGATGATATGCCTCACTGTTAGTTCAAATTAAAAATAATTTTATCTTTGGACCTTTGGTATAACAATCAGTTTTGATAATAATTATAATTCTCATTGAGTACTTATTCATATCTGGCACTACACCAAGCAGTATTAAATGATTCAATAGTTAAGGTCCCCCTAAAATGGTGGGATCATTCCATTTTATAGTAACATGACATGCAGGCAAGTTAACTTGTCTAAGATTACAAAGCTAGTAAGAGGCAGGACTGGGTTTCAAATCTAGGGCTGGGATTCAAGTGTAGCCCAATCTGAAACTTTTAAGTACTATGCTGAATTGATCTTTAGTAAGTTTACTTCAGTATTGTGAGAAAACCAGCAAAACATTAGTAATAGCCAAAGCATGAACATTTTTAGAATATGGTGAGAACCTGGTTAAACTTCTAATTCTTTCAGAAAAACTAGGAGTTTATTAAAAAAATAAAATAAAAACAACCTTTACATTCTCAACTTCGAAAATCACGTGGTACACATGAGGCTATTTAGAGATTTTAATATCAAAGAAAAAGGCAATAAGGAGAATTCTCAAATGGCTTAAAAGTACTGAACTATGTAAAAGCAAAGACAGAATTATCTCTCCCAGAGATACAGTATCTAGTTGTATATGTAGTTGATATAGTTGTACCTAGGAGATATAACTCTAGGAGAGAATTAAGCCCTAATACATTATACATCCACTGTATGTAATGAATTAACTTTTATGAATCTAGAATGGCAACATTTCACTGGAGCTTGAGAAAACAGTCACACAAATCACTTCTTATTCTGTGGTTTGGATCATGAATGCTAGTTGAGAAAGAAAGTGCTTTTTTTTTTTGTAGTAGAGGGCTGTAATTGAATATTTTTTGTTTTTAAAATTTTATTTAAATTCAGTTAGTTAACATACAGTGTAATAGTTTCAGGTGTACAATATGCTGATCCAATATGCTGTACATCCCTACAACACCCAGTGCTCATCACAAGTGCACATACTCCTTAATCCCAATTGCTTTTTTTTCCCCCTTCGCTCATTTGTTTTGTTTCTTAAATTCATGTATCAGTGAAATCATCTGGTATTTGTCTCTCTTTGACTTATTTCACTTAGCATAATACTCTCTAGCACCATCCATGTCATTGCACACGGCAAATTTTATTCTTTTTATGAGGCTGAGAAATATTCTAGTGTGTGTGTGTGTGTGTGTGTGTGTGTGTGTGTATAATTTGGCTATTGCATATAATGCTGCTATAAACATTGAGGTGCATGAATGCCTTTGAATTAGTATTTTTGTATTCTTTGGGTAAATACCTGTAGTGCTTTTGAGAGGAGAAAAAAAGGGAACCAGAGAAAACTGGTAACTCCATTTGCTGAAATCTAGGTTAAGCATTTCATTGTACCCAAATCCATGTTTGTGTGAACAAGCAAAGAAAGTTTACATTGCTGGTAGTCAAGAAGATATCTTAATGTTTAAAAATTAGAGCAGGACTGGTGGTAAACCAAACCTGTCTGTAAATCTGTGAGTATGAACCAAAACAGGATATGACCATGAGCTATTTAGAATTCATTAAACCTATGTAATTTATTGGAAGTTGTGTAAGTCTGCATTTGTATTATCCGCCATAGAGAAGAGACAATTGGGTTAAGAAAGAAGAAGAGAAATGAGACAAAATGCTGGTCTTTGGTACATAAGGGCACATGAAGAAAAAGAAGGATAAGCATCAGCCCAGTAAATTCACTTTGATTTAAATTTCCCTCACTACTGGATTTAGGAACAATAAAAACAAAAAAGACCACTGGATATTTATTTATTTAAATAATTTATTTACTCATGAAAGACACAGAGAAAGAAAGAGAGAGAGAGAGAGGCAGAGGGAGAAGCAGGCTCCATGCAGTGAGCCCGATGTGGGACTCGATCCCAGGTCCCCAGGATCACACCCTGGGCTGCAGGTGGCGCTAAACTGCTGCGCCACCAAGGCTGCTCACCATTGGATATTTATATGTTGATCCTTTTTTGACTTTGTGTTTCCATAACAGATGAAGAAGCTTTAATCAGAGGCCTATGTACAACTTATTTGTCAACAATAACACTAGATTCTGACTTCAATTTTGTTTAAAGCTAACTAAGGATACTTCCTACTGGCTTAACAATAAAGCTCAGCTTTCTATATTTTTTTGTGTATCAATCCTGATTCCCATCTGAATTCCCATCTGAATTTATGAGAATATGATTTTTTATAGACGTTAGTTCCCAGTGTTTTTCAAACGGGATATCAAGGAGACTCTTTGGGGTCACAGAGAATAAAGCTGTCCTACTCTAGGTAAACTTCAGGTGTCAACAATAGAGAGAAGGAAGAGTCAATTCTACAGTTTGAGATTCTCTTCTCTCCTGTAACACCCAAGGTCAATAAGGATTTAGAGTTGTAGAGATGGAGTAACTGATATTATTTGAGTCTATATTCAAGAAAAATTAGGCTGCTCTCCTGTTATTTGTTTATAAATGGAATATCAGAGTATACCGTAGGAACAGTCAGGCAGAGTAGAATTAAAATATTTTAGAAGTACTGACCTAGATTACTATATACTTTTAGAAATCAGAAAAATGCATGCAAATCTTAGGGACGTATTTGAAACTAGGTTCTAACTCATGATCTAGTTAATATATGTTCATTAAATGCTCACTCTAGGGAAGCCCAGGTGGCTCAGCGGTTTAGTACCGCCTTCAGTCCAGGGCCGGCCTGATCCTAGAGATCTGGGATTGAGTCCCATGTTGGGCTCCCCGCATGGAGCCTGCTTCTCCCTCTGCCTGTGTCTCTGCCTCTCTCTCTCTGTCTCATGAATAAATAAATAAAATAAAAAAAAAATGCTCACTCTATGCTAGATAGGGGAAAGAAGTAAAAACCCAAAAGGAGATAAGTCAATGTCTTTACCCAACCAAGTTTCATAATCTAATGACAGTGAATGCTATTATAAATATACCCATTAGGTGATAGTTAAATATCACTCATTCAATCACTCACTCAATCTATACTTACTGAATACCTACTGTTTGCCCAAATTGATCTAGCTTCTGATTTCTGATTTACAGGTAAAAAAAAAAAAAAAAAAAAAAAAAAAAAAAAAAGCAGCCTCCGGTCTCCAGGAGCTCACGATACATTAAAGACAATTAGGTAAACATATAATTATAACACATCATGATAAATGCAGTGATAGAAGTTAGTATAAACTGCTATGAGGATATGCATGGGATGCTCCTAATTTAGGTGAGGGTAGGAGCTGGGTGGAGATTATCAGGAAAGACTTCCTGGAGCTGGGATGTATGAGTAGAATTTTAAGGGACAATTTCAATTTAGGTAGTTGAAGAAAAAGGGGAAAATCAGAGAAAAAGGCAAGTGTAATTCACAGATATGAGGGACCCTGGCAACTGGGAAATGGCAAAAAGGGTGGCTGAAGCTAATTTTGACCACGATAGGGGGTGGTAAGAGGAATACTTGATGAGGTAAGTAAGGGCCAATTCCTTAGGGTTATGGAGAGCTACTGAAAGACTTTAAGAAGAGGAATAGCAAGATTACATTAATATTCTAACAAGTTCATTCTGGTGAGCAATGTAAAGCTACATTAGAGATAGTCACAGAGTAAACGATAAGAGTAGAGAAACTAGTTTGGAGATTAATGTAGTAATCCAGATGAGAAATCCAACTAAATCACTGGAAGTAGTTCTGGAGAGAAGGGCATAGGTTATAGAGATACAAAAGGGCAGAATCTAGGGAAGAGGACTTAGTTTATGATTGGTCATAAGGGATAATAAAATAACATCCAGGTTTCCAGTCTGAGTCATTGCATAGTGTTATATATTGAAATAGTGAATGAAGGAACAGATTTGGGAGCTGGATTATGTTCAAGGTGCTTATAACTTTGGAGATAAGGTCTATAGATAGTAGATGCCAAGGTAGTTACTGTATTGTAACAGTAATATATATGAAGCTCCTAGAATTACCCTTGACCAAAGTAAATGCTGTATAAATAAAAGCAATAATGATCATAAATGGTGATGATCATTTTTAAAAAATATTTTATTTATTTATTCATGAAAGAGAGAGAGAGAGAGAGAGAGAGAGAGAGAAAGGCAGAGAGAGATACAGGCAGAGGGAGAAGCAGGCTCCGCTCAGGGACTCAATTCAGGATCCAGGGATCATGTCCTGAGCCAAGGCAGACTGCTCAACCACTGAGCCACCCAGGCATCTCAGGTGATCATTATTATAACAATGGTTGATTATGAGATTATTTGTGGTGATAAAACCGTTGTGGATCTATGCTTTCTAATACAGTAGCCACTAGCCACATTGACTACTAAGCACTTGATGTGTGGCTGCTGCATAAAGAAACTAAATTTTAATGGAATTAATTTTAATGAATTTAATTTTAAAAGTACATGTGACTACTGGCTACAGTGCTGGACAATGCAGATATATAGTGAGAAATGAAATGAGAATCTGAGAGTGAATCAAATTGATCATCAACATGTAAGGAACAGTAGTAAAATAGTCAAATAGGCAGGAGGAAAAGCAGTATAGAGTAGTACTGTCTATAAGCACAGTTGAAATTCTCTTCAGAGGATGATTAGACGTAAGGAGGAGTTGGTAGAAGTGGTTTTCTGGAGGAAGGTAGAATGGAGCTATGAAGTGTAGGAGGGCATTTCAGAATGACAAAATAGCTCAGATAATGGCTAACAAGACAGAAGGAGTATAACAAGAAGGTTTCCCTTGACTGGAGTGGTAGGGAATAAATGGCCAATTGCCCTTGTTTGCGAGGGACAGAGAGGGTTCCTGGAATACAGAACTTTCAGTTTTAAACCAATAATGCTAGGATGTGGTACCGTTAGTACTAAAATCAGGAAAGTCCTGGGCAAACTGGGAGGTGTTGGTCATTAGAAAATAATATTAGATAAATAGCAGCTGGCCAAAGTATAAAGGATGTTGGGAGAGAGTCATAGAGGCATTTACTCTTGATACAACAGCTCAGCTGTAGGCCAGTATAGATTTTTTGATTAGAGAACTGATGGAAATTAAAGTAGTGCTTAGGAAGATTAGTCTGATTTAAGAAGAAAGAAGGACTAACAAAGAGAATCCAATTGTTTAGCTACTGTAATAATCCAAGTCTGAGATGATTAGAGCTTACTTATCCAACGAGAAGAAATATAAATTAATTCTATGTCCCAGGGACTCTATTAGATTTTATATAAATTACAATTCTCCCTGCAACCCAGATGTAGAAACTTTGTAACTTTAGAAAAGTTGATTGATTTGTTTAGGTATTCACTCACCATTTCCTAAGTATTTTTTGAATGCCTCCTATAGGATTTGTCAAGCTCATTGTTTTATGAAAGCCAGGATTTGAAAGTAGATCTGGCTACAAGGTTCATTGTATGTATTAGAAGAATTAAAAGGAGACAGTTCTTTGTCAAATATATGCATAGCCTATATCTTATTTTTAAGACACTTAAATCAACAACTTAATAAACTTGTTATCTATGCTTTAATATTTCCTCATCTTAAACTTCAAAATTCTCATGCCTTTTCATTGACGACCTTTTTGTATTTCAAATGATCAGAGTAGATGTGGCAGTATAAGAGGACAAGCAGAAAATTCACTAGTGTCAACTACAATAGTTTGTTTAAAAAACCTTTTTATTACGGAAATTTAAAAATGTATGCCCAAGTAGAGAGAAGTACCTATAATCTTTTTTTTTTTAAATGGCAATCAATTTTTTTTCCAAGAATGTTTTGATTAGATAGATTTATTAAATTTTCCTGTCAAATGTGCTTTTCCATTACCTTCATAGCTGGTCACTTATTTGGATGTAAAAGAAAAGTATGTACTTAATTTTCTTATTTATTTATTTTTGTTTAGAGCCAGAGGGAGAGGTGAGGGGAGGGGCAGAGGGTGAGGGATAGAAAGAATCTTAAACAGGGTCCACACCCAGTGGGACTCCATCTCCCAACCCTGAGATCTTGACCTGAGCCAAAATCAAGAGTCTGACACTGAAGGGGAGGTGGGCAGGGGGTGGGGGTGACTGGGTGGCAGGCACTGAGGTGGGCACTTGACAGGATGAACACTGGGTGTTATTCTGTATGTTGGCAAATTGAACACCAATAAAAAATAAATTTATTATTAAAAAAAAAGTCTGGACAATCCACTGACATACCCAGATGCCCTCTTAATTTTCTTATTTTGATCTGAACAATTTATATACTCTAATTACTTTTTAAAAATTCAAAGGTGAAGTAGGAGTCAGGAAAAATTGGTAAGCAGCAGTTGTAATGTTTTTAAAAGATTCCATTTCTAACAGATTTCTTCACATCTCAAATTTCAACTATTATGTACAAACAGAATGAAAACAGTAAACATAAGAGTGACAGGAAAGAGTGGAACACCACAGAAAACTTACTAAAATAAATAACAGATTATTTAAAGATTTTCTAAGTAAGATTTTGTAAAGCAGAAAATCTTCATGGTCAGTTCACAGTGTAAATCTTTATTTTATTAGTTTCTTCCAATGTAAATAGTTTGTAGTTCTGCTGGTGGTTCAAAAATAACCCTATTTTTTCTTTCCTAAGAGGAAATGTTGCAGTATTTAAAATCTAGTTTTTTTCCTTCTCTTCCATTTTTCCCTCCTCTCTGGAATATGTAGATGTACTATCTGCAATTCAACTGAAGTTGCCATTTGCAGAAGCTCTAAACTATCTTGGTTAGCCAAGGTTTGTTTAGATCAGAACTGGTGTTCTAAAAGTGTGTTGGGTTCAAAGGGCAACTGTTTTGCATACTCCAACTTAAAAATGCCACTGTTTCTTTAGGTAGCTAACAATTCTTAGGCATTAAAATGAAAATAAAATTAAATTTTGGTCTCTGTCAACATTAAAAATCAATTTAACTTCAAAATTTCAAATTATCTAAATCAATCTTGCTACTGGGAAATCTAAGTCATTAAAGATAAGGGTGTAAAGGCTTCAATTATTATTATTATTTTTAAATTTACTGTTACATATCATAAAAGACATATCTAGTATATATTTCAGCTTTTCAAATAAATCAGAAAGAGTACTATTTCTACAAGGAGATAGTACTAATTCTGGTTTTTGTCTAAGCTAAGTGAATTCTGACGTAATTTTATCAAAGGATTTTAAATAATTAACACTGCTGGAACAATGCTGAGCAAAGCTGAAATTAGCTGGGAATTTGGAAGGTGAGTTCTTTCTTTTTTACCTTGGCTTGAGTATGAACAACCTGTGACATTGATCTCATTTACATTCATGATATCCTATGCATTCTAAATGTGAAACCAACTCCAAACGTTAAGACATAGCTAGCAGATTATAATTACATTTAAAGAAGAAATAGTAGGTGTTTATAAATATTTATTGAATGACTAAATATAAGAAAAATAAGAATAATAAATTATAAGAGGGAAGTCTTTCGAATATTTCCTTGAATTAATGCTTTTTATCTTATAGATACAGCTATATCCTCTCATAAAACCAAAAACTATATGATCAACCTGAACCATGTAAATATATACTATGAAAATATAAGACTATTGCATGCTATGAGAGCAGATGACTTTTAATAACTCCTGAACAGCAGAAAGCATGGTATTTAAGAAAAAATAATTTTTTACACTCATTTGGAAGCTTTATGACTTAAGGCAAGATAGCTAACCTCTTTGAGCTCAGTTTTCTGGTTTGTAAAATCAGGATTATGATAATATCTTCTCTAAATAACTGTAGTGAAGACTAATTGAAATAAGATAAGTGAGATGTCAAACACAGAACTGGTCATATAGTAAGTGAATTTTAATTTTTACAAAGAGGCTATCACTACATGGAGTATAATATTTGCTACCCAGTATCAGTCAGGTAAGGTTAGAAATTATCGTGTTCTTCAAAAACTTACAGATAGACTCATTTTTGAATATGGCTTATTTTTTGTTCTTATGAATGTCACAGAAGATAGTGACATGAAATTGATAAAATCAATATGCTACATTAGGTACTGAAGAATTTATTCCTTTAGTAGTAAGGTCAGTGAAGATGGTATAAACATGAGAGGAAAAAGAGATTGAGCTATGGAAGGTCTGGCTACCTCCACTGACGCTATAAAATAAAAAATACACTTAACCAACAGTCCCATCAAGAGGTTTGCATATGAAAAACTGAATCATTAGGAGATTTCTTGAAATTCTAATTATTAAGACTCATAGTCTAAAATTTTATTAAACAAGTGTTTACCAATTTAAGATGCAATAGAAAAAATTATGGAAGGTTATTCTGTCCAGAGGGTTATCAAGAATATTAGATTCTCAAAGGACTTCTACATGGTATTATTGGTCTTCAGAGTATCATAAATTAAACATAAACACCACCTATGGAGTCCACAGAGATGTGGCATTGGGAATATAAAAACCCTACCACAAATGACAAAAAGAGAAACACATTTCATGACAAATAAATAAAGCTAATGTGTCACAATGAAAGTAACAAATCCAGATAAAGCCAGGGTTCATTGAAGAGCTGAGAGAGCTATGGAGCAAATGCTATAGCATACACAATCCCATCCCTCCCAGGAGCCAGTTCCACATTCCAACCTGAGAACCCTCCTATACACATGCTGTTACAGAGAAAGTAATACCCTGATGGATGCTGTAGGCTGTGATTGAAGATGATGCCAATGGTAGACTTCTTATACACTCTCATGGGAAATGGAGAATTGCCTGGATGAAGTGTCAGAAAGAAATGGGTTATATATTTTTACACTGGGAATAATAATCCTGGGGAATTAAGAAAAGACCTATGGAAAATGTGATGAGATGAAATTAATCTTGTCTCTCAAAAGTCTGCTGATACCACAAGTAATTGATTTGCCTTTCATTATTTTCCTTTCCCTACAGATATACATTCCAAGAAGAAACTAATTCTCTACAAAATCTGTTTTAAGAGAGAAAAAAAGCTAAAATAGCTATAATTTGCAAAGGAAAAAATTAAAGAAGTTGGCTGTAATACTGTTGATTCAATAAATTCAACCTTGTGAGACTACTAGTTTAGTCATGCTATTTCTTTTAAAGTCAAAAGATGCTATCCTGCCTGTGGTTCTGCATACACTACCTGGAAAGATAGTGCTATCTTTCTGTGTTTTGCATGACATTTTTGAGATAATATTTCTGCTCTCAGAATTAAGCTAACAGTACTGGCCTGTTCATGGTAATGACAGTGGCCTGCACAAACTAAATATGTGTAGAATATGTGTTTTGTCTATAAAAAAAATAAGATCTAAAAATTCATAGGATATTACAGTCCTTTTTTTTACTAGCCATATTTTGAGGCACAAATACTCTTTTCTCTTAGTTACTTGAAAGTGCCCCTGCTTTGGAAAGTAGACTTAAGGAGATTCAAAATATGTTACTATTTCAATGAATCTGTTTCACAAAAACATGTGCTATGGTTTTATATGGTAAGAATAAGAAATTAGACCCTTAAAAAAAGCAAAAATCATAGCTTAAATGTCATGTAAAATATTTTGTTAAAAGAACATGAATCTCATCAGTGATTATAAAATTAATCTTCCAGTTTATAAGAACCTTATAAAAATACAAGTATCAAGGAAACTATTTTCCTGAGTAACCTAATGAGTTTTTTAAAAAGGAATGAATCTTCCATTTTTTACAAAAATAGGGAAATCATATTAACTTTTCATTTAATAGCTATTTTGGGATGCTGTGTCTATGGTAATGGGACTAGATTGTCACTAATTTAATGTATATCTTCAGCTATCAGAGAGACCAACACAGGCCTATAAACCAGAATCTTTGTCTTTAGTCAATATTAGTTTAATAGCAAATTACCTGGCTCAAAGGAATGTTTATGGAATTAAGGTGGTGGTAACAATCAAGCTGGCTGTTCAGACTTAAATCATTTATTTCTACATGATATAGTGACTGCCAAAAAAAAGTTACTCAGAAAACAGTATGGTATAAAAATATAGACATTTCCTCCTGAAACAGCTAACTTTTTCCCTTCAGTACCCTCATCCCTTTCAGCCAAGTGCAAAGTGCAAGGCAAAATAAATTAAGGCAAAAGGAAAATAAAATAAAAATGGTGAGGGCGAGCATGTTGTTGACCATGTAAGATAATACGTGCAAAGTATACCTCAGATACACTATAGGTAGATGAGCACGAGGGAAGCCGAGCCTGGTTTTGCAGTGAGGAAAAGAAAACACTGTTAAAGAGGAAATGATAGCATAGTAAGGGTCTCAGAAGATTAGATGGCTCCATCACCAACACATTTGCCAGATAACAAAACAGCCTTATTAGCAGATCCTTAAGTTTGAAATTTCAAGGTTCAAGCTGTTTCAGGAGAAAGAACCTTGGGATACAAAAATACCTAGCTTAAAAAAAAATCCATTATGGAGACTCCCTCTGATCAGATCTGGTGTGATCTTGCTGAGAAGATGCTCATTAAGGTTAATTAGAAAGGAGAACATTGGTCATTTTTCTCCTGTGGTACTACACTGATCTTCGCTGGTTTAGTAACACCA
This sequence comes from Canis lupus familiaris, assembly GCF_011100685.1. Taxonomy (NCBI): domain Eukaryota; kingdom Metazoa; phylum Chordata; class Mammalia; order Carnivora; family Canidae; genus Canis; species Canis lupus. Next base: position 41,300,269 of record NC_049229.1, on the reverse strand, counting down.
GCAAACTATATGTGAGATTTATAGGATGAGGGCTCTACTGTACATCTTCATATATTTTTAAAGAGGGCACCAGAGTTGGCTCAGTATTTCGATTCTGATGTCCTGTTCCTATTATTCCATTTGGAGTACTACTAAATCTTCATTAATATAGTCATATATTAATATATGTCAATAAAAACACCATTGGAGACATAAAAACTGAAACACAAAACTCTTGTCCAAACCTATTTTTTATCAAAATATTTCAATGATTTTTTAAAAGTTATTTTATACTCAAAAACATGTTTAATCTTCATGCTTTGAACTGATAATTTTCTGGCTTGTCTTACTTTCTAGATTATCACACTGCCACATTCAATTCTTGTTAAATTTTTAAGTATGCATTCTCTAGTTACAAATTCTTCATGAAGTTATAAAATACAAAGTTAGGGTGGGGAAATGAAGGTACAGAAGATGGCACAGTGAAGGAATCAGAAATGCTCTTATTATCTGATTTGTTCTTTGATTGTATTTCTAGCACCCAGCACAGCAGAATATAGTAGGTGCTCAATAAGTGTTTAATGAATAAGTGAATATAAAACTCTTTTTCTTCTATCTTTAAAAAACTGAACTGTGTGAAATAATGTTAAGAAAATTTTCTATTTACCAACACAAATATCTGTGATAAAATTTTATCACTGCCCTTAATAGGTTTCTTTGAAGTATTTTCTAAAATATGGTCAATTCTATACATATTAAGAAATCAAATATTTTTTCCAACCATATACATATCTAATTTTCTTCAGCAAGGTGTTAGTTCTAAGAAAACTTTGCTCTGCATGCATGTTTGTTCTGTCTCTATATATCCATAAAACTGAAAACTTTATCTTTCAAAACAGTTTGAGTCTTATCTTTTCCCTCCCCTCACTTCTCCATTTTTTATTACTAGGGAAATTTACTGTTACTAAAGGAGATCTTTTATTAGTGCCTTATTTTTGCATAAAAGTCAATTCTGAGAATGGCAATTCCGCAATAAGCATTAAATACCTCACAGTGTGTGTCATTTCCACTTCCATGATGTCTTAGGTACTGTAGGCAATTTTATAAGTATTAGATGAGAATTTTTTGTTCTAAACACAGATAGGTTTTTGTTATTCAGTAGAAGTGAAGCCTCAGAATTGTATTAACTATAAATGTTAAGCAAATTCCAATAAAGTGAAGGGTAGCAAAATTAGCCTGTTTTCCAAACAGATAATACTAAAGTTGATTTACTGTCATTTTCATCATTACTGTAGACTGGTCATATTTATAAGACATCATCTACCAAGATACTCAGGATGTTACATAATTATTATAAATTAAAGAGTAAATAAATGCATATTATTAATATGAGTTAGTGCCAAAACATCAAACAAGGAGTACTTATTAGGAGGCTCAAATAATATTCTATAAAAGACTCTAAAATTTGTCTGAGAAAGTAGAGTATACAAACTGATGTTTACCTATTTAAAAGCTACTGGATGTTTATGTAAGGACTAGTGTTCCAGCTATTCTTCCTTACTTCAATCAAAGTTGGCTAATTCAATGTAGATGCCTTTTAGATATGGTGTATTTCATCATGTCAGGGTGTCTTTACCAGTTGTACAAAATTTCCTATAGATGGTATGATTTTTCAGTGCAATTAAATATGAGAAATCAAAAGGTGGTCTTATTTTTATAAGACCTAATGAAGCAATAAACAAAAATGTGGTGTATAGGAAAAATACTCCAAAAACATATTTTTAAAAAGTTTAAGAGAGCAAGATTGGAACTTATCTTTTTACTCTAAATATATGTGGGAGGCTCCTCAAAGAATTATTATTTATAATCTATACTTTATCCACAGGACAGTTCTATATTTGAATGTTTTATGTTTAATGTTTAATTCCATGGTACGTTTACTCTGTGTGTGTGTGTGTGTGTGTGTGTGTGTCTGTATGATGTGAAAAAAAGAGTAGCTAGAAAAAAAATGGCAAACAGATGAATAAAAATGTAAAGGTAGACGATTTTAGGGTATTAACTCTTTTAGATATATGATTCCAGGCAGAATAATCTGAAACCACCACCCCCCAAATTGAGCAGCTCTTCTTTCCTCAAGCTCTAAAATGAAGATAATTTTACAAGGCCTCTATTATAATAACTTCTCTGTCATTGTCATTTTGACACACTAGCAGGTTGTAGCAGGTCTCAATAAACTTTTTCTGTAAATAGATAGTAAACATTTCTGGCTTTGTGTGCCATATGGTCTTTGCTATAACTGTTCACCTCTGCTTTGTAGTGCAAAAGCAGCCACAGATTATATGAAAATGAATGAATGTGGCTGTGTTTCAATAAAACTTTATTTTTGGACACTGAAATTTGAGTTTCATATGCTTTTAACATGTCATGTAAAATGATTTAAAAATGCAAAAATCATTCCTAGCTTGCAGGCCCACAAAGAGAAACAGGATTTGGCCAAGGGGCTATAGTTGGCTGACCCCTAAGTAACACCATTAATTTGATGAATATAAAAATGCAAAAAAAGCTCCAAAACACTTTATGTGCCAATAGTCTGTTTTCCTAAGTCATTTTCCCTTTTATTGTTTGTCAAGTCTTTAAAAATTAACATATTTGGTTACCCAAAACCTATCTATATATTTGTAGCTGAATAGAAATTTACTATCACATTACATGACTGAATGAAAACATAAAATTTGTGGCTTTGTGGTATTTTATTCTTCCTTTCTTGTCTTTCTACTTGTCTTTATTTTATGAGCATTTATCTTCTTTTTCTCTGAATATTTTAACACTCAAGCTTTTCAGGGCCCCATCACTCTTTAACTAATTACCTTCAACTCTGCAAACTTACATTGACTTTTATTATCTAAATAAAGTATTAGAGTTTGTATTATCTTATGTTTTCCAATTCTCAACACTGTTTACACTGTTTTTCAACCTTAAGCCTAACTTTTAACATTCTTCTGACTAGATTAATGTATTTGCTTATTTTTTTCCTTTAATTTAAATTCAATTAGCCAACACAGTACATCATTAGTTTCAGATGTAGAGTTCCGTAATTAACTCATCAGTTGCATATAATACCCAGTGCATATTACACCATGTGCCCTCCTTAATGCCCATCACCCAAATACTCCATCCCCTCATCTTCCTCCCTTCCAGCAACCCTGTTTGGTTTCTTATAGTTAAGAGTTTTTCATGGTTTGTCTTGCTCTCTGATTCTTTTCCATTCAGTTTTCCTTCCCCTATTATCCTCTGTGCTATTTCTTATATTCCACATGAGTGAAACCATATGATAATTGTCTTTCTGATTGATTTATTTCATTCAGCATAATACCCTCTTGTTCCATCCACATCGACGTGAATGGTAAGATTTCATCCTTTTTGATGGCTGAGTAATATTCCATTTGTGTGTGTGTGCGTATGTGTGTGTGTACCACATCTTCCAAAATATAATTTTTTTCTTTATGTGGGATTATTTTCCCACCATTCTCAACAAATTAGTCTAAGGATCTGTAGTAACTTTTCAGCCATTAAATTAGGCAAACTCTGCTTACCAGATGATAATTTGTAAAGGTACAAGATGATAGCTTTATTATTATTAAAATTGTTAAAAACTCTTTTGGGGCTCGGAATACTTCTGCTTTGTATCATTATAGAAAATGATGATACATTATTAATTTATAATTCAAGAATCTGACATATCCTACTTTTTGCTATAGAGTTGCCAGTGTAGGATAAAGTATATTTTCATTTGAGAAATAAAATTTAATATTATTCCAAAAGCTATATCTTAGAATATTCTACCTTATCATTGTCTGTAATAAGTAAGGATGCAGGATTCTTTTCTCTCTTAAAAATAATGTGTCATATAGATGATACCAATTGAAGCTTTAATGATTTAATTAAATACTTATCCCAAACATTTGAATGATGTCTCATTTTTCCAACTATTAAATAAAATATTTAAGTGCACACTCGGTTCTGAATCTTTCAACCTACTGAATTATTTAGAAATGTTTCAATGAATTAAAAGGCACTGGCATACTTGCTTTTGTGTTTAGATGCTTACAATAAATTTTCACAAAATGGAATGGTCATTCCATGCTGATTTATCTCATTTTAGAAACAAAATATGTTTAAATAAATAGCTTATGGAACTGAGAATAGCTTTATTCTGCTTCTAAGCAACAATTTTTAACATGCAAGGCTTATTTTAAGGCATTTTGGGGTAATGAAAATTAGAAGGGGAGAAACTGAACATTCAGCTAAGTATTTGATATGCGTCTTCTCTAAGCTGAACTCTCTAAAGACACAATTTGACTTTTGATAGTTTTCTTCTCCAAAATTTTCTAGTTAATGAAAATCTTAGAATGATATACCTCATATTCAGTCTTTTTTAGAAAAAAAGATAATCAGAACAAAATGTGACCCAGTGAAATGAAACAAAAGATGAACACATTGGAGTTAGTCATTAATATATTGTACCATGCAGTACAGGTGTTGACAAAAAGAAATTGAAAAGTGGCATGATATAACTCAATTTTTGAAGCATAAAACTTTTAATTTAATTCTAATCTAACACTAACTCCTTTCCATATAGACTTTAACAAGTCTCAACTTTCTAGTCTTGGTTTGACAGGAAAAAAAATCACTTCTCATGATTGGTTACAAAGAATTTGACACTAAAGACATTTATTAATATTGTCAGAATCTTTTTAGGGCTTTCTAGAATAATATTCAGGTATGTTTAGACTGAATCAATCATAAAATTCATACTAATCTTTTTTTAAAGATAGTGGAATAAATTCTGGGAGTGGTTATGGATGACCTTTCAAATTCTGTAAGAATATGCATAGAAAGGAACGACTGGCTCACAAGAAAGTAGAAAATGAGACACTTGCATTAATTGTTAAATCACTTAATTTAGAAATGAGAAATGAGTGATTAATACTATAAAAACAACTTTAGACTGTAGTAATCAGAAATTTAGTATAGAAATATATATAACTATGTATGGTACATAAATTAAAAACATGCTGAGAAGCCAGAGAATTATCATATCACTATAATTGTTTATTCTACTCTTTGTAACAAAACTATTATAGCAATATGAATTAAATGTATGGCAATAATCTTGGGAGAAGTAAATCTAGGCTGGGATTGATAGAAACTTTTTAAAAAGCTGCAGGAATGGAATATCAGAGTTAAATAGAGCTAGGAATTATTTACTGTAATAATTTACCTTTTCTTCTGCCATTTTTACACCATCTACCGTTTTAGAGATTTTATTTCCATTTCTCTTGAAAAGACATATTCAGGAGAAGGACTAAGCATTCAGAGTCTGAGCTATGGGTCACAAAAAATACCATTGTTAGTACTGCCTATCTGACACAGATGTGGCTTTACATATGTACAGTATGGAGTGGCTTTAAGTTATCGTTCTCTTTCAAAGTGTTGCCTTAGGTATATTAGCCTTTATCTCAAGTTTTTATAAGATGCTATATGACATTGAAGATGTTTACTGCCTAAATTTTTTAAACAAAAAAATCTTATAGCTATTCCCAAAGAGTTTGAATTAAGAGAAGTCTATTAACTTAGAAAAATGTGTCTACTTGCCAGATTACCTATGATGATACTTTAACATTAATCACTTTCCTTGACAAATGGAATCGAATCATCAAAACTCTGTCACTTGGATCTAGCCAATAATTTATAATCCTGCTGACAAATCCCACAAGGGGCAGATGACATGGTCAATGGAAAAGCTCCAAGTGAAGTCTCATGAAAAGATTCTCAGAAAATTATACAATTGTGTAAGAAACAGATTTTGAAAAGAAAATTTTTATTTTGCACTGGAGCCATAAGTTTATTAAATCAATTACAGTGTTATGTGGCTTAAGTGTCTTCTGCCCTGCCAATTTAATCTTTAGTTCATACATGTGAGCATGAAGCTGCAGCTAGTAAAGAAAGAAAGAGGGAGAAAAGAGACAGAAAGTAAAAAAGATGGAATGAGAGGACAAACCAATCAGCTTTGGCATTACCAGTCACCAGAAGTTTAGGGAAAAAAAAATCACCAAGTGAAATCGTACATTTACTCTGAGAGAGTATCCTTTCACATTGCCTTCTAGGTGATCTCTGAGCTCCTCCAGCTTTCGATGGAGCTACATGTAAACATCAGAAAATGAATTGAAAAAGCAACTTGTTCTCTTTTCAGTTTTCCTTTTTCCTTTTAAAAATAAGATCATAGCGTTATACATTTCTCACTGCCTTTGGAAAACCATTCAAAACATCAATGATCTTTGTATAACACAAGAATACATGCTCAATAAACCCGTGACTAGGAAGCCAACATCTTATTTTAATTGTAGCATCTTTTCTCACCAAAGTGTTGGAGAAAACAAATACTGTAACTATCCTTATAATCCACTAGAGAGGCACATTAAAATTTTCTATTTGGTAGAAATATGGAGTAACAATATTTATAAATTATGAAATTTGCCTTTCTTTATCAAAGAAAGCAGTTTTTGATTTAAGGCTGAAACCATATTAAAGTAAACATATTGAACTCGAACATGTATCTTTGATCTTATATATATACATGTGTATATACATAATCATACTGTATATACACTTAAAAATAATAATCACACAATTATAAGTTGAAGCTCTATACAGCCAAAAGCTGAACTTGAAGATAATTAAACACACGCGCACTTGCACACTCAATCCAGTTTATTGCAGATGGTGCTGCACTTATGGATGCCAGTTTATCTTTATTTCACTATCAATAATTTCTAAGAAGTTATGTCACACTTCACTTTTTCACTTGAATCTGACTCATAATCCATAGTCTAAACAACAATGGACTATCTTCCTTTAAAGACAAAGGTAAAATATGACAGATACCTCACAAATAGACAGTGAGGAATGCTACTGGTATATCATTGGGACACATAGCTTGTATTTTTCTGACTGAATAATTTTAACTTGCCTTGATTTTGAAACAGGCATATAATCAACACTTCCCATCCCCTCTCATTATTCTTAGTGAAAAAACATTAAAAACAAAACAAAACAAAAACACTACCCAAAATACAGCAGTGTTAGAGAACAGAGAAGATGGCTTGTCTGGAATAAAGGACACAAACATACTACACATCCTCATCCATGTGCACCTATGTGCGTGCACACACACAAATAAATAAACAACAACAAAAAAGTAAAAATAAGAAGGCAGAAGAGGCAAGGAGAGGAAGGAGTGCAGAAGTTAGTGCTTCATAAATTGTTACATGGAAATAAATAGGAGGTGTATAAAATTTTGAATTGACTTAATATTAGGCCTCAAGGTAGTTATTGAATTTTGAGACATCCCAATGTAGTGAACTGTCTGTCAGTTTGATTAACAGTTACTATTGCTGTTAGGACAAATGGGATTGAGATATAAGTAGTAGTTAATTTGGGGGGAAATTCATCTACACATTTTAAAAGTCCAGCAAATTTTCTAACTTATATTTATGGTGGCAGCATTTAAAGTGATCAATGGCTAAGTCTCTTGTTTCTAAAGGGTGATAACTGGCTTACCTTTTCATTGTGATTGAATGTTAGAGTATCGAGTACCCAAATGTATTGATCAAATAGATATTTAACAACTAGCAAATGGGACCATTGGATCAGAAATTTTTAAATTGTGTATTAGAAGATCATATACACAAATGGGCAAACATTTAGATATATGGTTTCTATTGATTGTTATGTCAGTTTTTTTACTTAAAAAATCAAAGGGGATTAAAAGTATTTAAACACTATTAAGTTATATGTGAGCCCATTATACCAACATCATATAAATTTTTTTCTAATTCTTAAGATTTTATATATATATATATATATATATATATATATATAATATGTAATACATGAACTAACTCATAATAATTATTTTTTCTGGAATGAACTACAAATGGTAATGACACTAAAATAACATTTAGTTACTTTTTATAAAAAAAAGCAAAAAAGGGAGATAATATTCTGAAAACAAATATTAGTTCTCTGTGTAACAGGAACTTAACACATAGTGACATCAGTCAGAGGAACGGTTTACTCTAGAACCCCAAATTATAGGCACCTGTAATAAGACAGTTGCCCTTTCTCTTGTTTGTGGTGCCATTCAAAGCTAGTTATTTGGCAGCTTGCCTTCAGCTGGTTGCTCTATGTGTAGCTGAAACAAACAAACAAAAAATGACCCAACAGCCAATAAAAATATTAAAATAAAAAAAAATGGGATGGTGAAAAATGGAAAAAGCCCCCTTCCTCCCACCACCCTCCAAAAAGGAAGAAGTGTAGGCTATAGACGAAATCTTGCCAAAAAATGTTAGAAACATATTTACTTTGAGGGATCCAACTCTACTAGCAACTCCTTTGCTTTCATCCGGCCGTCTAATTTGCTACAATGAGGGAAGATGGGTAAAAAAGACAGAATAAAGAAAAAGTGAACTTAAAAAATTTTCTACACATTAATAAGTAAAACATGCAAAAACATCATTTGACTCTTTGAGGTATCTCTTAGGAAGCCAAGGAGTTAACTAACCCAGAGGCTATACGACATGCTCTGCAAATAGGCTGGTCACTAGAATTGTCTTTATTATAGCACTATTCCTGAGATTAGGAAATGGGCACTTACTTTTGGTTATCTTGGGGACTTCTGATGTAGCAGTATCTGGAGGAGTGTTACATTTGCATTTGGTTTATGAAAAACAAAGAATTACAAATATACCTATGCAGAGAACTTTGTCTCTTTAAGTGTTATAGTGTCTATTTCATTGTAATATCAGAAAACATCAATGGTATGACTAAAACATGAGTGTTCCCTAAGTGGAAAGATCAGTTCTAACAAGCATCATTCTTGATAGGTGACAGAGTGAAGCTCCTCTGCTTGCTGACCCAAGCACTGAGGTTTTACAGCTGTCACTGAGATTCCCAATTAAACAATTGTGCTGCCCAACCAGAAAATTTTAATGCCAGACCAATGTTAAATAGATTCACTCCCTCAAAACTTTAATTTCAGTTGAATTTTCCTTTTGGGTAAGACAGGGAAAACTAAAACTATTTACAAAACTGGTTTCACATCACTATATACATGAAATAAGGAAGATTCTTAACACAAAGTGTTTCATTAGATGAAGTTACCAATTAGATTTTTTTCTTTTTCACAGAGCTGTAATAAGAACTAATATTTGGTTAGCGAGGAAGACAAACCAAAAAAGTAGGGGAAAAGGGTGAGGAAGCTTCAGACCAAGTGCTTTTATGCTATGGGTCCTACCTGTGCAGAATGATGGTCTCCATTCAGACCAGCATAGGTTAAGTTAGTTGTGATGCTCCTGGTTTTGTTTTTGTTTTTGTTTTTAGGACACAGAAGAGGAAGCATCAATGTGATGTGATACTAGGTTCCCAGTGTCAAAGTCCTCAGGAAAAATAAGAAACCTGACCATACTAGAAAATTATATTTCCTGGAGGCAGGCTATAGATCATCTTATCCCTTTCAGGATCTCTCTGGTAGTGTATGGAGATTGCTTAGGAATAATACTGAGAAAAGTGAATTTTTCTTTTAAAAAAAAGCATCTTGGTACATAAGAATTATGTCAATTATGTTTTACTTGATAAAGTTCTTACTAATTCTTCAGCATTACCTACATGTTATATACCCAAAAGATAATCACCAATTCTCATTATTCTTAGTCTAACCTAATTCTTAAAATTAGAAACAATGGATACTAATTAGAATGGTAACACCATAAGATAGGGCTTCTGAATGGGCAGTGAATTTATAATTTCTAGTCTTTCTCTAGTGCTATTTTCTTTGATCTCAGAGAACATCTTTATAACAAAAACTATTTCCCATTTTAAGTGGAGACTCACTATATCGTGATTATAAATAGGTAATTCCTACTAAAAAATACAGTCAAATGCCTCATGCTGCTTTCTGAAAACTTTTAGAAACTGAAGATTTTCAGAATTGTTATCTAGTAACAAGTGATCACCATTTTCTACATTGTCTTTTATTTCTAGAAGGCTTAAAATTCATTAATTTTGGCAACATGAGATACCTTCCTCAAGGTTGTTAATGACAAATCTAGGAACAACACCCACAGTTCCTGACTTCTAGTTTAAAGTTGTATTCCCTTTATAGGCCTGGAAATAAATAGGTTGGAAAAAATTGATGCTTATAAGAAGATGTATATGAATACATCTCTATCTTGTGTGTTTATATGTCTCTCTTTCCACTGATAGAATAAATTTAATGTATTTATTTATGGAAGAAGTTTTCCTAAACCATTTCAGATCCAAATGCAAGTGCAAGTACAGAAACTTAATGAGTTATAAGAAAAGTCACCCATGATCTCTAAATGTGAAACATAAACTATAACCAATTTATTTTTTATTTATTTTTTATAATACCAATTTAAATAAAGATTTGGGAACAGAAAGCTCAAGCTCACCTGTCAATACTTGACATCAATTTTCTGTATATAAATCTGACTTAATAAATTTGAAACTGTCATAAAAAAGAAGACTTAGAAAACCAATGTGGTTATTATCAAAGCCAGAAGTGGTTCAAGTGTTATGTGATTTTTTTTGTGTGTGTGTGGCTCTCAAACCAGGTATGCAAGCAGATACTGAAAAACTTGAAAAAGAATTTGAAAAAGATTTGTCTTATAAACTAATATTTGATAAACTAGAGAAAAGCAACATCAATAGATTTTAGTTTAATACTCTCATTTATTCTAGTCAAACCTTAATCATCAATTATGATGGGGTAGTGTAAATAAAAGAAATTCATAGCTAATCCAAATGCCTGATTATTACTTTTCTTTGATAAGAAGTTAATCACAAAAGATTAGCATTTGGATGACATAAATTACTCTTCATGATAATTATAAAAGCCTTATATCATTAGCTAATTTTATGCACATTTGTCTATGAGGCTAAACATTCTGCATCAGTAACTAAAAGATGTTAAATTGCAAATGTTTTTATTACATATAGGATCGTTGCAATATAAATGAAGTTGAGAATTGGATGTAAAGAATTGTGGGGCTTATGTTTGGCTAAGATTATTAGTTCATATATTTGAAAATTAAAATGTTGCAAAACAAAAAAATGTTATCACTAATAATTTTTCTACCCTGAAGAAAACATTTTATAAGTATTTCATTGAGATCTCAAAAAATATAATCAGAGGGTCAAAAACATTTTAACTTTCTATTCAGCCTGTCAGCTAGAATATATATAACAAAATATCTATTAAAAATAGTCTGAAAATAGTGCAATGTATCACCTCTTTTGCAACCTTCCAGGAATCTTTTGTCACAGATTAATTATGGAGGAATCTATCCTCAAGGATTAATTACCAAGATGTGGCCTATAAAGCAGTGAAGATGACTCTGCAATACGTATTTACCGTTTTTATAAGAACTTGAATTCTAGAAATATGCAACAAAAGAAACTGCTTGGATGCTAATACAATACAGGTTGTTGATTACCTTTGATTTAGCCCAATTCTCTACACCTGAGCTTACTGTAAAATCATTTCCACTGTTAACAAGGTAGAAAATTATCCTATCCCATCCTCACCTCTCTTGCCAATAAGTAGTTGTAAATGTTTTATTTGTTTTTTTATTTTTATTATTATTATTATTATTATTATTTTTATGATAGTCACAGAGAGAGAGAGAGAGAGAGAGAGAGAGAGAGGCAGAAACATAGGCAGAGGGAGAAGCAGGCTCCATACACCGGGAGCCCGACGTGGGATTCAATCCCGGGTCTCCAGGATCGCGCCCTGGGCCAAAGGCAGGCGCCAAACCGCTGCGCCACCCAGGGATCCCTAAATGTTTTTTTTTTTTTTTTTTAATTTTTATTTATTTATTTATGATAGTCACAGAGAGAGAGAGAGGCAGAGACACAGGCAGAGGGAGAAGCAGGCTCCATGCACCGGGAGCCCGACGTGGGGATTCGATCCCGGATCTCCAGGATCGCGCCCTGGGCCAAAGGCAGGCGCCATACCGCTGCACCACCCAGGGATCCCGATCCCTAAATGTTTTATTTGTATTAAGCAAACATGCAGATTTTGGAATAGAAACTCAACTTTTTATTAATTTTTTAAATAAACTATAAAATGAAATAAATGTTAGGCTTGTAAAAGCCACACTAATTTAGGTGCCCATATCATTGGGTGTATGTATTTATCCTTCTCTTCAGTTACTATAGATTTGTGAAAAAATTTGACAAAAGATTGTACATATTCTGTGTTTGAACTCAGGTCTAGAATAGTTCAGGGGTATTCTGGAGACATATCAATAGAAAAATGCTCTGCTACTATTAAATTCTCTTTCAGGTCTTTTTATTAAAATTAGGCTCTCATTTATGGAATGTCTTCTTTCTCTCATGATATTTTTTTTTTATTAATTTGAATTAAAATGACACAGATTAAACAAATATTTTTCCTTTTTTTTCACCCTAGGAATTGAATTACTTTATTTTTAGAATTACCTAATTTACATTCAGAACTACCTTGAGAGAAAAATATTTCTAACCCTATTTTATTATGCTTTTTTTTTTTTTTAAGTATGGCTATCATTGAGAGGAATTAAAACTTTTTTCTTAGAAATTGTTTATCTTCTAATCATTACCACTCAGGATATATTGGTAAGCTATATTGTTTCTGGTAGTTATGATTTGGAGGAGATTTTTAAAAATATTTTACTTGAGAGTAGATTTTTAAAAAAGATTTTATTTATTTATTCATGAGAGACACAGAGAGAGAGGCAGAGACATAGGCAGAGGGAGAAGCAGGCTCCATGCAGGGAGCCCGATGTGGGACTTGATCCCGGCACTCTGGGATCACAACCTGAGCCAATGGCAGATGCTCAATTGCTGACCCACTCAGGTGTCCAGATTTTTTTTTTTAAGATCTTATTTATTTATTCATGAGAGACACAGAGAGAGGCAGAGACATAGGCAGAGGGAGAAGCAGGCTTCCCACAAGGAGCCTAAGGCGGCACTCGATCCCAGACCCTGGGATCACACTCTGAGCCAAAGGCAGATGCTCAACCTCTGAGCCACCTAGGCATCCCAAAAATATTTTACTTTGAGAGCTCAAAATTTAATACATTTGTAAATAAATACTTTTTGGGATCTGGTTAATAATACTTCATTTCACTATGCTTTAGCTCTTTCAATAAAACTATTGCTTCATCATAAAACAATTCAGTTTCATTTGTGATTTATTAAGGCAAAGTAAAAAAGAGGGAAGGAAGAAATGAAAGGAAGATAAGTGATAATTATATGTCAAGGAAAAAGAAACACTTTAATGGATTTCTGGAGAAAAGCAATATGATAATAAACTAAACTAACAAAAGGATTAAGAAGATCAAGGAAAGAGTTGCAAGGTTAAGGAAATGAGAAGTCAAAAACCAGAATCTTGGTAGCAAGTCATACATAGACCCACCAACCTATTTCATCCTTAAAAAATTTTTTTATCCTTAGGAAATCCTTCATTTTTAAGGATCTGATTTCTCATGGTATATTAACATTTGAAATTATTTATTTATAGTTTATTATGGATTTAATTTTGATCTTTAAGTTTCTATAATAGCTTTGATTCTAAAACAATCTATACAAAATTAGACTTTAAAGCAAGTTATTTCCTGCCAGAGCTTATTAATGTAATCCATGTTCTTTTTTTCCAAATTTCTTAACTCTCTAAAAAGAAATTATGAAGTCCATAAATGGTGTGATATAAAAGAGTTATTAGGCACTTTGAAATAACTTTTAAGTAGTATAGTGTATGTTATTAAGAATTATTTATTATTTGTGTATGAAACAGAAGAAAATTTATTTTCAAACTTCCACTGAAATATGATATAATTTTCTACCCAGCAAGATTAAGAATAGAATGGCTTAGCCTAGATATAAATTGCTTGGGTATAAACACAGTTATAAAAAATAAATAGTTGGCTTTATGAAGATTTGTTATAAATCTGAAAAGCAGGCAAAAGACATCTCTGTCATTACCAGACCCTATTTAAATAATGAAAAATTTTCTTTTTCTGGTTTAAAAAATAATATAGATTATAAAATAACTTGCAATTATATCCTTATGTGGTACTGTTTTCTATTTTTCTAACCACATTATTTTATTTTGAGCATCTTCCCATGTCATTAAATTTTGCAAAATATGTGATTTTTTGGGTTATATAAAAAACTCATATATGTATGTATAAGTTATTTAACCATAGATATTAAGGTTGGTTCTAATTTTTTATAAATATTAATAATGCTATGATAAATAATCCTGTACATAAGTCTTTGATAGCTTCTTTTATAATTTACAAAAATAAATTTCTGGAAACTATGATTGATTAAAATGTAAGAAGAATCTTAAGAATATACATGTATATATATCCTTATACATAATGTTCACTTGAAAGGTCACACAGATTTATATTCCTACTAGTGTCAATAGGAATACTCATCTCACTGCTTATTATAGCATAGAGATTATAATTTAAAAATGATTATCAATTAGATTGCACAATTTGCATTGTTTTAAATATTAAATAGATTTCTAGTGAGAGGGTACATGTTTTCTGACATTTCTTTGCCAAATTTATTTCTTTTCATAAAATGGCTGTTCTGCTCTTTAGTTATTTTATTTTATTTTTTCCTGAGATTAGAAGAGCTCCTCTGGGCTCTTTATCTGATCTTTTTTGTTGTATAATTTTTTTTTTTTTCACATCAGCTCTTCTATAAGGTCCTTGAGAGCAAGGCTAATATGTCTATCTACTGCTGTATTCCCAACACCTAGCATAGTATTTGACATATATTGCACTAAAAAAGATTCACTGAATAAATTTCTGAACTAATGTATTGTTTTGTTTTTAATGTAAGTAAAATGAGTAGGGAGAGCAGGTAATCATGAATTTTTGGGCAAGAAAACATATGACCAATTTTAGATTATATATCATTTTACAATATAAAAACTAGAGATTATTTTAGTTTGGGATATGCTCTGTATTGAAGTCCTAAATGAGACACAGCAGTTAATTACATGGATTTGAATCCTGGATCTATGTAATCAATTCCAAAATCAGCTACGAAAATAATGATGACACAGGTTATCTCCGTTCAGCTGCTTTTTGCACAAAACATGCCTAAAACAATTAAAAGTAAGTTTAAAGAGAGCAAAGCAATTAAATGGAACTGAAAGGTAGTATCCTTAATTTCACTATTCTTTGTATTTCTACAGTTCTTACTTTCCTATCTTCTTATAACTTGAACAGAACTCCAGTGGTTACCAAGAGAAACCAATATTCCATTTAAAAGACATAAGCTTGATCTGAATGAGAAAGACCTTAAATGAGGTTAGAACATTTCCTGTTGATAATCTCTAACTTTATGTAGCAGCATGGAATGCAAAAGCTGTGATTAATAAATGTAAATTACTTTATATTAACTAGATATTAATATAACATCAGAGAAAAGGGCTAACAAGAATGATCATATTTGTTCAGTCAGTGGAGAAATTTATTTCAAAGGAATGGGATTATAGGCCTACAGGGGACTTTAGAAGCTAATTAATTTAATACCAGGGCATTACAGAAATAGAAACTGAGGTCCATTTGTTCTCAAAAAGTTATAAGGTGGCAGACTAGGGCTGATACTCAATATTTAGTGCCTCACAGTGCAATTACATACTCAATGTCATGAAATTTTCAAACAATTTCAGATCCATAATTTTTATTTTTTATTTTTTTAAAGATTTATTTATGAATTCATGAGAGACAAGATACTGAGAGAGAGAGGCAGAGACACACACAGGCTCCTCACAGGGAGGAGACAAGATACTGAGAGAGAGAGGCAGAGACACAGGCTCCTCGCAGGGAGCCTGATGCGGGACTCGATCCCAGATCCCAGGATCAATGATCTGAGCTGAAGGCAGGCACCCAACCACTGAGTCACCCAGGCATCCCAAAGGATTCATAATTTTTAAATGTCTGCCAGTAAATCAGTCAAATGCAAATGCTAAACTTGCTTCTTCCATAATATCATTAAACTGAATTCATGAATATGCAAAAATAATCTGGTTTTGATATCCATATAAATTATAGGAATCAAAAGCCTAAAAGTTCTGCATACACTTTCAGAGGTAGAAAATACAAGCTACTAAGTTTAATTAAGAAAAGACTAAAATATTTAACTTCTGGAAGATTATTACACCATTGTTTTTAACTGGGAAGTAGGAAACACCTAAAATATCCAAGTAGAGGTTGGCAAAAAAAAAAAAAAAATGAGGCTTACATCTACAAAGTAGAATGCTAAACAATAAATAATAATGTTGCAAAAGATAATTTTTAAAAATGTAAAGTTCATGACATAGGAAGATGTTCATATTACTAAATGATTAAAATAGGTTAAAGTATTATATAGTTTATTAATAATAGCTAAACTTTATTGAGTACTTTCTATGTTTCACAGACTATGATAAGCTATTTGCATTTTAAAATTTAAATCTTAAAAACTCTATGAGGTAAATAGTATTATCTTTCATTTAAAGATAAGTAAATTATAAACGTAAGTAACTTTCTGAGAGCCACACATTTAATAAGTGATAAAGCTGATATTCCTCACCAGGTCTGTCAGACTCCAGTATCTGAGCCCTTAATCATTGCCTTCCCATTATTATCCATTTATATAAAATATTTGAATTTATAGAAAAAAATAACAGAATAATACATAGCAAAATTTAGATGTTGCTATTTATTAAGGGTAGTCATACAGGAACTCTTTTCTTTTTTTTTGCTGTAAAATGAGCATATATATTGCTTTTTAAAAAATGAAATAAATTAAAAAAGACCATGCCACTTTCAGACTATCTAAGCTGTAAAACTGTTAACTCCATAGCTAATCATTTCTGGTTACCTAAATCTTCTCAAACTAATCAATATTCATTTGCAAGCTCAGATTTCAGGATGGCAATTATACACTTGACAGTTAAGTTATACTCAGCTTCAATGATGAACATAATTCTGTGAACACTGAATAATTAGAAAAGGATCAGGGGAATTCCATTTTCAATTTTCATGACATATAAATGCAGAGGGGACACTTAATTAGATGAATGAAGAAACAGAAATTAATGTATAATCCTGCATACTTAGCAGAATGTCACAGAATAACCATTTAAAATAATTTGTAAATTCAAAATTAATAGCTAAAACATATTGTAATTATCGAATTCCAGTTTTATCAAAATACGAAATACTTTACCATAGTATGTAGTACCTTTCTCACTAAAAGAGTATGAGAACCTTCCTTTATTTGAAGCCTTGAAAATCTGTTTTGCTATAAAGCCAGATTAAATAGCAAAACATACCTGTTACAGAGGAGAAAGTAGGCAATAATGAATGAGAATTATGTTTACAGGAGTTAGGCATTTAATGAAAAATAAAAGAGCTTGGTGAGTATACAGAATGCCAGGTGAGTATTTATATATGTCAGTATTAGCCCAATATTGTCAATCTGATTTTTTAAGGAAAAGCTGAAAATTTCTATTTTTATTTAAAGTCTCACTAAGATTAAGTGTTCTAAGCTAATTTAAAAAAAAAGAGAGCCATTTCCAATTATATTCCTAATATAAGAGCCATTCAGGCACCTCCCACACCACCTTTGTTAAAAGCTGCCCAAACCCTCTTACAAAGGAGGTGGCTGGTGCCAGCGAGTGTGGCCCACCATGGGGTACAGGCTAGACCTGGCAACCAGAGGGAGCCAGGCCTGTTCTGCTGCAAAGGCTCATTCCCAGGCTGAGTGAGGGATTGGCTCTGTGTGGCTGAGGGACATCACAGTCCCCGGACCCCCGGCAGCCAGAGAAGAGGGGTCTGGGATGCCTTTCACAGCAGTGGCTTAGAAGTGCAACTTTAAGGGTGAAAGTCTTCTCTCATTTTTAATCTGGGAGGAGAAACTCTGTTTCTTGCCCTAGAATTAATCTGGATCACAGAGTCAGGTGAATCATTTGTAAGTTTAAGCATAGTACTGGTGGTCATTTACATAAAGGATACAATCTTGGACTGAGAATACCACCATAACATTGTCTCAATGGAAGATACTATTCAGCATATGTAATTTTGACCTAGGATATTTTCAAGAAACAAGCCAGTTTACTCATTTTATTGTACTAGTGACCCTTTAAGTATGGCCCATGGACCTATGAAGGATCCTCTTCAGGGATCCACAAGGCCAAATTATTTTAACAATAGTACTAAGACATTATTTTCCTTTTTCACTGTACTGACATTTGCACTGATGGTACAAAAGCAATGGTGGGTTGGCATCTTAGTGCAAATCAAGATAGTGGATCCAAACAGTATGAATAATCATTGTATTTTTCACTACTATGTACTAATAGTTAAAAAAAAAACAAAAACTAACAGTTTCAAAAAAGAAAAGCTAGTTTCATTTGACATTGTCTTCAATGAAACAGTAAATGCTAGTTTAAACATGTTCCTTGAGTATGACAAAATGGAAAGTATGAATAAAATATTTCCACTGCATACCAGAGGATGATGGTTGCCTCAAGGAAAAGTACTTCTGCAATGGAGATGTAAGCTGAACTAGCCAGGTTTTGCACAGAACACTATTTTTATTTACTTGAAGGAATGAAAGAATGACAAACTATGATTATCCAGACTTAGATGTTTGGTAGAAATTTTCTCAAAACTGAATGAAATGAGCCTGCCAACTGAAGGAAAACAGATAGGATTTGTTGCCTTTCTTCCCCCACAAGGATAAAATTCTAGCTTTTAAGCAAAAATTAGAATTGTGGGAAACATACATCACCATGAGTTTGAGAGCTTCCAATGCTTCCAATGCTTTTTTTTGATCAGTGTGGTGGTTAAAAAACAAAGACAAGTTTTTGGTATAATATAATGAAAAATGTCAACATTTGGAAGAACTTATATTTTCTCAGTGACCAACAGATACATTCCAAAACCATGTCCAGGTATAAGATCTATTCAATGTTCAAAATGGACCAACAAATTTTAACATATCAGAGCATAGTATAGTCTTTGAGGGGGTTTTATATTTCATACTTTTAACTAGTTAGTTAAAATTAACTTTTAACAAACTATCAATTGTAAATTTTTGGTGTAGTGTCAAAAGAATATCCATGATTATGTGAAAACACTAGTCCTTTCTTTTCTGACTACATAATTGTGTGAAACTGAATTTTTTAAATATTCTTCAAGCAAAACATATCACAACAGATTAAAGTACAGAAGCAGATGTGAGAATTCAGCTGTCTTCTATTAAAGTAGACATCAAAATATATTTGAAAGATATAAAACAATGCCATCCTTTTCCACCTTTTTTTTTTGTTTTGGAAAATATTATTTTCTTTTTTTTTAAGATTTTTAAAAAATTTTTATTTATTTATGATAGTCACACAGAGAGAGAGAAAGAGAGAGAGAGAGAGAGAGAGAGGCAGAGACATAGGCAGAGGGAGAAGCAGGCCCCATGCACCGGGAGCCCGACGTGGGACTCGATCCGGGGTCTCCAGGATCGCGCCCTGGGCCAAAGGCAGGCGCTAAACCGCTGCGCCACCCAGGGATCCCAGAAAATATTATTTTCATTACAATGTTGTTTATGTTAACATATAAAGGCTTTATTATTCTTATTTTGAAGCAAATAAAAATATTTAAAAATTCTCAGTTTAAAAAAAAATTCTCAGTTTTAATTTCTAGTACAGGAAATATTGCTAGACATAACCCACAAAAACAGAAACTATTTGGATTCCTAATTTTTAAGTGCTCTTGAGACTGTTAAGTGTGAGAATTTTGGATTTGACCCATATTATTGAGAATATTATTGCCCACATGGGGCAATTAACCTTGCACAAAAGAAAACTTTTATTTTTATGTCCAGAGAATGTACTATTGATGTCACTAATTCTGTGCTTTCTAAACATTTTGATACTTGTTGACTCTACATATAAAACCCATAAATTTCTATAATGTCATTAACAGTTGAACAGATGTTGGTATACCAATGATGATATAATTTCAGACAAAAGCAAAAGTAACTTAATATTTAAAGTAGTATGCAAAAAGTAGATTTTGTCTAGGCTTTTCAAAATAGGGGAAAGCAATCTGCAAGCTTCACCTAGTATTTTGATTTAGGCTAGAATTTTAACAACTTCATAAGATTCTCCAGAGACTTGGGACCCTCAGATTTAGAACCAATGAACTAACCATATCATATAATCACTGTGGTGTTCACAAAGGAAAATGATGACAGTGTGGAATAGTTTGTACAAACTAACATGACTGAGAAAAAAAATCAAATGATTATGTAAAGGAAATCACACTGCTTTTCAGACATAAGACATTAAAAAAAACTTTGAAAATCATTTCTTCTTTACCCAGAGTAATCTAAACTCATTTGCTCAAAGGAAAATAATAGAAAACATAGAGTGAAGTCTTAACTCTGCATTTTGTTTTAATTAAGATTATACATTAGTATATTAAGATATTTCAATACATATAGTTTTTAATCATTTCATAACCTTTAGTTTTAGATGGATAGTATTTATATTTTCTTCCTAAGAAGAAAACTTGCTAGTTTGTTTGGCTACAAAATTCTATTCTAATCTTTAAGATACATAAATATGTGACAAGAGAGTACATTTATTTTTTAAGCCAAACAGGATGCTTAATTAATAAAAAGATAATTAAAGTCTTTAGAAATTATTTCCTATTTTAACAACATCTATTGAGAATGATGAATTGACTGAAAGTTTGATTTTTTTTTTTTTTTTTTGCTCTGGTCATTCTCTACCCCATGCCTCTTAATTTCAAATAGAGACGCTGATGCCTTTCATAATTGAAAAATTAGCATTCATTTAAGTTGTGAATCATGCTCACTTTTCAAGAGAATTGATCTGTTAAAGAATTATTCTTTTAGCAAATCATTTTTGGGAGATTATCACTGTGTTAGAATTTGAGTCTTCTAGATATTGCCCACTATTATTTAAATGGAATCTATATAACTATTTGTCTTTTTTGCTTAAGCCATTCTTTTACTTAGGGCAATGAAAGACTAAAATTTCAAGTTTGTTCTTAAAAGATACTTAACAGTGTCATATAGCAAGTGAAGTAAAATTCATTTGTCATTTCAGTCAGATTTCATTAAAAGAACTGGTATAAAAAAGAAATGACTTTTCCACATCCAATAAAATATTATGTCATTTCAGTACAACAAATAAATATCATTGGTGACAATGTCATTTAATAAAGAATTGTTTAGAAAAATTGGTTGTCTTCACTAGATTGTGTATTAAAAAGGAAATCCAAATGGTAAATTTTATAGATCTTGTTCTCACTATAGCTGGTAATCTTAAAGAGTAAAAGGACAATCTAGAATATTATATTGTAGTAAAGATATAAAATGTGAAACCAAAATAGTATTTACTATTACACTTGATGACTTAAAAAAATAGATGCATGGCAGTAAATGAACAGGAAGTCTTTTAGCTTAAATACTGCCTCAATGACAAAAAGCTATAGAGGGAAAGTGGTTCTTTTTTTTTTTTTTTTTAAAGATTTTATTTATTTATTCATGAGAGACAGAGAGAGAGAAGAGAGAGAGGCAGAGACACAGGCAGAGGGAGAAGCAGGCTCCATGCAGGGAGCCTGATATGGGACTCGATCCTGGGTCTCCAGGATCAGGCCCTGAGCCAAAGACGGCGCTAAAACGCTGAGCTACCTGGGCTGCCCGGGAAAGTGGTTCTTGATGGTTATTCCCAGAGAATTCTGTACTCCTGGTGATAAATCATGGCACTTATACTTTATTATAATTTGTAGTTGCCTATTTTGTCTGTTTGTAATGGTACGAACAATGTGTGCTGCTCACCACTGCTTTCCCAGCATTAGGCAAACTATTTAATAAATTAATAACTCTGTTGGGAAGGTAAGGACTGCATTTCTTTAAAGACACAAAGCTCAGAAAAGTGTAGTTATTAAGCAGAGACACCAGCATTTGAATCCATGTCTTCTATTATCAAGTTAAGTATTCTTTTACTGCTGATCTTTCAAGACCATATTGTATTTCTGATGTAAAGAAAATATATTTGCACAGATATTTCTGCACATAACAGACTGCATGTCTAATATGAAACATGAAGAGGGATTTCTATGGAGTTTAGCTAACACTATTAGGTACTAAATTATAAATATCAGAACCAAGATGAAGTAAAAGTAAAAATGTCAAACTCACTAGTACTATAATTTTATGCTGGATATCATTCCTGCAATGTCTCATATATTTATCTCAGATTGAATACATTCAAAATCAAAATGAATTGACTCCTTTACTTTACTGTCAAAATGAGTTTCTTCCCTTATTATTCTTTAATATAGTTAACAATATCACCCTTTACCTGTATCTTAAATTAGAAGCCTAACATTCAGACTTTTCTTCCCTAGATTTTTATACTGAAAATTAAAATAAACAATTCACCTAGAATAGACAGATTTAAATCCTGGCCTTGCAATTTTATTCGGTAGGCAATGGCAAAAAATTTTTTTATAAATAAAAAGAAGCTGACATCTGAAGTTGGATTTTGAAGTCACTGAATTAGACTTTTCATGTAGTAATGAAGTTTTAGTCTGAGAGTTCTTGACTGGTGATAACTGGCTGGTGACAACTGTGTTTAAAGTGGTCATTATTGTTGAATATAATTCTCAAAACCTCTACGCAACACAAAAGCTTTTGTTTTTATTCATCCTTCATTCCCTGGTGAAATGTTCTCCTCAGAGAGGACTTCTCTGATAATCCTACCTCTGTAAGGTTTCCCTTTTATTTTCTACCAGTACTACTTTTTCTTTTGCTTAGCATGAATTTCAATTTATAATTATTAAGTTTGGTAAAATTATAATTATTAGAATAATTTATGTTTATCTACCTACTTATTTTAAGATACCATCAACTAAACTG